>NC_036854.1:8302635-8311864 GCF_002910315.2 Salvelinus sp. IW2-2015 | reverse complement strand
AGGAGGAAAGATGTCAGGTGTTCTTAAGCCCCCTGAATAGAGGAGGAGGAGGAGGAAAGAGTGTCAGGTGTTCTTAGCCCCTGATAGAGGAGAGGAGGAGGAAAGAGTGTCAGGTTGGTTCTTAAGCCCCCTGATAGAGGAGGAGGAGGAAAGAGTGTCAGGCTGTTCTTAAGCCCCTGATAGAGGAGGGAGAAAGAGTGTCAGGTGTTCTTAAGCCCCCTGATAGAGAGGGGAGGGGAGGAAAAGAGTGTTCAGGTGTTCTTAAGCCCCCTGATAGAGGAGGGGAGGAAAGAGTGTCAGGGTGTTCTTAAGCCCCCTGATAGAGGAGAGGAGGGGAGGAAAGAGTGTCAGGTGTTCTTAAGCCCCCTGATAGAGGAGAGGAGGGGAGGAAGAGTGTCAGGGTGTCTTAAGCCCCCCTGATAGGGAGGAGGGGAGGAAAGAGTGTCAGATGTTCTTAAGCCCCCTGATAGAGGAGAGGAGGAAAGATGCTCAGTGTTCTTAAGCCCCCTGATAGAGGAGAGGAGGAAGAGTGTCAGGTGTTCTTAAGCCCCCTGATAGAGGAGGCGGATGGAACAGAGTGTCAGGTGTTCTTAAGCCCCCTGATAGAGAGCGGTAGGAAAGAGTGTCAGGTGTTCTTAAGCCCCCTGATAGAGGAGAGGAGGCGAGGAAAGAGTGTCAGGTGTTCTTAAGCCCCCTGATAGAGGAGGGGAGGAAAGAGTGTCAGGCTGTTCTTAAGCCCCCTGATAGAGGAGAGGAGGAAAGAGTGTCAGTGTTCTTAAGCCCCTGATAGAGGAGCGGGAGGAAAGAGTGTTCAGGTGCTTTCTTAAGCCCCCTGATAGAAGGAGGGGAGGAAAGAGCGGTCAGTTGTCTTTTTAAGCCCCTGATAGAGGAGGGGAGGAAAGATGTCAGGTGTTCTTAAGCCCCCTGATAGAAGGAGGGTAGGAAAGAGTGTCAGTGTTCTTAAGCCCCCTGATAGAGGAGGGGAGGAAAGAGTGTCAGGTGTTCTTAAGCCCCCTGATAGAGGAGGGAGGGTAGGAAAGAGTTTCAGTGTTCTTAAGGCCCCCTGATAGAGGAGAGGAGGAAAGAGTGTCAGGTGTTCTTAAGCCCCCGATAGAGGAGGGGTAGGAAAGAGTGTCAGGTGTTCTTAAGCCCCCTGATAAGAGGGAGCGGGGAGGACAGAGCTGGTCAGGTGTTACTTAAAGCCCCCTGATAGAGGAGGGGAGGAAAGAGTGTCAGGTGTTCTTAAGCCCCCTGATAGAGGAGAGGAGAGGAGGAAAGAGTGTCAGGTGTTCTTAAGCCCCCTGATAGAGGAGGGGAGGAAAGAGTGTCAGGGCAGCTTGTCCTTCAAGACTATTGAGGTGCACTGGCATAGAAGTGTGTTCAGGATTTAATTGGATTCAATAATGTCATTGGTATTCAGTGAAAAGGTACAATATACTGTACGACACAATACAACATCATGTAAACCATACTGATGAGGGCAACCTTTTACTCAACACAACTAGGTACCACGTAGGCTAGTTGTGTTGCTGCTCCAGCGACATCTCTCTATAGGATCAGAATTGGCATCACAATATATTCAGCACTCTGCACACAGTGTCATCTCATCAACTTTAAAACTCTGTGTTTCACTGTTTCTCAGTGTGTCTGTCTCCCAGCCAAGGTTCATTACCGTTGGCTCTACTGTTGTCTGTACATCCCAGTCAGCCACTTTCCCTGATACAATAATACCCACACAGACACACTCTGCCTGCCAGGAACATGGTTCAATGCAGAGACGTGTGAAAAACTGTACCAGAAAATAGTTATGACAACGTTTGAAAGACAAATGCCATCCACACACTTTGTAAAGAAAAGTGATTTAGTCAGAAATAGACGATTAAATGTATTATGTGAGGTACATAAATCTACATGTTTGCTTTTTGTTTGTCATGTGATTATTGTACAATGCAAAAAAAATATCATGTTTTGATGTTTGTTGACATGATATTGAGTCCTATTGGTGTCTGGTTGCTCCGTATAGCCAGGCCCAGGGAGGTAGGATGTAGTTGGACTTGCCTTTGGCACACTGCCATCCCAGGGGAAAGTGAACTCTTTATGCTCAACATCACTGTCTCTCCAGGAACTATACTCCTTCTACCTTTTCTGACTGCACTCACAACAGCAACATTTTTCAGAGCTAAACGCTCCCAAGGTCTCCCTCTCTCTCCCTTCCTTCCTCCCTCGCTTTCTTCATTTTTTTTCACAAGAGTGCACCCTTCCAGGGGTTACAACACCCCTGGCCCAGCCTGTCGTGAGTAAAAGAAGAAACTTGAAGAGCTCAGCACAGCAGTGTATGGCTTTAAACAAATCAACTCAAACCCTGGTTGGTGCTGCTCTCAGGTGAAAAAGCCCACTTCCTAATGGCACCAGTTGACAGGGCTGCACAAAGTGGTAGTACACCACAGACAGCAGCCCAAAACAGCTCAATCTCTCCCTCCCTGAGGGATCTGGTGCAGTAGGAGTCTCCTCGTGGGCAGAGAAGTGACGACTACTGCTTTCTTTCCCACTGCGAGAGACACTTATCCACAAAGCAGCACTTTGTTTCAATGTCTCCACTTTCACATTGCGAACAAAAACACCAGTAACCTTCAGAGCACCCAAGCAATTATCTAAACATCCTCTCCATCTCCAAAATAACAAGATGCTTCTCTTCCTATCACGTCTATATTTAGCAACCGTTCTTTCTCGCTGTATTAAATTCATTTTAGGTGGTGTTTCATCTGTGTGCGCTGTGCAGTACAACCCTGAATGTTTCGAAATAGATTTTCATTTTGAAGACTGCACATGAAATGACACTGTAATAAGTGAAAGACAGATTGAATATGATCTCTTGATCATTTTGGTATTGCTGTCAAATGTCAAGTATGCCTAATAATAGCGGCGAATGTAATCAGTGCAGAAACTTAAAAAGCATACTTAACAACTACACTAAGTACAGGTCTGGGGCTACAAAGACTTGCTTGGGAATATTCCACGAAAATTCTTTAAATAGGGACTCAATTATCACTTGGAAATGAATAGTTGAATCATTAGAAACCATTGGACCAAAGTCCCAAGACTAAAGGGGAGATTCTATTTGGATGAGCTCCTAGATGCTGATCTAAGGTCAGTTTTCCCTAATACTGGTAAAGGTTAGGATTTGGGGTGGGCTTCTGCCTGTGTACTACTGCGTGCCCCTGTTGTCGCCCCCTTCTGGCTATTCTAAGCATAGCCGCTTGTTGGAACCAATGATTTGAACATAAACTCAGAAAAAAAAAAAATGTCCTCTCACTGTCAAGTGCTTTTATTTTCAGCAAACTTAACATGTGTAAATATTTGTATGAACAAAACAAGATTCAACAACTGAGACATAAACTAAACAAGTTCCACAGACATGTGACTAACAGAAATGGAATAATGTGTCCCTGAACAAAGGGGGGTCAAAATCAAAGTAACAGTCAGTATCTGGTGTGGCCACCAGCTGCATTAAGTACTGCAGATTTGCCAGTTCTTGCTGTGAGATGTTACCCCACTCTTCTACCAAGGCACCTGCAAGTTCCCAGACACTTCTGGGGGAGATGGCGCTAGCACTTACCCTCCGATCCAACAGGTCCCAGACCAGCTCAATGGGATTGAGATCCGGGCTCTTCGCTGGCAATGGCAGAACACTGACATTCCTGTCTTGCAGGAAATCACGCACAGAACGAGCAGTATGGCTGGTGGCATTGTCATGCTGGAGTCATGTCAGGATGAGCCTGCAGGAAGGGTACTACATGAGGGAAGAGGATGTCTTCCCTGTAATGCACAGCGTTGAGATTGCCTGCAATGACAACAAACTCAGTCCGATAATGCTGTGACACACCGCCCCAGACCATGACGGACCATCCACGTCCAAATCGATCCCGCTCCAGAGTACAGGCCTCGGTGTAACGCT
Source organism: Salvelinus sp. IW2-2015 (assembly GCF_002910315.2). Taxonomy (NCBI): domain Eukaryota; kingdom Metazoa; phylum Chordata; class Actinopteri; order Salmoniformes; family Salmonidae; genus Salvelinus; species Salvelinus sp. IW2-2015. The sequence goes on along the minus strand of NC_036854.1, from coordinate 8,307,909 downwards.
CATTCCTTCGACGATAAACGCAAATCCGACCATTACCCCTGGTGAGACAAAACCGCAACTTGTCAGTGAAGAGCACTTTTTGCCAGTCCTGTCTGGTCCAGCGACGGTAGGTTTGTACCCATAGGCAACGTTGTTCCCGGTGATGTCTGGTGAGAACCTGCCTTACAACAGGCCTACAAGCCCTCAGTCCAATAAAATTGCAATGTCCGTCCAGCCTCTCTCAGACTATTGCGGACAGTCTGAGCACTGATGGAGGTATTGTGCATTCCTGGTGTAACTCGGGCAGTTGTTGTTGCCATCCTGTACCTGTCCCGCAGGTGTGATGTTCGGATGTAGCAATCCTGTGCAGGTGTTGTTACACGTGGTCTGCCACTGCAAGGACGATCAGCTGTCCGTCCTGTCTCCCTGTAGCGCTGTCTTAGGCATCTCACAGTACGGACATTGCAATTTAGTGCCCTGGCCACATCTGCAGTCCTCATGCCTCCTTGCAGCATGCCTAAGGCACGTTCATGCAGATGAGCAGGGACCCTGGGCATCTTTCTTTTGGTGTTTTTCAGAGTCAGTAGAAAGGCCTCTTTAGTGTTCTAAGTTTTCATAACTGTGACCTTAATTTCTTACCGTCTGTAAGCTGTTAGTGTCTTAACGACCGTTCCACAGGTGCATGTTCATTAATTGTTTATGGTTCATTGAACAAGCATGGGAAACAGTTTTTAAACCCTTTACAATGAAGATCTGTGAAGTTATTTAGATTTTTAGGAATTATCTTTGAAAGACAGGGTCCTGAAAAAAGGAAGTTTCTGAGTTGATATGTAGTGGACTGATAGGGGGCGCTGTGTTGAAGCCACCATGGTACCTCCCACCTTTGTAAAACATATTTTGGAAGCTATAGAAGCTAAATTTATTAATGTCTATATTCGTTTTGACATGCTTATTCTATTACAGACACCTTAATGCATAAAGTATATTATGTGAACTAAACATAAAAATAAACATGAACAAATATATAAAAACATTTACCTTAAAGTATATTTTTTTGAAATTACTAATGTTACTGTCCTCACTACAGGAAAAAATACATAAATCAATGTAATTTTGTCCTTGAAACATATATTTGAAATACTGTAGAATTCAATTCATTCCTATGGAGGACTGATCCTACTGGGGAGTACCAATATGGCCGACCATGCTTCTCACTGGCCAATACATAGCATCAGCAATCCAGGGTTTATATACATCATTGGTTGGAACCCTACCACCTGTACTCTCCTCCTGTTGCATTTGGTTCTTAACCTTGTTCATGTGATGTGGCCCTAAAGATTGTTGTCCCCTCCCTCCCTCACCTCCCTCCCTCACCTCCCTTCCTCCCTCCGTTTCTCTTACAGTCCCGTCACTCTCATCAGCATGTGTCCGGAGCAGTATGAGTGAGTATCTGCACGCCCCGCCCCGGGGAGATCAGAATGCCCCTGAACAGTCTGCCCTCCTCCCTGTCCCTGCATCCACAACTCACCACCCCAACCACCCCCACTAAGCCGTCATACCGCATGTTGCCTGTCTGCCCGATTGACCAACCAACCTACCAAATTCTTCCTCCCCTTCACAGCCTCCTCTTCCTCCTAACCTCCTCTCATCCCATTAGCAGTGCAGTAACTCCTGACTGGCTTCCTAGATCAGCACAATCTTCTGTTGTTTCTTTGTTGATTATATTCTCCTAGATTTCTAGCTGCTGATTGTTTCATTTGATTGAAGTCTTTTTGGTTGTTATTGTGTTTCATGTTATACCCGTCTCCACCCCTCCATTCCCTCTCTTCAGGCTTTCCCAGTCACCCCAGCTCTCTCATGATGACACTCATTCCAGGATAGAGCAGTATGCTAACAGGTACTGTACACTACCATCACACAAACCTTGCACATACTTGGTATACCAATGACTGTCTATGCCAGACTATTGTCCATTAAGGGTAGAGACAAAGTAGGGCTAGCCTCCCCTGCCAATTTGGCTGTGCCCCCTCAGTGCCAGCTGTTCCGTATGCTATTCTGACATGGATCTTTCCTTTTCATTAACCATTAACCCACAGGTCAATCACTACAGCCCCTGACTGTTACCAGATAACAACTGGCAGTAGGAACAGCTAAGATGGTTTCAGGTAGGTGGACAGAGTCTAATGTTATGACAGTAGGAGACAGGAGTCTCATGGTTCTGCCAGTAGGAGCCAGAGTCTATGCGTTACTAGGTAGGTGGCCGTGTCTAGTTTATTGACAGGTATTGATGGTCCTAATGGTTATGGCAGGTGGGGAGAGTCTATGGGGGTACTGACAGTAGTGGCGTGTCTAATAGTTATTGGCCAGTGGAGGTGAGAGAGTCTAATGGGTTATGAAGGTGTAGTATGAGGACAGCAATATTGAAGTACTGAGCAGGTAGGAGGACTGAGCCTAATGGTACTGACAGGTAAGGAGGACGAGAGCTCTAATGGTTACTTGACCAGGTTAGGTAGGACAGAGTCTATGGTTACTGACAGAGTAGGTGGACAGCAGTCCTAATGGTTCTGACAGGTGTAGAGGGCAGAGTCTAATGGTTACTGACAGGTAGGTGGACAGAGTCTAATGGTTATGCAGGTAGGGGAACAGAGTCTAATGGTTACGCACAGGGTAGGATGACGAGTCTTACAATGAGTTACTGACAGGTAGGTGGGACGGTCTAACTGGTTCGCTAGGGACAGTCTGTAGAAGAGGTGGACAGAGTCTTAATGGTTACTGGCAGGTAGGGACAGAGTCTAATGTTACTGGACAGGTGGTGGACAGAGTCTAACTGGTTTACTGACAGGTTAGGAGGAGCAATGGTTATGGCAGTAGGAGGACAGAGGACGTCTAATGGGTACTGACAAGGTAGGTGGACAGTGTCTAGTTTTGAGTAGGTGGTGTTAGTTTTGACAGTAGGTGGAGAGAGTCTAATGGTTACTGACGGAAGTGGGACGATGTCTAATGGTTACTTGACAGCGTAGGTGGACGAGAGTCTACTGGGTTACTTGACAGGTAGTTGGACAGAGCTCTACTGTTATGGCAGGTAGGGACAGGTCTAATTGGTTCTACTGACAGTAGGAGGAACAGAGTCTAATGGTTACCGGTGAGTCATGTGTATGCGACAGAGTATGGTCGACGGTAGTGGGAGTCTAATGGTTAACTGACAGGTAGGAGGACAGGTCTAATGGTACTGACAGGTAGGTGGACAGAGTCTAATGGTTACTGGACAGTAGGGGACAGAGTCTAATGGTTACTGACAGTAAGGTGGACAGGTCTAATGGTTACTTACGTAGGTGGACAGGGTCTTAATGGTTACTGGCAGGTAGGAAGACAGATCTAATGGTTATGAGTGGGACGGCTAGGTTTAGGTGACAGAGTTATGGTTACTGACAGTAGGTGGACAGTGTCTACAGTAAGGTCTTATGGTTACTGACAGGTAGGGGACAGGTAATAATGGTTACTACCAGGTAGGTGGACAGAGTCATGGTTTACTGCGTAGGAGACAAGGGACAGTTAATCAGGTTACTACAGGTAGAGGGAGAGGTCTAATGGTTACTGAAGGTAGTGACAGATCTAATGGTACTGTAAGGTTAGGGATGGACAGAGTCTAATGGTTATGACAGGTAGGTTGGACAGGTTAATTGGTTACTGACATTAGGTACGGTTATGGTTGACACCTAGGGGAGTGTCTTTAAATGGTTACTGACAGGTAGGCTGGACAGAGGTTAATGGTTACTGACAGGTAGGAGGGACGGTCTCAATGGGTTAACTGACAGTGTAGGAGGACAGAGTCTAATGGTTATGACAGGTAGGTGGTTATCACTGAGGTGGGGCGCAATGGTTTTACTGACAGGTAGGTGGACCAGAGTCTATGGCTTACTGACAGTTAGTGTGGACAGGGTCTAGTTCTGACAGGTAGGTGACGAGTATGGTTACTGACGTAGGATGGACAGAGTCTAATGGTTTACTGCAGGTAGGAGGACGAGTCTAATGGTTACGACAGGTAGGGGAGCGAAATTAATGGTTACTGAAGGTAGGTGGACAGAAGTCTACAATGGTTCTCGACAAGGTAGGAGGTACAGGGAGTCATAATGGTTACTGACAGGTGGAGGGACAGAGGGAAACAGTGACCAAAATGGAAACGATTACTATGGTTCTACATGCTTCCTGTAGCTGAGTGCTGTCATGGCAGAGTCCGTCTGGAAGCGTTCCTGTGAGCCAGCCTGAGAAAACAGATAACAGACATTAGCTGGATTAGTCAGAACGTTGCCAGGGGGTCCAACGCTACCAACACTGTGGACAGAGCACCCCTCTGAGCTAGGAGTGGACGGCAGACATAGGCAGGTTTCGCCCAACATAGGATCAAGCCACTCGCAATATGACCCAGTATTGAATGAGTGGATATGGTACGTTGCTGCAGATGGCCGGAGACAGAGAGGGTCAGAGCACACACGGGGTACTTCCTATTGGATGGGAGTGTGTGTTGTGATTAGATCTATGTGGTGGGAGATGGGGACACCAGTTGGAATTATGGACTGGTGTCACACACACACACCAGAACATACACACCACCGGAAACAGCACCACACACGGAACCACCACCCACAGGGAACACACACCAGGAACACACACCACAGGAACACACACACACACACACACACACCCACAACACACCAACACACAGAACACCCCCCCCCCCCCCCCCCCCCCCCCCCCCATGGTATTAGATTGGGCCATCAGATTGAGGTCTGATGTATGACTGTTGGTTCATAAGAGAGGTAGCTTCATTAACTCTGGGGATGGACAAAGACATGTCCTACACTGGCCAGGCTTGCAGGGGCGCGGGAAGGGTCGGGGCTGGGGGGGGTGGGGGGGAGGGGGGGGGGGGGGTTGGGGTGGGTGAGAGTGGGGGCGGAGGTGCGGTGTGGGCGGCTAGGTGAGCGGGGGACGCGGGCGGAGACCGGTGGTTTAAGTGTAAGGTGGAAAGGAAAACCAGGCAGAGCATACGAACAGGTGGCACGAGGGGTACAGTGTGCGTATTGGCATGGGATTAGGGCTAGCCCATACTTAGTCTACCCTTAATGGACATAGGTCTAGGCATTAAGACATCATGATACAATATGTGCAAGTTTGTGTGTGGTAGTGTAGCGTACCTGTTTAGATTAACCTAACAAAACCGGAACACAACGCAGGAAGTGGGTGGGGTGGAAGGGACCAAAGAGAAGAGCGCAAACGTGGGAATGTGTCAGGACGCTA
>NC_036854.1:8294793-8299678 GCF_002910315.2 Salvelinus sp. IW2-2015 | reverse complement strand
GCCACCTCCCAACACAGCTGTCGCCTCATACAGACCCGTCCCAACACAGCGTGTCGCGTCTCCACCTCTCAACACAGCTGTACACATCCACCTCCCCAAACAGCTGTAGTCATCCACCTCCAACACAGGGCGTACGCTCATTCCACCTCCCAACACACTGTTACCCTCATCCACCTCCCCAACACAGCTGTATCATCCACCTCCAACCACAGCTGTAGGTCCTCCACCTCCCAACACAGCTGTAGGTCATCCACCTCCCAACACAGCTGTAGTCATCCACCTCCCAACACAGCTGTAGGTCATCCACCATCCAACACAGCTGTCAGTCATCCACCTCCCAACACAGCTGTCGCTCATCCACCTCCAACACAGCTGTCGCTTCATCCACTCCCAACACAGCTGTTCCCGCCATCACCTCCCAACAAGCCTGTCGCTCATCCACCTCCCAACACAGCTGTCGCTCATCCACCTCCCAACACTGCTGTCCGGCTCATGCCACCTCCCAACAACTGCTGTCGCTCATCCACCTCCAACACTGCTGTTCCGCTGCTATCCACCTCCCACACTGCTGTCGCTCATCCACCTCCCAACCCTGCTGTCGTCAATCCACCTCCCAACACCTGCTGTCGCTCATCCACCTCCCACACAGCTGTCGCTCATCCACCTCCCAACACAGCTGTCGCTCATCCACCTCCAACACAGCTGTCACTCATCCACCTCCCAACTCAGCTGTAATGTCATCCACGCTCCCAACACTGTGTATGTCATCCACCTCCCAACACTGCTGTCGCTCACCACCTCAAACCAACACTGCTGTACCTCAATCCACCTCACAACACAGCTTGTCGCTCATGCCACCTCCCAACACTGCTGTCGCTCATCCACCTCCCAACACTGCTGTCGCTCATCCACCTCCAACACTGCTCGTCCTCATCCACCTCCCAACACTGCTGTCGCTCATCCACCCTCCCAACACAGCTGTCGCTCATCCACCTCCCACTACAGCTGTCGGCTCATCCACCTCCCAAGCACAGCTGTCGGCTCAATCCACCTCCCAACACAGCTGTCGCTCATCCACCTCCAACACAGCCTTGTCGCTCATCCACCTCCCAACACAGCTGTCGCTCATCCACCTCCCAACCAGCTGTCGCTCATCCACCTGCAACACAGCTGTCGCTCATCCACCTCCCAACACAGCTGTACCTGCATACCCTCCCAACACAGCTGTCGCTCATCACCTCCCAACACAGACGCTGAAGGATTAAATGCACGTATTTTGATGGTGATTTTCCCCCATTATGTTACTTAGTCTATTGACACACCCGGTGGCATCAGTCTAACAGTTAGAGTTTAATGGCTGTGATACGAGACAGCTGGAGGATGGATCAACAACACTGTAGTGACTCCACAATACTAAACTAAATGGCAGAGTGAAAAGAAGGAAGTCTGTACAGAATAAAAATAGTACATCCTGTTTGCAACAAAGCAATAATGTAAAATTGCAAAAAATGTGTCCTGAATAGAACGCATGGTGGTGGCTGCATCATGTTATTGGTACGCTTGTCATCGGCAAGGACTGGTGAGTTTTTCAGGATAAAAAAAGAAAGGATACAGGACTAAGCACAGGCCAAATCCTGGAGGAAAAGCTGGTTGTCTGCTTTCCAACAGACACTGGGAGACAAATTCACCTTTCAGCAGGACTATAACCTAAAACACAAGGCTAAATCTACACTGGAGTTACTTACCAAGATGACATTGAATGTTCCTGGGTGGCCTAGTTACAGTTTTGACCTAAATAGGCTTGAAAATCTCTGGCAAGACCTGAAAACGGCTCTAGCAATGATCAACAACCAACTTCGCAGAGCTTGAATCATTTTTTAAAGAATAAATGTGCAAATATTGTACAATCCAGGTGAGGAAAGCTCTTAGAGACTTACCCAGAAATACTCACGTATTGTGAATACTTATATAAATTAGATATTTCTGTATTTAACTTTCTGAAATTAGCCCCCCCCCAAAAAGTCATTATTGTCTTCACTTTGTCATTAAGGGGGTACTGTGTGTAAGAGGCTGTAACACAACACAATGGTGGTTATGGGGTCTGGGGGTCATGGGGTCTGAATACTTTCTGAAGGCTCTGTACAACTATGTTATATGATTTATGAACGTCAAGGAAATATCAGATGGACTTTATTCAGTCGAGAGACTATTTCCAAACTAGTGAAGCTTGCCGTTTGTCAATCCAAGCACAGTAAGCCGATGTGCCAGCACTTTATGAAAAGACCAAAGACCATAAATGGAATGTGCCAGAAAACAATAGGCGGATGAGGATTTGGACACATCGTTAAACACATTTTACCAGAATTAAAAATGGACTCATAGACGGTGTCTGTCTGTCTGTCTGTCTGTCTGTCTGTCTGTCTGTCTGTCTGTCTGTCTGTCTGTCTGTCTGTCTGTCTGTCTGTCTGTCTGTCTGTCTGTCTGTCTGTCTGACACTCACACTCACACTCACACTCACACTCACACTCACACTCACACTCACACACACTCACACACACACACACACACACACACACACACTTGTCAAACCAACAGTTTCCCGGTCATCGCTGGCTTTGTGTCTGATAGATCGCTAGAAGAGGAGTATCAGTCATTCTAGCGGGAAAGGGCGAGACAAACTTTATTGACCAAGCGAAAAGTAGCATAGTTCATTTAAGGGGATAAAGTATGAATCTGAAATGAGTGTGTAATCGTCTGTATAGCGGCCAGCCGGCGCTGCTCGTGGTAAACACTGGTAGTGTTGTCCTGTCGTTGACTGAATATATCCGTCCTAATTAGCATGTCATTAGTAGGTTCTAACCACAGTACAGACCGTCATTATAGCTCTACAGGAAGTAAAACAACTACGGAACCCTGACCGACTAGTCATTATAGCTCTACAGGAAGTAAAACAACTACGGAACCCTGACCGACAAGTCGGCCAACTGGCCGGCCGGCCGACTGACAGACCGGCCGACTGACAGACCGGCTGCCTGACAGACCGGCTGACTGACAGACAGACCGGCTGACTGACAGACAGACCGGCTGCCTGACAGACCGGCTGACTGACAGACCGGCTGACTGACAGACCGGCCGGTCGACTGGTTGACAGACCGGCTGGTTGACAGACCGGCTGGTTGACAGACCGGCTGGCTGATTGACAGACTGGGCTGGTTGACAGACCGGGCTGGCTGATTGACAGACCGGGCTGGTTGATTGACAGACAGTTTGATTGACTGGTTGACAGACCGGCTGACTGACAGACCGGCTGGTTGACTGGGGTTCTGACCTGCTGAAGTCGACCCTGGCCAGTAGCTCCCGTCTCTTCCGGCTCTCCTTCTCTCTCTTTAACTCCATCTCTTTTTCTGCAGACAGGAAGTCTTCGTACGGAGCGTCATCGACGTCAAGGTCACCTGATAGGATGAACCTACGGAGGGGGAGGGGCGTCTTTAGAACTGTTGTGAACGGTGGTTTTATAAACTAACAGTGATGAATATTCTACCAGGTGTTTGAGCACGGCAGATATAAACTAACAGTAATACAGTACCAGTCAAAAGTTGACACCTACTCATTCAGGGTTTTTCTTTATTTTTTACTATTTTCTACATTGTAGAATAATAGTGAAGACATCAAAACTATGAAATAACACATATGGAATCATGTAGTAATCAAAAAAAAGTGTTAAACAAATAAAAATATATTTTATATTTGAGATTCTTCAAAGTAGCCACCATTTGCCTCCTTGATGACAGCTTTGCACACTCTTGGCATTCTCTCAACCAGCTTCATGAGGTAATCACCTGGAATGCATTACAATTAACAGGTGTGCCTTGCTTGAAAGTTAATTTGTGGAATTTCTTTCCTACTTTAATGCGTTTGAGCCAATCAGCTGTGTTGTGACAAGGTAGGAGTGGTAAACAGAAGCTAGCCCTATTTGGTAAAAGACCAAGTCCATATTAYGKYAAGAACAGCTCAAATAAACAAAGAGAAACGCCATGAAGGTCAGTCAATACGGAATGAGGAGTTGTGTCCAACCTTTTGACTGGTACGTTCTACGTAAAGGCATTGTGCTATCCAGTATCATTATAGTCAAACAGGAAGTGGTACTGTACGTAAAGGCATTGTGCTATCCAGTATCATTATAGTCAAACAGGAAGTGGTNTGTACGTAAAGGCATTGTGCTATCCAGTATCATTATAGTCAAACAGGAAGTGGTGTGTACGTGCCTGCCGCCGTCCTCTCTGCTCCCGATAGCGATGAGGGCCTCCAGATCTGTCCCCTTCAGGCCGTACTGCAACAGCTCCTTAGCAGCGTCCACGTTCTCCGGGACGCGCTCAACACACTCATGGAGAACCCACGACCGCTTATGGATCTTACTCTACACACACACAGACAGAGAGACAGAGAGACAGACAGACAGGCAGAGACAGACAGACAGAGAGACAGGCAGAGACAGACAGGCAGAGACAGACAGGCAGAGACAGACAGGCAGGCAGACAGGCAGAGACAGACAGGTCTCTCTGCCTGTCTGTCTCTGCCTGTCTCTCTGCCTGTCTGTTCTTATGTCTGTCTCTCTGCGCTGTCTGTCTCTGTCTGGTCTCTCATCCGTTCTGTTCTCTTGCCTGCCGCCGTCTGTTCTTGCTTCTGCTGTCTCTCTGCCTGTCTGGTCTCTGCCTGTCTCTCTGCCTGTCTCTCTGCCTGGTCTCTCTGCCTGTCTGTCTCTGCTCTGTCTGCTTCTGCCTGTCTGTCTCTTCTGTCTCTCTGCCTGTCTGTCTCTGTCTGTCTCTCTGCCTGTCTGTTCTCCATGCTCCTGGCTTCTCTTGCTCTGCTCTGCCTGTATGCCTGC
>NC_036854.1:8286887-8288633 GCF_002910315.2 Salvelinus sp. IW2-2015 | reverse complement strand
CACCATCACCATCACCATCACCACCACCTAAAAATCTGCTAGCCACTCAGATGTTTCTACCAGCCAAAACGTATTTCCCTCTAAAGTTACAGCAACAAAACAGATGAACACACTTTGTAATGTTTCTAAAACAATACATGTATTACTAGTAAGATGTGGAACTAATGTGGAATATTATTTAATTTAACTTAAAACCAACCTGCCCTTTTAAGGGCTGGAGGTTACCATGGTAACACGGCGTCATGTTTGCGCCTGTGAGTTTGAGTCTGACTAGTAAACGCGTCGTCTTCTCTTCCCTAGCAGGTGAAATTCAAACATAGAAAAACGACCTAGCTTGTGAACAAAACAACGCGAATGGCCAAGAAAGGTCAAAGTCTCACTAAAGTAGACTTTTGTTTCAAGTAAATTACACCAACTTTTATTACTGTGCACAGCACTTATTAAAACAAATCTTTCACTCAGCTCTTCAGGTGCCCACAGCCCCCAGACAGGCAGTGTTGAGGTGGACAAGGCTAGATAGGATTCCTAGTTCTTTAACTTTGTGTGATTTAATTTACCAGCTATGAAACAAAACAGGCAGAAATACTTTGAAGACAGCTGCCACAGCATTTATTTTACTGTAAATGTGATCATACTTGATGTTTTATTCACAAATACGAATATGTGCCTTTGGTTACTTTGACTACTTGGGAATGTCAGTCGGCCATTTTGTATTTTGGGAATGTCAGCCATTTTGTATTTTGGGAATGGTGGTCGAGTGTGCGTGAGCTTGATGTGTGTGTTGTCATCGTCATGGTGACTTACCTTCCTTTGGTACAGCTCTTCTGGTGTGGTGGAGCGCAGGCTGACCAGACGGTAACTCTTGACGACGGTGCGGGGACGTTTCCGCGGCGGCGCGAAGCGTTCCATCTCGGTGACGTAGTACAGCCCCTGCTTCACGTAACCGGAGTAACGGGCCTTGGCTGACGACTCTTCATCAGAGTCAGAGTCTCCTTCCTCACCCTCCTCATCCTCCGTAGCCACATCCACCACCCCCATGTTACTGTCAGACGGAACCTTCGCTCTCTGTGCAAGGAGCACTTCACGACTGGTGTGGGGGGGGAGAGAGATGCAGGAGAGAAGGGGGGAGAGAGAGAGAAAGGGGAGGGGAGGAGAAGGCGAAGAAGGGGGGGGGGGAGAGAGGAGGAGGGGGGAGACGGAGGAGAGAAGGGGGAAGAGAGGGAGAGAAGTGAGGGGGGAGAGCGGAGAGAAGGGGGGGGAGAGAAGGAGAGAAGGGGGGGAGAGAGGAGAGAAGGGGGGGAGAGAGAGGAGAGAAGGGGGGGAGAGAGAGGAGAGAAGGGCGGGAGAGAGAGGAGGAAGGGGGGGAAGAGAGGAGAGAAGGGGGGGGGAGAAGGAGAGAAAGGGGGGAGGAGAGGAGGAGAGAAGGGGGGGAGAGGAGAGGAAAGAAAGGGGGGAGGAGAGGGAGAAAGGGGGGGGAGATGGAAGGAGAGAGGGGAGAGAGGAGAGAAGGGGGGAGAGAGAGGACGAAGGGGGGGGGAGGAGGAGAGAAGGGAGAGAGAGAGGGGGAGAGAGAGGAGTAGAGGGGGGAGAGAGGAGAGAGGGGGGGGGGAGAGAGGGGGAGGAGGAGAGAGCAAGGGGGGAAAGAGGAGGAGGGGGAGAAGGGGAGGGAAGAGAGAGGAAGGGGGGAGAGAAAAGGGAGGGGGAGAAGAGAGAGGGGGAGAAAGGGGAGAGGAGCGAGGGAAGAAA
>NC_036854.1:8282931-8286163 GCF_002910315.2 Salvelinus sp. IW2-2015 | reverse complement strand
GTCCTCCTCACTAGTGTTTTCCGTTAGGGCCGTGGTCTCTGCATCAGCCATGTCCTCCTCACTAGCGTTTTCCGTTAGGGCCGTGGTCTCTGCATCAGCCATGTCCTCCTCACTAGTGTTTTCCGTTAGGGCCGTGTCTCTGCATCAGCCATGTCCTCCTCACTAGTGTTTTCCGTTAGGGCCTGGTCTCTGCATCAGCCATGTCCTCCTCACTAGTGTTTTCCGTTAGGGCCGTGGTCTCTGCATCAGCCATGGCCTCCTCACTAGTGTTTTCCGTTAGGCCGTGGTCTCGTCCAGCCCATGTCCTCCTCACTAGTGTTTTCCGTTAGGCCGTGGTCTCTGCATCAGCCATGTCCTCCTCACTAGTGTTTTCCCGTTTGGGCCGTGGTCTCTGCATCAGCCATGTCCTCCTCACTAGTGTTTTCCGTTAGGGCCGTGGTCTCTGCATCAGCCATGTCCTCCTCACTAGTGTTTTCCGTTAGGGCCGGCCGGCGGCTCAACAGCCGGTAAGAGACATGTTCAGCCGGCTACTTTTTATTTGACGTTTAAATGATCTGTATAGCCCTCTCCCGCTAGAATGAACAGATCCTCTACTGATCTACTGATAGGACAGGCAGCTGTCAGTCACAAAGACAGTGATGACAGGGACACTGCTGATTGGTCAGTCCGCTGTCTGTCCCGTCTCTCAGTCCCTGTGTGATGTGTGGACGGTAGCAGTCAAACAGATTTACACAGAGGGACAAAACACGATGCTCCTTCATCGAGTGACTTTGAGTCCAAATCCACTTAGTCTATTGTTTTCTGGTACATTTATTTATTATCTTTGGCGTGTTTCACACTGCCCTCCACGCAGAGCGGTGACCTATAGACCACTTCCTATGCTCTGACTGACAACTGAAAAGCAAGTAGTTGACCAGTTTATAAAAAGGTGTCGAAACTGACTGAATAAAGTCCATCTCTTATACCCATCCTTTGCCATTCATAAATCCACTTCCTAGGTTTCCTTTAAGAGATGAAGGCCATATCGCGACAGACAGACCAGCGAGGGAGTCTGGTCAGTAAAACCAGAGATCCTGTATGAACTGATAAGATGATCATCTCCACCCCTCAATGGGAGTTGTCGTCCCAAAATGTGGGAAGGCAAGKGGTCTGCTTCTCGGACGGCTTGTGAAGGTAAACTTGTTGCTAAATTCTCTAAACTAAATCGTCAGCCGAGTGAGTTCTGTGGTCTTGTTATAGGCCTCGTCCCAGTTTCCCCAAAACCATCTTAAGGTTATTGTTCATCATTACAACCCTCGTAGCAACATAACTCATTCTCAGAGACGTTTCCCAAAAACATTGTCGTTAATGTTGCACTAAAAGCTGGTAATGTAACTCCTGCCTCGTTGAACAGYGAGACGTTAGAGGTCTTTATGCCCTCCTGCATCACTTTATACAACAGAAGACCCTGAACACAGAATCCCATTGTTCTGACGTTATCGGGGTTACAGAGAGAGAATAAATCAAGTTGACTACAAATACAAAGTTGACAATGTCTTTGCAATTGATACAAACAAGCCACGTATAAAATGATGACTAATATGAAAACTGAGATGAATTCAAATCAACAGTAAGCTATAGGCCAGTAGGGGCCGCCGAGGGGGAGGGGCCGCCGAGGGGGAGGGGCCGCCGAGGGGGAGGGGCAGGGGCAGCCGAGGGGGAGGGGCAGGGGCCCGCCGAGGGGAGTCGCCAGCCCTCCCTCCCTCAGCCCTCACCCCCGCAAGCCAGCCCTGACTCCCCCATGCCCTCACCCCGCAAGCCAGCCCTCACTGCCCTCCCTCCCTCCCGTCAGCCTCCCTCCCTCCCGCCAGCCCCCCTCCCGCCAGCCAGCCCCTCTCCAGCCAGCCCCTCTCAAGCCAGTCCTTGCCCCCTCCTCACAAACCCCCCCCCCCCCCCCGCCAGCCAAACCCCCCCACCCCTCCTTACCTCCAAACTGAAGAAGCCCCCGTCGTGTGCGGCGGTAAACCCGTGGCGAGGGTTGGAACCACTCACAGCTCTTCCCAGGAGGTTTGAAGGGTTCTGACAGACGACACGGTCAGAGAACAGACAACACGGGCCAAGATCAGCACACAGTCTGACCACCAGGCACCTCACACAGACGAAGTAGTACGGGCCTCCTTGTCTGGGGAGAACACACACACACACACACAGTCTGACCACCAGGCCACCTCACACAGAGAGTAGTACGGCTCCTTGTCTGGGGGAGAACACACACACACAGTCTGACACCAGGCCACCTCACACAGAGAGTAGTACGGCTCCTTGTCTTGGAGAACACCACACACACACAGTCGACCACCAGGCCACCTCCACAGAGAGTAGTACGGCTCCTTGTCTGGGAGAACACACACACACACACAGTCTGACCACCAGCCACCTCACACAGAGAGTAGTACGGCCTCCTGTCTGGGGTGACAACACACACACCACACAGTCTGACCACCAGGCCACCTCACACAGAGAGTAGTACGGCTCCTTGTCTGGAGAACACACACACACACACACACACACACACATATACTACACACAGCAGAGATAGTACGGCTCCTTGTCTGGGGAGAACAACACACACACATTATATTACACACACAGAAATATACCACACACACACAAACATTACACTACACACACACACTAACATAATACACACACACCACATTATACTACACACACACACATTATACCACACACATATTATACAGTGTCAGTAACAAGAATCTCTGCCCCGGTGCTCAGCGACAGCCTGCCCCGGTGGCCAGCGACAGCCTGCCCCGGTGCTTCAGCGACAGCCTGCCCCGGTGCTCCAGCGACAGCCTGCCCCGGTGCTCAGCGACAGCCTGCCCCGGTGCTCAGCGACAGCCTGCCCCGGTGGCAGCGACAGCCTCCCCGGTGGCCAGCGACAGCCTGCCCCGGTCCCTCAGCGACAGCCTGCCCCGTGCTCAGCGAAGCCTGCCCGGTCCAGCCTGCCCGTGGCCAGCGACAGCCTGCCCGGTGGCCAGCGACAGCCTGCCCCGGTGCTCAGCGACAGGCTGCCCCGGTGCTCAGCGACAGCCTGCCCCGGTGGCCAGCGAACAGCCTCCTACCTTTGATCTTCTTCCTCTTCTCCAGAGAAGTCTTCCATTCTGGGTTGATCTCCTCAAATCCTGGCTACAAAGAGAGAGAGAGACATTTAAATTCTTTATATACCTGTCGT
>NC_036854.1:8270297-8282831 GCF_002910315.2 Salvelinus sp. IW2-2015 | reverse complement strand
TGCAACTGGCTGCAGAGAGACAGAGGAGGGCTAATGCTAGCTAATGCTAAAGAGTGGATTAGCGCCCTATATCTGTCCCTGTTCCTTTCCCTGCTCACAGGCTAAGCTAATGCTAGCCTTTTCTGGCCTAGCACAGTCTGTGCCCTCTCCTCCCTGGGTCTTAAAGCTTTAATGCGCCTTTAAGTTCCTTAAGACACAACCAAAAATATCAACTATTAAAAGAGTAGTCTGGGATCTCATGAAAACAAGTTAGTCTAACTGTGTTCATGTACCTTAGTACAAGATGGCGCCGGAGGGGAGGGTTGCCGTCTTATCGGCTCTTAACCAACCATGCTATTTTATTCGTTTTTTCGCGTTGTTAGTAACTTGTTTTGTACATAATGTTGCTGCTACCGTCTCTTATAACGGAAAAGAGCTTCTGGACATCAAAACTGGGATTATTCACCTCAAACTGGACGAGGAGTTCTTCTTCAATGAGTCGGATGCAAGGGATATACTACAGACACCCGACCAGGCCCAGATCCCTGTGATTTGCTGGAAAAGGAAACGTAGGTTTCGCGGAAATAGATCAGGATGTCTTGTGAGGATCAGGTGACGAGTGGCTAATCTGCCCTTGACTTCCGTTCTGATAGCTAACGTTCAATTTATGAATGGGACGAACTGAAAGCACGTATATCCTACCATCTTACGTTTCACCGAGTCGTGGTTGAACGACGACATTAAGAACATACAGCTGGCAGGTTATACACTCTATCGGCAGGACAGAACAGCAGCCTCTGGTAAGACACGGGCGGAGGCCTTTGCATATTTTTAAACAATAGCTGGTGCACGATATCTCAGGAAGTCTCAAGGTTTTGTTCGCCTGAGGTAGAGTATCTCATGATAAGCTGTAGACCACACTATCTACCTAGAGAGTTTTCATCTGTATGTTTCGTAGCTGTCCGAGACTGGCACTAAAACTGCACTCAATGAGCTGTATTCCGCCATAAGCAAACAGGAAAACGCTCATCCAGAGGCGGCGCTCCTAGTGACCGGGGACATTAATGCAGGGAAACTTAAATAAGTTTTACCTAATTTCTATCAGCATGTTAAATCTGCAACCAGAGGGCAAACAATTCTAGACCACCTTTACTCCACACACAGAGACACATACAAAGCTCTCCCTCGCCCTCCATTTGGCAAATCTGACAATAACTCTATCCTCCTGATTCCTGCTTACAAGCAAAAATTAAAGCTGGAAGCAACAGTTACTCAGTCTATAAAAAAGTGGTAAGATGAAGCAGATGCTAAACTACAGGACTGTTTTGCTAGCACAGACTGGAATATGTTCCAGGATTCTTCCGATTCCATTGAGGAGTACACCACATAATAAGTGCACCGAGGACGCCGTCCCCACAGTGACTGAACGTACATACCCCAACCAGAAGCCATGGATTACAGGCAACATTCGCACTGAGCTAAAGGGTAGAGCTGCCGCTTTCAAGGAGCGGGACTCTAACCCGGAAGCTTATAAGAAATCCTGCAATGCCCTCTGACGAACCATCAAACAGGCAAAGCGTCAATACAGGACTAAGATCGAATCGTACTACACCGGCTCCGACGCTTGTCGGATGTGGCAGGGCTTGCAAACTATTACAGACTACAAAGGGAAGCACAGCCGAGAGCTGGCCGGTGACGTGAGCTAACCAGACGAGCTAAATAACTTCTATGCTCACTTCGAGGAAAGTAACACTGAAACATGCATTAAGAACATCAGCTGTTCAGGATGACTGTGATCTGCATTATTCAAGACAGTTGCTTTCTGAGAAGGTGTTAAAGTTCACAATTAGTCATTGTTATGTAAATGCAGACTGAAAAGTACCCAGATCTGAAAAGTAGGAGTGTTTTGGATGAAACACCATGGTAAATCCTCTATGGAAACTTGCCATATGAGTACAAAGTTGTTTAATAGGTTCCAATTTCCATTCAACTTGTGTCCGGACACATACCATCCATTGGTTACTACACATTAATCCCTGGCATCTAGAACTAACTGACTGTGCGTGTGAGTGTTTGTGTATATCTGTAATCAGGTTTGTATATGTCAGTTAACAGGTTAGAGTATGTGCATGCAGATTGTATGTAGCCAGCCTGTTACATGACATGGCTGTCTATGTTTGGTGTTCAAGCTGAGCGGTGACTGACTGACAATAGAACCGTCTGACTCATCTCACTGTACATACAGAGAGACAAGAGAGAGAGAGAGAGAGAGAGAGAGAGAGAGAGAGAGAGAGAGAGAGAGAAGAGAAGAGAGAGAGAGAGCGAGAGAGGAGAGAGAGAGAGAGAGAGAGAGAGAGAATCTTTTTGGCCCTATAACAAAAGAACAGCAAAAACATATACATGGTCAAATACAAATCTTAGAATCAACTATTAAAGACTATCAGAACCCACTGGATTCTCAAATTACATTGTGAACTACAGGACAAAATACAAACCCTCCAACCTAAAATGGACTGTGGTACTGATGATATCCTCAATGAAAAGATAAAAATTCAGACCACAAATTCCAATTGGCTATACTTAAACTCTTTAACATCATCCTTGCTCCTGGCATCTTCCCCAATATTTGGAACCAAGGACTGATCACCCCAATCCACAACAGCGGAGACAAATTTGACCCCAATAACTACCGCGGGATATGCGTCAACAGCAACCTTAAGAAAATCCTCTGCATTATCATTAACAGCAGACTTGTACATTTCCTCATTGAAAACAATGTACTGAGCAAATGTCAAATTGGCTTTTTACCAAATTACCGTACAACAGACCACGTATTCACCCTGCACACCCCAATTTACAAACAAATAAACCACAACAAAGGCAAAGTCTTCTCATGCCATGTTGATTTCAAAAAAGCTTTTGACTCAATTTGGAATGAGGGTCTGCTATACAAATTGATGGAAGGTGGTGTTGGGGGAAAAACATACAACAATATTAAAACCATTTACACAAACAACAAGTGTGCGGTTAAAATTGGCAAAGAACACACACATTTCTTTCCACAGGACCGTGGGGTGAGACAGGGATGCAGCTTAAGCCCCACCCTCTTCAACATATACAGTTGAAGTTGGAAGTTTACATACACCTTAGCCAAATACATTTTCACTTAGTTTTTCACAATTCCTGACATTTAATCGGAGTAAAAACTCCCTATCTTAGGTCAGTTAGGATCACCACTTTATTTTAAGAATGTGAAATGTCAGAATATTAGTAGAGAGAAGGATTTATTTCAGCTTTTATTTCTTTCATCACATTCCCAGTGGGTCAGAAGTTTACATACACTCAATTAGTATTTGGTAGCATTGCCTTTAAATTGTTTAACTTAGGTCAAACATTTCGGGTAGCCTTCCACAAGCTTCCCACAATAAGTTGAGTGAATTTTGGCCCATTCCTCCTGACAGAGCTGGTGTAACTGAGTCAGGTTTGTAGGCCTCCTTGTTCGCACATGCTTTTTCAGTTCTGCCCACACATTTTCTATCTGGTTGAGGTCAGGGCTTTGTGATGGCCACTCCAATACCTTGACTTTGTTGTCCTTAAGCCATTTTGCCACAACTTTGGAAGCATGCTTGGGGTCATTGTCCATTTGGAAGACCCATTTGTGACCAAGCTTTAACTTCCTGACTGATGTCTTGAGATGTTGCTTCAATATATCCACAACATTTTCCCCCCTCATGATGCCATCTATTTTGTGAAGTGCACCAGTCCCTCCTGTAGCAATGCACCCCCACAACATGACGCTGCCACCCCCGTGCTTCACGGTTGGGATGGTGTTCTTCAACTTGCAAGCGTCTCGCTTTTTCCTCCAAACATAACAATGGTCATAATGGCCAAACAGTTCTATTTTTGTTTCATCAGACCAGAGGACATTTCTCCAAAAAGTACAATCTTTGTCCCCATGTGCAGTTGCAAACCGTAGTCTGGCTTTTTTATGGCAGTTTTGGAGCAGTGGCTTCTTCCTTGCTGAGTGGCCTTTCAGGTTATGTCGATATAGGACTCGTTTAACTGTGGATATAGATACTTTTGTACCTGTTTCCTCCAGCATCTTCACAAGATCCTCTGCTGTTGTTCTGGGACTGATTTGCACTTTTTGCACCAAAGTATGTTCATCTCGAGGAGACAGAACGCGTCTCCTTCCTGGACAGTATGTCGGCTGCGGGGTCCCATGGTGTTTATACTTGCGTACTATTGTTTGTACAGATGAACGTGGTACCTTCAGGCGTTTGGAAATTGCTCCCAAGGATGAACCAGACTTGTGGAGGTCTACAATTCTTTTTCTGAGGTCTTGGCTGATTTATTTTGATTTTCCCATGATGTCAAGCATAGAGGCACTGAGTTTGAAGGTAGGCCTTGAAATAGATTCACAGGTACACCTCCAATTGACTCAAATTATGTCAATTAGTCAATCAGAAGCTTCTAAAGCCATGACATCATTTTCTGGAATTTTCAAAGCTGTTTAAAGGCACAGTCAACTTAGTGTATGTAAACTTCTGACACACTGGAATTGTGATACAGTGAATTATAAGTGAAATAATCTGTCTGTAAACAATTGTTGGAAAAATTACTTGTGTCATGCACAAAGTAGATGTCCTAACCGACTTGCCAAAACTATAGTTTGTTAACAAGAAAATGTTGGAGTGGTTGAAAAACTAGTTTAAATGACTCCAACCTAACAATGCTGACCAGACTGGACACGTCACGTGCACGAGCGTCGCAAAATACATTTTGAAATCCATGTTATTAAATTATTGCACCCACACCGCTCGCGCGCGCCAACGAGCGTCTGCGATGCCAAGGGCTAAAATAGAAGTAATTCCTATTTCTGACGCAGATCGCGCTGAAAGTCCTGCCTCTCCCATCCATTGGTTATACCCACGTGGGTGATTGAAAGACTAACTGTTTTGCCGGTCGTCGTGGTAATACTATGAAAGTTTAGATGCCGAGCACCGTATAAGTTCAAAGATGAAAAAGCCTGGAAGGAGGAGAGATGACTAGAAATGATTCGGTTGGCCGTTTTATGTGTGGGTTAATTGTCGGAGTAGAGGACCTTGTGCATTTCAGGTAAAATAACAACTCAATGTTTATATCCCAGGACAAATTAGCTAGCAACAGCAAGCTAGCTAAATAGGACAAATTAGCTAGCAAGTGCAAGCTAACTAGCTAAATTGCCATAAATGTTTAATGCTTTTCGAACTGTCCCCAAATTAATGTCATTGGTTCAGAGTTTGTTTTAATATTTTAACCTGCGTGTCGTGATCGCGTTTGATGTAGGGGGACAAAATAAATGTATGCATGATAGCGCACGATGGCGCACGCAGCAGCCGGTTTGGGTTCCGTGTAAGTGTATGTAAACTTCCGACTTCATCTGTATATCAACGAATTGGCGAGGGCACTAGAACAGTCTGCAGCACCCAGCCTCACCCTACTAGAATCTGAAGTCAAATATCTACTTCTGCTTCTGTCTCCAACCAAGGAGGGCCTACATCAGCACCTAGATATTCTACACAGATTCTGCCAGATCTGGGCCCTGACAGTACATCTCAGTAAGACAGTAATAATGGTGTTTCAACAAAGGTCCAGTTACAGGACCACAAATACAAATTCCATCCAGACACCGTTGCCCTAGGCAACACAAAAAACGATACATACCTCGGCCTAAACATCAGCGCCACATGTAACTTCCACAAAGCTGTAAACGATCTGAGAGACAAGGCTAGAAGGGCCTTCTATGCCATCGAAAGGAACATTCAATTCGACATACCAATTAGAATCTGGCAAAAAAGACTTGTATCAGTTATAGAACATATTGCCTTTTATGGTTGTGAGGTCTGGGGTCTGCTCACCATCCAAGAATTCACAAAATGGGACAAACACCAAATTGAGACTGCATGCAGAATTCTGCAAAAATATCCTCTGTGTACAATGTAAAACACCAAATAATGCATGCAGAGCAGAATTAGGCCGATACACGGTAATTATCAAAATCCCCCCAAAAAATGTTAAATTATACAATCACCTATTTTAATACATTTTTATTTAACTAAGAACAAATTCTTATTTACAATGACGGTCTACCCCGGGCCAAACCCTAAAGGAAGAAATTCCCAAACCTCATATAACAAAGCCATCACCTACAGATAGATGAATCCAGAGAAGAGTCCCCTAAGCAAGCTGGTCCTGGGGCTCTGTTCACAAACACAAACAGACACAACAGAGCTCCAATGACAGCACCACAATTAGACCCAACCAAATAATGAGAAAACTAAAAGATAATTATCTGACATATTGGAAAGAATTAACAAAAAAACTGAGCAAACTAGAATGCTGTTTGGCCCAAAACAGAGAGTGCACAGAGGCAGAATACCTGACCACTGTGACTGACACAAACTTAAGGAAAGATTTCTCATATCTATTGGGTGAAATACCACAGTGTGCCGTCACAGCAGCAATATTTGTGATCTGTTGCCACAAGATAAGGGAAACCAGTGAAGAACAAATGCCATTGGAAATACAACCCATATTTATGTTTATTTATTTTCCCTATTGTAATTTTCCCTTTTTGACATTTGTAATGTGTTTATTCTTTTGGAACATTATTGTTTATTATCTAGTTCACTTGCTTTGACAATGTTACATACGTTTCCCATGCCAATAAAGCCCTTAAAGTGAATTGAATTGAGAAAGAGAGAGTGAGAGAGAGACCCACATGAACAAATACTACAGTTTACTATAGAACACTATAGTGCTTACTGTAGAATTCTGTAGTAAACTGTAGTATACTGTAGAATACTATACTACACACTGCAGTATCCCTCGATCATGTGTAGTACTTACTATAGAAGGTTGAAATATACTGTAGAATATTATAGTAAATACTACAGAATTCTCTGAAAAAAAAAACTGAATTAATGTCAGCAAAAACACTCCAGTTTTTTAACTATAGTAAATACTACAGAATTCAATTTGCATATACCCTTCCCATTCCCCTCCCCCATATCTCAATTTGTGCCACCCATATGTGAGAAACCTACAATACATGGCAAGTATAGAGCATATATTGTGTTCCCTTTAGACCCCAGACCTTCAGACCCCAGACTTACCTACCTACAGGTTATGGAAAATCTGCTCTTTTACTATTTCTCCAATAGCTTTCTTCAAAGATAATTTAAAAAAACACTATAGTCATTTCTGCTAAAGTACTACAGTAAATACTACAGTATACTACAATCTGCAAAAACACTACATGAATTACTGTAATATATACAATTTATTTTACTACATTTAACTGCAAAAACACTATAGTGAATACTACAGTAAAGTCTGCAAAAACACAACAGTGAATACTATACTATTTATACCACAGTATAGTATTTTTATAGAGAGAGAGCTTCAGACAGACATACTGCACACAGATCAGTCAGATCAGAGCATTCATCAAACAATGAATGACTTGCATGACTTGCATGGCACACTCTACCCAGTAGCCACACACACCCACCTGAATGTTGTGAAACCACCACAGACCGACTGCTATGGAGGGAACTAAAAGGTCACGCTGGGGCCCATCAGAAGTGTCAGTGGTGGCACTATCACCCAATAACATCACTTCAAAACCTCTCTCTCCCCATCTCCCTCTTTCCTTGCACACTCTCCACCAAGCATGAGATCCTTCAATACCACTAAACCCAACCTCCCTTTAAGCAGAAGCACCTTCTCTGCGCTACGCATCCCTAGTACGGGATCACTTTCCTAAACAACCGCTAGAATTGCAGGACGCCAAATGCATAAATATTACTAAAAATATTTATAATCATGCAATCACAAGTGAAATATACCAAAACACAGCTTAGCTTGTTGTTAATCCACCTATCGTGTCAGATTTTGAAAATGTATTTTACAGCGAAAGAAATCCAAGCTTTTGTGAGTGTAGCTTTCAATGCTATAACAGCTTAGCCTTATATTAGCTTGGTTAGCTTGGTCACGAAAGTAAGAAAAGCAATCAAATTAATCGCTTACCTTTGATAATCTTCGGGTGTTTCCACTCACGAGACTCCCAGTTACACAACAAATGTTCTTTTTGTTCGAGAAATATTACTTTTATCACAAAAAAACGCCATTTGGGTTGCGCAATATTTTGAGAAAACAAAAGCCGTGTTCCGTTCGACAAATCCCAAAAAGTAGCCGAAATGGTCGTCGAAACATTTAAAATGTTTTTTATAATCAAATCTCAGGTTGTCTTTAACAAACATATTCGATAATATTTCAACCAGAGCATAACCTATTCATTAAGAGAGAAAAGGAAAATGGTGAGCTCCTCCCGCGTGCGCAGGAAGTATTCAGAGGACACCTGACCTCTTTTGAAACATCTCGCTCATTTTTCAAAATAAAAACCTGAAACTATGTCTAAAGCCTGGTCACAGCCTGAGGAAGCCATTGGAAAAAGAATCTGGTTGATACCCCTTTAAATGGAGGTTAGACAGGCCAGGAAACAACGTTTAAAAAATATATATATCACTTCCGGGTTAATTTTTCTCAGGATTTCGCTTGCAGAATAAGTATTATTTTTCTCACAGACAATATTTTGACAGTTTTGGAAACTTTGGAGTGTTTTCTATCCTAATCTGTAAATTATATGCATTATACGATCTGGGCCAGAGAAAAGTTACGTTTACGTTGGGTACGTTATTTGAAAAAAAAAAAWAAATCTGACCCCTAGCGCTAAGAAGTTAAAGCAGAAGCATCCTGTAATACCACTAAACCCAACCTCCCTTTAAGCAGAAGCATCCTGTAAGTACAGCTAGAGAGCCGCAACCCCGGCTTTAATAAGCAGAAGGCATCGGTGAATATCATCAACCACTCCATAAGCCCAGCTTACAGAAAGCCACAAGCACTCCCATTAAGCCAGAAGCATCTGCTGCGAACAAGCTAAACCCAACCTCCCTTGAGCAGAAAGCATCTGGTAATAGCACTAACCCGAAACCTCCCTTTAAGCAGAAGCAATAGCCTAGTAAAAATAACCACTAAACCAACTCGGCCTTAAACAGAGAGAGCAAATGCACTGTAAGAAACCATAAACCCAACCCTCCCTATTAAGCATAGAAGTCAATACACATGGAAAATACCACATGTACAACACCACACCGCTCCACTTTAATAACGCAGACAGCATCCTGTAAACCACTAAAGCCCAACCTGCCCTTGAATAAGCAGAAGCATCTGTAATAGTCACTAAACCCAACCTCCCTTTAAGCAGACAGCATCCCTCTAATAGCACTAAACCTCAACCTCCTTAAAGTAAGCAGAAGCATCCGTGCTAAACACTAAACCCAACCTCCCCATTTAAAGCAGAAGCATCCTGTAATAGCACTAAACCCAACCCTCCCTTTAAGCAGAAGGCAGTCCTGTAAATAACTAAAACCCAACCTCCCTTTAGAGCCAGAAGCATCGTAATATCACTAAACCCAACCTCCCTTTAAGCAGAAGCATCCTGTTAGTAACACAAAAACCCAACCTCTCCTTAAAGCAGTAAGCATCCTGTAATATCACTAAACCAAACCTCCCTTTAAGCAGAAGCATCACTGTAATACCACTAAACCCAACCTCCCTCTTTAAGCGCAGAAGCATCCACTGTAATACCAACTAATCCCAACCGTCCCTTAAAGCAGAGAGCCGTCTTATAATATCACTGAAACCCAACCTCCCTTTAAGCAGAAGCATCCTGATAATGACCACTAAAACGCCCAACCTCGCCTTTAAGCAGAACATCCGGGTAATCCACTAAACCCAACTCCCTTTAAGGCAGAAAGATCTGTAAAATACCATAAAACCCGAACCCCTTTAAGGCAGAAGCATCTGGTAATACCACGTAAACCCAAGCCTCCCTTTAAGGCAGAAAAAAAAAAAACAAATCCCCCTGGTTTTTTGTAAATTTAAACCTGAGAACCAACCTCCCTTTAAGCCAGAAGCATCCTGGGTAATAGCCACTGAAACGCAACCGTCGCTGTTTTAGCAGAAGTATCCTGTAATATCACTAAACCCAACTCCCTTTTAAGCAGGAAGCATCCTGTAGATACCACTAAACCGCAACGCTCCGTTTAAGGCAGAAGCATCCTGTAATACCACTAAACCCAACCTCCCTTTAAGCAGAAGCATCCTGTAATACCACTAAACCCAACCTCCCTTTAAGCAGAAGCATCCTGTAATTGAAGCTGAAGGAGATTATAGGTAAATAAATAGAAGCATCAATGACACAGAGTGACAGACAGGACCAACAGTTTGTTGATGGAGCCAGTATGCTGCTAGTTGAATAGGAGAGGTTTCATCTGGCTAGGCATGGAAGGGGCTCCTGTGGCACGCTATTCTGTTCTGTTCCTCTTTGTATTTACAAAGAAAAACCATGCATCTTTCTGCAGCGGCTGCAAAAAAAAGGATGGGAAAAAAAGAACAAAAGTCGGAGAAAAAGGGAAAGAAAAACAAACAGAAGGAAGGGAATGAGGAAAAGAGGGAGGGAGGGAGGCACACTAACCATACATAAAGAGACGGCCGCCCATCCAGCATCCACACAGCTACGCTATCAGTAAAAGTGATGGATTGTGGGTAGGAGAGAGAAGACACAAAGGGCTCTGCAGTGCAGAGGGAAGAGGTGGATTTAGAGTACATCAAGAAACACACACATTCACACACACCCTCCCCCCGCTTACCCATATGAACACACACAAAACACACCTGATCTCTCTCACTGATATACACACCCACGAATACACACAAACACAGTGGTCCACACGTGCGGTGCACACGCATGCACGCACACACAGACAAAAAAACACACACACACACAGTGTACATTAATCAGACTAAAAGCCTTTCAGAGGTGCAGTGATGTCATCGCACTATGATAATCAACAGTCCACTCCCTCAGGACGCCCATGCTACAAAGGCTCTCTCTCCTTTCGCTCCTTCCCTCTTTCTCTCACTCCATCTCTCTCTCCCTCCCTCTCTCCCTCTACCTCCCTCTCTCCCTCTACCTCCATCTCTCTCTCCCTCCCTCTCTCCCCTCCCTCTCTCTCTCTCTCCTTTCTCTCTCTCTCTTCTCTCTCTCTCTCTGCTCGCTCTCTCTCTCTCTCTCTCCTCTCTCTCTCTCTCCTCCTTCTCTGCTCCTCATCTCTCTCTCTCTCTCTCTCTCTCTCTCTCTCTCCTCTCTCTCTCTCTCTCTTCCTCTACATTCTCCTCTACTTCTGCTCCCTACTACCTCCACTCTGCCCGTACTCCCTCTCTCTCTCTCCCATCCCTGTCTCTCTTCGCCTCCCTCTCTGCCCTCTCACTCTCCTTTCCCTCTACCTCTCTCTCTCCTCCCCTCTCCTCACCCTCCTCCCTCTACTCTCTCTCTCTTCCCTCTCCTCTCTCCCTCTCCCTCTCTTTTCTCTCCTCTCTCCCTCTTACCTCTCTCCTCTCTCCCACCCGCTCTCTCCCTCTCTCTCCCTCCCCTCTCATCTCTCTTCCCTCTTCTCTCTCCCTCTACTCTCCCCTCTCGTCCCTCTCTCTCTCTCTCTCTCTCTCTCTCTCCTCTCTCTCATCTCTCTCTCTACCTCTCCTCCTCTCTCTCTGCTCTCTCGCTCCTCTCTCTCTCTTACTCTCTCTCTCCCTCTCTCTCTCTTCTCTCCTCCGCTCCTCCTCTCTCCTTCCTCTACCCTCTTCCTCTCTCACCCTCTCTTCTTCCCTCACCTTCTTCCCTGCTCTTCTCTCCCTCATCCTCCTCGATCCCATCCTCTCTCTCCCTTCTCTACCTCTTCTTCCTCCTCCCCCTCTCTCTCTCTCCACCGTCTCCCTCTCCTCTCTCTCTGCTGCCTCTCTCTTCCCTCTACCGCTCTCTCTCCCTCTCTCTCTCTTCTTTCTCTCTCTCTGCCTCTCACCTCTCTCTCTCTCTCCCTGTCCCTCTCTCCCATCTACCCTCTCTCCATCTCCTCTCCTCTCTCATCCCCTCCCTCCTCTCTCCCTTCCTACCTCTCTCCTCTTCCCTCTCCCCTCTCCTCCCTCTCCCTCTCTCTTCCCTCCTCTCTCCCTCTCCTCTCTTCCCCTCGCTACCTCTCTTCTCCTCTCCCCTCTACCCGCCCTCCCTCTCTCTCCTCTCTACTATTCCCTCTCTCTCTCAACCTCTCCCTCTCCTATTCCTCCTCTCTCCCTCTACCTCTCTCGATCTCCTCCCTCTCTCCCGTCTCTCTCCTCTCCCTACTCCACTCTCTCTCCCTCCCTTCTACTCTCTCCCCTACCCTCCTCTCTCTCTCTCCTTCTCACCTCGACCTGGCTCTCTCTCTGTCCTCTCTCTTCTCCCTCTACCTCTCCCCTCATCGATCCCTCCCCCACATCTACCTCTCCTCCCTCCCCTCTCCCACTCTAACCTCTCTTCTCCTTCTCCCTCCCTCTCTCCCTCTGACCTCTCTCTCCTCCCTCTTCTCCGCTCTCTCTCACCTCTCTCTCCATCTCTCATCTGCTCTCCTGTTT
>NC_036854.1:8235880-8270272 GCF_002910315.2 Salvelinus sp. IW2-2015 | reverse complement strand
TCACCTCTCTCTTCTCTCTCTCTCTCTCTCTCTCTCTCTCTCTCCTCTCTCTCTCTCTCTCTCTCTCCTCTCTTTCTCTCTCCTCTCTCTCTCTCTCTCTCTCTCTCTCTCTCTCTCTCCTCTCTCTCTCTCTCTCTTCCTCTCTCTCTCCTCTACCTCACTCTTCGCTCCTCCCTCCCTCTTTCGCCCCCCTGGATACTCGCTCTTCTCTTCTCTCCCTCCCTTGTTTTTCTCTTCGCCCCCTCTCTGCCTCTCTTCACTCTCCTCTTCCCTCTACTCTCTCTCTCTCCCCCCCCTCTCCTCCCCCTCCTTCCCTCTCTCTCTCTCTCTTCCCTCCCTCTTCTCCCTCTCCCTCTCTTTCTCTCTCTCTCCCTCTTTCACCTCGTCTCTCCTCTCCCTCCCCCTCTCTCCCTCTCTCTCCCTTCCCCTCTCATCTCTCTTCCCTCTTCTCTCTCCCTCTACTCTCACCCTCTCTCCCCTCCCTCTCTCCTCCGCTTCTCTCTCCCTCCCTTATCTCCCTCCCCTCTCTCTGCTTCCCCCTCTACCTCTCTCTCTCTCCACCTCTCCCTCCCCTCCCTCTCTCTCGCTCTCTTCCTGCTCTCTCTCCCTTCTCCCCTCTTTCTCTCTCTCTCCCTCTACTCTCTTCTTTCTCTCCTCCCTCTTCTCCCTCTCTCCTTCCTCTACCCTCTTCTCTCTCTTCCCTCTCTTCTTCTTCCCCCCTTCTTCTCTCTCTCTTGCTCTCCCTCTTATCTCTCTCTCCTTGATCCCTCCTCTCTCTCCCTTTTCTACCTCTTCTTCCTCCCTCCCCCTCTACTCTCTCTTCCTCCTCTCTCCTTCTACCTCTCTCTCTGCTGCCCTCCCTCTCTCCCTCTACCGCTCTCTCTCCCTCTCTCTCTCTTCTCTACCTCTCTCTCCATCTCTCTCTCCCTCTCTCTCTCTCTTCCCTCCCTCTCTCCCATCTACCTCTCTCCCATCTCTCTTCTCCTCTCTCTCTCCCTCCCTCTCTCTCTCCCTTCTACCTCTCTCCTCTCCCTCCCGTCTCTCCCCTCTACCTCACTCTCTTCCCTCTCTCCCCTCCCTCTCCCTCTGCAGGCCGTATAGTAGATGGCTAAATCTTTTGATGGGGCCATGAATTATGCAGAGTTTTAACTGAAGTGCTTCATATGAAAATGATCCCGACCCATATTGACCCCGTTTACTTGGAAAACCCCCAGCAAACAATAAGCTCTCTCTCAGGTTTGCTGCTGGATCCCAGTCACTTTTTATGACAGAAGACCACGGGTGGAGAGGTGGATGCCTCTTGTTGCCCTGTCAAAACCTGACCGTATAAGACCCACTCTGCGAGACTTGACGAGGGCCTACCACGGTCGACGGCAGGTTCAGTGGAACGCGGGTCATGGACAAGTCTCTGTGTTTGGAGGGCCCTCAGAACACCTCGTCTCTGATGTTTGGAGGGCCCTACAGAACACCTCCGTCTCTGTGTATGGAGGCCTCTACAGAAACACCTCGTCTCTGTGTTTGGAGGGCCCTTACAGAACCACCTCGTCTCTTGTGTGGAGGGCCCTACAGAACACCTTCGTCTCTGTGTACTGGAGGGCCCTACAAGAACATCTCGTCTCTGTGTTTGGAGGGCCTGCAGAACAACCTCGTCTCTGTGTATGGAGGGCCCTACAGAACACTCGTCTCTGTGTTGGAGGGCCCTACAGAAACACTCGTCTCGGTGTGTGGCAGGCTCTATTAGAACACCTCGTCTCTGTGTGTGGAGGGCCCTACAGAAACTCTGGTCTCTGTGTTTGGAGGCCGCTACGAACACCTCGTCTCTGTGTGTGGAGGCCCTATAGGAACACCTCGTCTCTGTGTGTAGGCTAGTGGTCCTCGTGTTGAGCTAGAAACCGTTCGAGAGTGGCTACAGACATCTGTCTGTAGTGTGGAGGGCCCATAAGAAACACTCGTCTCTGTTATGGAGGGTCGCTTACAGAACATCTCTCTCTGTGTGTGGAGGGCCCTACAGAACATTCTCGTTCTCTGTGTATGGAGGGGCCCTACAGAACATCTCGTCTCGTGTTGTGGAGGGCCCTACAGAACATCTCGTGCTCCTGATGTATGGGGGCCTACAGAACATTCTCTCGTCTCTGTGTGTGGAGGGCCCTACAGAACACCTCGTCTCTGTGTATGGAGGGCCCTACAGAACATCTCGTCTCTGTGTGTGGAGGGCCCTACAGAACACCTCGTCTCTGTGTTTGGACTATAGTGTATACTATGGTAGGAATACTATACTGTAGTATTCACTGTAGTGTTTTTGCAGACTATAGTATACTGCTGTATTTAATGGAGTGTTTTTGGGGACATTACTGTTGTATTTACTAAAGTGTTTTTGTTTTATTATCTTTGACATAGAAATGGAGGCTTTCTCCTTCAGGAAACCTACTGGAGAAACAGTAAAAGAGCATTTTCCATGACCTGTAGGTAGGTAGGACTGAGCTTCTGCTCTAAGAAACACTAAGAAATTATATATCAAGTACTACACATGATCGAAGGATACTACATTGCATGGTATAGTATTCTACAGCATACTATAGTTTACTACAGAATTCTATAGTAAGTACTATAGTGTTCTGTAGTATTTTTTCTGTGGGAGGGCCCTGCAGAACACAGTGGCAATCTCATTTCTGGATAAGAGCTTCTGCTAAATGACTAAAATATAAATGTAAACGCAAGCTTCTGTATCATGGTAAAAAAAAAAATCACTACTATAAAACAGTTTGTTCCAGTGTAGCAAATAGATAGAGCGATAGATAGCAACAGATGGTCCCATCTGTGTCCACTAGAGAAGCATTGGTATTACCGGGACAGTAGACAAGCTGGCCTAACAACAGTCTACTGTTCTTCCTGTAGACCCTACTCTGTTTTTCCCTACCCCCAATCTTTTCTTCTCCTCTTCTCTCCCCTGATCTGTCCCCCCTGCTGCTCCCCCCTGCCCTGCTCAGCCCTGCTCTGCTTTGCTCTGTAGGAGAGCACATGTATGCTGGTCTCCCTGGAGTCTGGACACTCAGCTCATAAGATCACAGCGAGAGAGAGAACGGGGGAGTAAGAGAGAGAACAGGGGGAGTGAGAGTCACCCCATGTCACAGAGAACTGGTCCTCCACACATCAAAAGAAAGGAAGAGAAAAAAAGGGAGAAGGGAGAGAGTAAAATGACCCTCTCCAGCAGTACCTGTTTGATTGACAAATGACTTCCTTGTAGGGATAGTGGTCCTGGGATAGTAAATGACAATGAGGACACACTCAAATGTCCCACTGGAACTGAACTATAACATAAACCCATAGAATTATGAAGACAGACACGACATGAGAGATGGGAAGAGAGAGAGAGAAAGAGAGAGAGAGAGAGAGAAAGAGAAAGAGAGAGAAAGATAGAGAGAGATGCAGTGTGTGTGTGTGTGCGTGCGTGCGTGCGTGCATGCATGTGTGTGTGTGTAAAACAGATAGAGTGGAAGGCTCTGTGTCTGGGTAGAGCAGCTCCCAATGTGCCTTGGGGCTGTGGAGCGATTTCATGCCCCCATAGGCAATGAAACCACACCAACACACACACATCAATACACACACAACACACACACCACACACACACACACCACACACACCACACACCACACACACACACACACACACACACACACACCAACACACACACACACACACACACACACACACACAACACACACACACACAATACACACACGCTCTACAAAGTTTCCTCTCTCCCTGTCCTGCCACCCGTGTCAGATGAAAAACAGCATAGCATGTAATAAAAAAGTAGAGAGAGAGAGAAGTAAGAAAGAGAAAAGTTAAGAGAGTATTAAAACTCAACTATTAATCTGTCTTTGAGAAACCTTGTACTATTCACAATATTACAGTCTATTCATGGTCTCCGGCCTAGAACACTGCCAGAACACATACAGTCCTATGGCTTGACCTAGGTCAAACGAATTAACCACTCTCTAATTCATCAAATCTATTAATGTAACATCGATAGGTTTAGGCTACTACATGATACTCAAATTTTCCCTATACCATCATGAGGTTTCTACAAACCTAGCATATGAATAATAAAAGTTTACAACGTAGGTGCACACAGGTCGAGAGAATTATTTAAGGTGACCGACAGTGACACCATTCAGTACCGCCTTGCACACTCTTGCATATACAGTAGCTGATTTGGGTGTAATCATTAGTCCAACAGTTGCAAACGAGAATTCTATTGGACAAATTCAGGTATGTTTGCTTCCGTTTAAGAAACGCTTTTCAACAGAATCGGCTAAATGAATACACCCCTGATCATGCGGTAAACACAATTCACTTTCATTGCAGCCACGTTGTATTCCTTCTCGCATCTATGCACTCTCCTCTCTCACCTCTTCCCTGTTTTGGACTTCAAATAGTGTAACAGTATAACTTTAGACCGTCCCCTCGCCCCGACACGGGCGCGAAACCAGGGACCCTCTGCACACATCAACAACAGTCACCCACGAAGCGTCGTTACCCATCGCTCCACAAAAGCCGCGGCCCTTGCAGAGCAAGGAGAACCACTACTTCAAGGTCTCAAAGCGAGTGACGTAACCGATTGAATCGCTATTAGCGCGCACCACCGCTAACTAGCTAGCCATTTCACATCCGTTACAAATGCACAACACATCAGCTGTATGTGACGAGGCAAAAAAAAACTTTCCAAGCTAACCCATATCCTAACCACTACACACAGCCTACATCGGTGTCACCATATTAGCTAAAGTAACGTCATAGTCAACATAGCTAATAGAACTAACTCATTAGTAAACCTGCTACATTCATGCAGTAACGTTACAGTGTACAGTCAGTAATCAGTTTAACACTTACACCACATGTTATGCACTGCAGTGCTAGCTAGCCCTAGCCTATGCTTTCAGTACTAGATTCCAGAGGTGGGACCAAGTCATTCTTTTACAAGTCACAAGTAAGTCTCAAGTCTTAGCACTCAAGTCCCAAGTCAAGTCCCAAGTCAATACAGGCAAGTCCGAGTCAAGTCTCAAGTCAAGTCTCAAGTCCTAAACTTTGAGTTTCGAGTCCTAAACAAGTCATAATGTGCCCTTCACCAAATGTAATACCATTTCATATTTAACAAGAGTAATAGTATATTACATTTACGCAAATCCTGAATGCTTTTAACGATATATATATTTATTACTTTCCAAATAAACTATATACTTCCATGGAAATACATTGGGAGCTCTCTCTCTCTCTCTCTCTCTCTCTCTCTCTCTCTCTCTCTCGATATACTCTAGACACCTAAAACAATCCTGACATGAAGTTACAATCATTTATTTAAAGGTACATCAAAACAACTGCTACTGAACTTCAAGTAGGCCTATAATTTGAACACTGGCCTGAATGTCTGAGAAAACAATCCAGATCCCAAAGATGGGAGATAAAACCTGAACATGGAGACTACGTGTGTGTGTAATGCATAAACAGTTACATTTTTCTCTTATCTCAGGGCCCTACGATGCATTTCATTTGCAAAAGACCAAATTCGATAAAAGTCTGTCAGTCATTTGTGTACGATGAGGCCGCAGTATGATGCCACCATGGCTGAAGACACGCTCCACCGGAGCACTGGACGCAGGCACTGCCAAGACACTGATGGCCACTCGGGACAGTGAAGGAAGAGCCATCCTGTTCATTGCCCAGAACAAGAGGGCATTCTGTCCTTCGCATATGTCAAGGTAGTGACATAGCTGGAGTGGTCCCAACAGCTTTCTTCTGCCTCTTACAGTATGCTGCAAACAGCCCTTCTTCTTGTCCGAGACTATGGTCCTCTCGCTCTTTCTCATCAACAAAAGGCACAGCTTGCTCAGTCCCTGTAGCATCTTGCAGAATCAGTTCTGGCAAAACATGTAAAAGCATAGCAGAAACAAAAAGGCCAGTATTAGAGTATTGGTGATGGGGTGGGTTAAACTGAAAAAGTATTATTGTTGCAGTCAATTGGATTAAATTATGAGAAAAAGTTACATTAAACTCAATAATATTTACATTTCACTATTTGTGCCACCTCCTCCTTGACCAGCACATGGTGCTCCACCACATCAGAGAAAAATCCGGATCCAAGGCAGCTGCTTTGAGGTAGACTGGATAGGAAAAGGGGGCAGTGATTCCATCTTGTGTTCTGGCCATTTTCACATTGATGAAAATTCCAAGAAATCTTTTTGTTCATGGATGCCTAGAGACTTCTGACCAGGCCGCTCAGGAAATGGACTTGAGGCTTCCGCTGCTCCAGGTGGGGATTCAGGGACAGGACCGAGGGAACAACAGAACTGATTGTGACTATCTTCTCCCCCTGTGTCATATCTGGTGCTTCTCCAAATGGCTTCATGATGTCCACCAACTCCTTCAACTTATTCCACTCCCGTACTGTGAACAACAACTCCTTGCGCCCAGCCTTTTCTAGAGCATGACTGAGCTTTAGATGGTCACATTGGATAACTGCCTTCACTTGTCTCAGTGTTGAGTTCCATGTTGTGCTGACAGCAGCAGGGATGCCTCTTCCCCAAATTCAGCCTCAAACACGTCTTTGAATGTTGTGCTTGTATGTAGCAGTGAGCTGATTTTTGATAACTTTGAAAGAGAAGGAGTCATCACTTTTGTTTCTTTCAAGCCGTCTCCCACCACCAGCTGGAGAGTGTGGGCAAAACACTGCAAGCGCTGTTTTTTTGCAATAGCAGCATCCACTGTTTGCTGGTCTTCCAGGGTTAGGTCATTCCAGAGCTCTGGGTCGTCAAGGTGATCTTCGTCATGTACTTCATCTTCTTGTTCAATGGGGAAGCACACGGTGAATGCTTTTCTCATGTTGGCAGCATTGTCACTGATGATATAGTCAATTTATCTTTAATGCTGTACTCATCACATATGGCCTCAAACTGCTCACAGATTCTTTCGGCCGTGTGTGGGCCTTTGAAACGGTCACAGGCCAAGAGATGGGACTTGAGCTGTATCCTCTCTCCATCTTTCTCCATACAGTGCACAGTGACACCAAGGAACCCCCTCATCTTTCGGTCGGACCAAATGTCCACTGTGACTGAAACATGGTCTGTGTTGCTCCACTGACGTCTCTCTGTAGCGAGGTTCTCTACTTTTGCTGTACTTACTGTCAACCACTGACAGGAAGTGACCAAAACTCTTGTTTTCCAGAGGCAAGTTGCAATCGATAACCAGGTGGGACAGTATTGCATTGTTGATAGCTTTCTGCTGTGGATGATTCCTGCTGTACTGCCCTACACGGGTCTCCATGAACTGTGAGATTGGAGACTGTTGTAGTTCACTTGTGACACTTTTGTTCATCTGGTATTGTTCAAATCTGTAAGCATATAAAAAATAATTGAGCGGGGCAGTAGCACAATCTTGCCTGGTCTCAATCTTGAGTGCAATGATCACATTCCCGCACTGGCTGACTGTGTGGAGGCTCATTGATTTAACAATGTTATGATAGCCTACATGCTATACTAGCAAAGTTATATATAGTTGTTGGCTATATTAGCCACGACTTACCGTTCTTTGTGCAGCTTCAAATGTCGAACAAAGTTGGAAGTTGTTGCGCCTCCATCTGTAATTTTCTTCCCACACGTTTTGCAAGTTGCAATACGTTTTTTGTTGACTACAACGTAGTTCCTCTGCACTGCCACGCTCAACTTTTTCTCCGCTGGCACAATTTGATTGGCTGCTGTCCGATTCAAACTTTAATCCGTTAAATGAAAAGTTTATGCCTGCACACTTTTTTAAATAGCATCATTTTTTATATTTGGGCTTGGGGATGGTATCAAGCCAGGTCGAGTCATAAGGCTCAAGTCCAAGTCAAGTCACGAGTCATTGGTGTTAAAGTCAAAGTCGAGTTGCAAGTCATCATATTTGTGACTCGAGTCTGACTCGAGTCCAAGTCATGTGACTCGAGTCCACACCTCTGCTAGATTCATTCTCTGATCCTTTGATTGGGTGGACAACATGTCAGTTCATGCTGCAAGAGCTCTGATAGGTTTGAGGACATCCTCCGTAAGTTGTCATAATTACTGTGTAAGTCTATGGAAGGGGGTGAGAACCATGAGCCTCCTATGTTTTGTATTGAAGTCAATGTACCCAGAGGAGGACGGAAGCTAGCTGTACTCCGGCTACACCATGGTGCTACCCTACAGAGTGCTTTTGAGGCTACTATAGACCTTCATTGCAAAATAGTGTGTTTTAATCAATTATTTGGTGACATGATTATATTTAGTATAGTTTTATCTAAAAAGGATAACTTTTCAATGTTTTAGATTTTTTTATTTACTGAGGAGGATGGTCCTCCCCTTCCTCCTCTGAGACGCTTCCACTGTTGCCCTTAGTTCCCTGACTGAGTAGTGATGGGGCAATGGTGTGGGGATAGTGGTAAAACCAAAAGATGACCCTGGTTTTAAAGGTCAGACCCAAACCTTTCTATGGGTTACTAGGTAAATGGTCAATTAAAACGTTTCCCTGGTTTTGCCTATTGTGCCTGAGGTAGTAGTGACCCCCCCCCCCCCCCCCTCCTAAACTTAACTATTAGTGGAACAAAACCATGTCTGACCCTAGACCAGTGGTTACACAGCCTAGCTACCTTATCATACATCAAGCCAGAACCTACAATGGCAAGAAAAAGTAAGTGAACCCTTTGGAATTACCTGGATTTCTGCAAGAAATGGTCATATAACTTGATCTGATCTTCATCTAAGTCACAACAATAGAAAGTCTGCTAAAACTAATAACACACTAACAATTATAGGTTTTCATGTCTTTATTGAACACACAGTGTAAACATTCACAGTGCAGGGTGGAAAAAGTATGCGAACCCTTAGATTTAATAACTGGTTCACCCTCCTTTGACAGCAATAACCACAACCAAACATTTTCTGTAGTTGCCGATCAGACCTGCACAACGGTCAGGAGGAATTTTGGACCATTCCTCTTTACAAAACTGTTTCAGTTCAGCAATATTCTTGGGATGTCTGGTGTGAACCGCTCTCTTGAGGTCATGCCACAGCATCTCAATCGGGTTGAGGTCAGGACTGACTGGGCCACTCCAGAAGGCGTATTTTCTTCTGTTGAAGCCATTCTGTTGTTGATTTACTTCTGTGTTTTGGGTCGTTGTCCTGTTGGATCACCCGACTTTGGTTGAACTTCAACTGGCGGATAGATAGCCCTTCAATCTCCAGCAAAATGTCTGGATAAACTTGGGAATTCATTTTTCCGTCGATGATAGCAAGCTGTCCAGGACCCGAGGCAGCAAAGCAGCCCCAAACCATGATGCTCCCTCCACCATACTTTATAGTTGGGATGAGGTTTTGATTTGTGTGCTGTGCTGTGCTGTGCATTTTATTCTCCACACATAGTGTTGAGTGTTCGTTTCAAACAACTCAACTTTAGTTTAATCTGTCCACAGAATATTTTGCCAGTAGCGCTGGAACATCCAGGTGCTCTTTTGCGAACTTCAGATGTGCAGCAATGTTTTTTGTTGTTGATAGCAGTTGTTTCTTCCGTGGTGTCCTCCCATGAACACCATTGTTGTTTAGTGTTTAACGTATCGCAAACTTGTCGACAGAGATGATAGCATGTTCCAGAGATTTCTGTAAGTCTTTAGCTGACACTCTATGATTCTTCTTAACCTTATTCAACATTCTGCGCTGTGCTCTTGCAGTCATCTTTGCAGGACGGCCACTCCTAGTGAGAGTAGCAGCAGTGCTGAACTTTCTCCATTTATAGACAATTTGTCTTACCGTGGACTGATGAACATTAAGGTTTTTAGAGATACTTTTGTAACCCTTTCCAGGTTTATGCAAGTCAACAATTGGTAATCTTAGGTCTTCTGAGATCTCTTTTGTTCGAGACATGGTTCACATCACAATGCTTCTTGTGAATAGCAAACTCAAATTTTGTGAGTGTTTTTTATAGGGCAGGGCAGCTCTAACCAACATTTCCAATCTCGTCTTATTGATTGGACTCCAGGTTAGCTGACTCATGGCTCTAATTAGCTTTTGGAGAAGTCATTAGCCTAGGGGTTCACATACTTTTCCCAACCTACATTGTGAATGTTTAAATGATGTATTCAATATAGACAAGAAAAATACAATAATTAGTGTGCTATTAGTTTAAGCACACTGTGTGTCTATTGTTGTGACTTAGAGGAAGATCAGATCAAATTTTATGACCAATTTATGCAGAAATCCAGGTAATTCCAAAGGGTTCACATACTTTTTCCTGCCACTGTATCTCTGAGTTACCAGGTCAAAGGGAAATCCAAAACCTTTCCCTGGGTTTGTGCAATGTCAGCAAACACAGTCAGGCAACCAGCCTCATAGGGCTCACTATATTACTTGCCCATATCTCTCCTCTCCTCTCTATCCAGGCATTATATCTTGTTATACAACAGATGGGCCTAATCCTGAATGCTGATTGGTTAAAACTGCATTCCAGACATTGTCTATTCCACAAGTAACCACTGGCTAATGTTAAAATGCCTATTTACTCTGTTCCATCTGACTGCGCAATCCACTGTCTCATCAGCCCAGGCAGGGAAGTTATAAACTTGATCTCCACTATAAAAAACATCTAGACATTATCTCACATTTCTTTTAGACTAACATTTAGTTTTCAACAGCAGAGATTTGTATAAACCTTGCTGTCTGTCTCTCCG
Organism: Salvelinus sp. IW2-2015; assembly: GCF_002910315.2. Classification (NCBI taxonomy): domain Eukaryota; kingdom Metazoa; phylum Chordata; class Actinopteri; order Salmoniformes; family Salmonidae; genus Salvelinus; species Salvelinus sp. IW2-2015. Next base: position 8,259,543 of record NC_036854.1, on the reverse strand, counting down.
ACATTTGCAACATTGTTTCAAAATTCAAATTTGATCTCCAGCTGTCCCATAATAATGAACGTGTCAGGAGTTGGGACGATACAGACTGGCAGGCAACGTTTCTCAGCAAGTCGAAATCATGAATCAGCTGGCATTATTTTTATGGATATATACAAAGAAATGTCAATTGAAAAAAGGTCAAACTAAACGAAGTGCAGCTAGTTGCAGTCTTTCCAGCTTCAGTTTTAAATGATTGTGTTAGTTGTGTTGTTGGATAGATCCTCTGAACAACAGTGTCCTGATGAGTGAGCACATTTTCTATGCCAGGTGAATTCGAGCCTTATTAACTCATTGTTATGGATGTATCCGAATAAATGTCACTAGAAAACTGCAAATGCAGCTACTTATTCTGGCTGCACATTTTGACGTGACTGTAAGCTAGCCGTAGTTGCCTAGCTAGCAAGCAAGGGATAAGTGTGTTGCCAGCCAGTATGGCAATGGAACATTTAGAACGAACGACAGAGACACAGAACAAAAAGACTGAGCAACTGGATCGTGTCTCTGGCAACCGAACCGATAGTACGAACGACCAGCCGGCTTGGGTAGTAACCCTAGATTTGTGTCAGGACTATATTTTGTGGAAGGATGAAATAGTATTAATAAATTCATCAAAATAACTTTTTAATTAAAATATGTCAATCATTATTTGCTTATGTTGGTAACCCGTTGTATCAAAGTGATAATGCACTCGAAGCCGGTGTTTGGAGGATATATTAGCACGGTTTGCCGGACCTCGACTTTGTCTCGGGCCTAACAACACCCGTGCAAATATATCCTTCAAACACCGGCTTCTCTGACATTATCACTTAAATGACCCATACCTGACACTCACATAGCAGGCAGGTGTGAAAACACAGAGGTGTGCTCCAGGGTCGGGCTCAATTCGAATTGAATTCAAGAAGTGGTTTGAATTAAAAATTCTGAAATGTATTTTTTTTAAATTAATTAGCTCCTACTTATCAGTTTATTGAGAAGTCATTGAAAATAAATGCCATTTTTTCGATTATTGACTGCCTTCAATTCGAATTGAGGCCAACGCTGATGCACTTAGGGCTCATAAACACTGAGTGATAAGAGAAGCGGAGAGGGACGAAGGAACCAGAGGATTAAGCACGACAACCCTGTTCCTCAGCTGATGGGTGCAGAAATAAGGACTGGCCTACATGTTTTGGTAAAATTTAAAAAATCATGACTCCATAGCCAGAGGTTGGAGCCAATATTGCAAAGTGAAAGAAAGATTCTCCCGGTTGATAATACTGGGCGCTAAGGTAGTAGAAGTGATGTGGAAAGGACTGCTGGAACTTGATTGGTATTCTTTCAGCTTTTGTCTGGATCTCATTTTCTTTGTGTTTACATTGAACCACAGCGCAATACATGGAATACACTAAACTAACCCCCAAGCATTTTCCCATGTGGAGTACATGTTAAACACTTGCAAATTACCCATGAAGAACAGAATAAAGACTTTGCTTTACCTTTCCACTGCATTACTTTCGTACTCTACACACACACACACACAACACCACACACCACACACACACACACCACAACACCACAACACACACACCACACACACACACACACACACACAACACACACACACACACACACACACACACACACACACACACACACACACACACACACACACACACACACACATCTTTGATAGAACTAAATCCATTGCCTAAGCCTCCTCTTTCTGTCTTAGTGTTCAGTGACTGAGTACGGTTTCACAATGGCCCTCCTTCATCCCTGAGCCTCCCCACCTCCTCCCTCAGCCCAGCCCAATGTCCTGGACACAGTGGTGACTTCATAAGAGAGGGGATTAGTGGTGAGAGCCTGGTGATTAGCAGACCCTGGGCCAGCCGTTAAAACAATGGCTAAAGAACAGGCCCAGTCAGTCTGTAGCTAACTCTGACCCTAACCCTGGCCTGACCCCCTGACTCCCACCCAACCACCAAACCAGAGAAACACTCTGTGGGTCTGAGGGAAACAAAACTCATTCCTGTAACCTGGAGCTCTCTAACAGGCAGATAATTACAGACATCAACATTCTATCGTTTTTAGAAACAGATATCAACTATTCTAACCTTGGACCATGATATAGAACTCTGTGCTATTTTTGCATAACAAATCTGGGAGCGTGGCCACTCTGGTTAACTCTCAATCATGAATTCTATTGGTCAGAGACAAATCCATATAGATACAGGACTTGGCGAGCAACACAACCCCACACCCGCCACACACACAGCACACGCGCACACACACACACACACACACACACACACACACACGACACACACACACACACACATCACCCACACACACCACACACACACACACACACACAACACACACCACACACACACACACACACACAGACACACAGACACACACACACACACCACACAACAACACACACACACACAAACACAACTGCTATAACTAACCTTGTGGGGATCACAAATTCAGTCCACACCCTACCTATCTACCGTGACTTCCAGACTAATCTACAAATCTAACTCTGTGAACACTAAACTAATCCCCAACCCGCCTAACCCTAAACCTACCTAGCCACCCTAACATTAACCCTACTCCTTAACCCTAACCATAACCCTAACTCTAACCTAACCCTCTAACCTAACTTTAGCCCTAGCTCTAACCTAGTTCCCTAATGCTCCTAACCATAATACTCCTAACTCCTAACCTAAATAACCTGAACCACCTACTGCCTAACGCCTAACCATAACCCTAACGTCACTAAACTTAAACCTATGCTCCTAACCTCTAACCATAACCCTAGACTTCTAACTACCCTAACGCCCCTAAACCTAACCCTAACTCTAAACCTAACCTAGCTTCCTAACCTTAAACTTAACCATAACCCTAGCTCCTAACTCTAAACCTCTTCACCTAACCCTAGCTCCTAATTCCCTAACCACATAACCTAGCTCCTACCCTACCATAAACCTAGCTCCTAAGCTCTAACTCTAAAACCTAAACCCTAGCTCCTAACCAACCATTAACCTAGCTCGCTAATAACCTAACCCTTAGCTCCTAACCCTAACCCTAACCCTAGCTCCTAACCCTAACCCTAGCTCCTAACCCTATCTAACCCAACCCTAACACTAATTCTAAACCTTAACCCCAAACCCCGTTAGTGAGTACACCACAGACACAGACGGACACGGACACACACAGGCACAGACACAGACGGACACGGACACGCACAGACACAGCACACACAAGACCTGGTTCAAATACCATTTCAAATATCTCAATTACTTTCAATTACATTCAAAGTTAAGATATTACATACTACTTTATTTGAAAAGACAGTAGTTGAATATTTGGAAATACACAAGTGTTTGAAAATACTCAAATTTACTGATTCAAATATCACATCCCATATATTTTACCCAGGTTACTGAAATAGAATTTGAAGTGTGAGCAAAACATTTTTTTTTTTTTTTTTTTTTACAAATAACCATTCCAATACATTTGAAATACTCAAATGCACAGAAAAAATAAATGTTAAATACCAGATACTCAAATAAGCATGTATTCCAACCCAGGTCTGACACACACCACACACACACACATTTAGCTCAGGCCATGGCTTCCCACATGAGGGCCCAAACTGTTAATCTAGCATAATCTCATTTTAATCTGTTTTAATCAATCTGGAAAAACCTGCACTTGGGTGGATGAGCGAATGGTGGAGGGAGCGCAGGAGGGTGTCCCACATGGTCACAGGCAGCACTTGGGACAGATACCCCCATCAGATATACACACATGCTGCTGTCAGAGAGAGAACAAAGGGTGGGAGGGGAGAGAGTGAGGAGAGAGAGAGAGAACCCATTTTTTCGACAACAAACATATATTTTTTCTCTCTGTGATATGATGGCAGCACAAAGTCATGTCTCATTCATTAAAGTCAAATGTCCCCTTTTTCTTCTCTCTCTCTGTCTCTCTTTCACACACTCTGACTCAGAAAGCAAGCTTTATTGTAGTCAATTAAATGTTAATCAAAAACAATTTAGCTCCCCCTCCCTCCCCTTTCCCTTACTCGGCTGTGTGATGGCGGCTAGTGGAGTGGCGTAATTGGAAGAGACAGGCTCCGAAAAAAACTAATTAAAGTTTAAAAACCCAGGGTCAAAGTGGCAAGACAGATTCTAAAATGATAACTTTAATTTACTCAAGGGCAGAGAGATTGCTGGGAGCGTGGGAGTGTGTGTGTGTGTGTGTGTGTGTGTGTGTGTATGTGTGTGTGTGTGTGTGTGTGTGTGTGTGTGTGTGTGTGTGTGTGTGTGTGTGTGTTGTGTGGTGTGTGTGTGTGTGTGTGTGTGTGTGTGTGTGTGTGCCACAGGGGTATTTGGGGCCCAACTGTAAGTGCCACTATTGGGTTACCCTTCACCTAGATTTTAAGCCCACTCTATATCCATACTATTTATTCTACTCCAAATCAAATCATATTTGTCACATGCACTGAGTACAACAGGTATACAACAGATCCTTACCGTGAAATGCTTACTTACAAGCCCTTAACCAACAATGCAGTTAGAAATAGTGTTAATAAAATATTTACTAAATAAACAAAAGTAAAACATTTTAAAACTAGCAATAGGTAACACAAGAAATGTACATAACAATAACGAGGCTATTGGGGGTAGTGGGTACCAGTACCAATACCTCCTGGGGTTCAATGTAAGTAGTCAGGGTGGCCGTTTGATTAGTTTAGTTGTTCAGCAGTCAGTCTTGGGGGTAGAAGCTGTTAAGGAGCCTTTTGGTCCTAGACTTGGCGCTCCGGTACCGCTTGCTGTGCGGTAGCAGAGAGAACAGTCTATGACTTGGGTGACTGGAGTCTTTGACAATTTCTTGGGCCTACCTCTGACAGCGCCTAGTATATAGGTCCTGGATGTCAGGAAGCTTGGCCCCAGTGATGTACTGGGCCGTACGCACTACCCTCTGTAGCGCCTCCCGGTCAGATGCTGAGCAGTTGCCATACCAGGTGGTAATGCAACCAGTCAGGACTGTCTCGATGGTGCAGCTGTAGAACTTTTTGAGGATCTGGAGACCCATGACAAATCTTTTCAGTCTCCTGACAGGTAAAAGGTGTTGTCGTGCCTTCTTCACATCTGTCTTGGTGTGTTTGGACCATGATAGTTTGTTGGTGATGTGGACACCAAGGAACTTGAAAATCTCGACCCGCTCCACTTCAGTCCCTTCGATGTTAATGGGGGCCTGTACGGCCCCTCCTTTTCCTTTAGTCCACGATCAGCTCCTTTGTCTTGCTCACATTGAGAGAGAGGTTGTTGTCCTGGCACCACACGGCCAGGTCTCTGACCTCCTCCCTATAGGCTGTCTCATTGTTGTCGGTGTTCAGGCCTATCACTGTTGTGTCGTCAGCAAACTTAATGACGGTGTTGGAGTCGGGCTTGGCCACGCAGTCGTGGGTGAACAGGGAGTACAGGAGGGGACAGAGCACGCAAACCTGAGGGGCCCCAGTGTTGAGGATCAGTGTGGTAGATGTGTTGTTGCCTACCCTTACCACATGAGGGTGGCCCGTCAGGAAGTCCAGGATCCAGTTGCAGAGGGAGGTGTTAAGTCCCAGGGTCCTTAGCTTAGTGATGAGCTTTGTGGGCACTATGGTGTTGAACACTGAGCTGTAGTCAATGAACAGCATTCTCACATAGGTGTTCCTTTTGTCCAGGTGGGAAAGGGCAGTGGGGAGTGCGATTGAGATTGCGTCATCTGTGTTCTGTTGGTGCGGTATGCGAATTGGAGTGGGTCTAGGGTTTCTGGCATGATGGTGTTGATGTGAGCCATGACCAGCCTTTCAAAGCACTTCATGGCTACTGACGTGAGTGCTACGGGACGGTAATCATTTAGGCAGGTTACCTTCGCTATCTTGGACACAGGGACTATGGTAGTCTGTTTGAAACATGTAGGTATTACAGACTCGGCCAGGGAGAGGTTGAAAATGTCAGTGAAGACACTTGCCAGTTGGTCCACGCATGCTTTGAGTACATGTCCTGGTAATCCGTCTGGCCCTGTGACCTTGTGAATGTTGACCTGTTTAAAGGTCTTGCTCCCATTGGCTGCGGAGAGCGTGATCACATAGTTGTCCGGAACAGCTGGTGCTCTCATGCATGCTTAAGTGTTGCTTGCCTCAAAGCAAGCATGAAAGGCATTTAGCTCGTCTGGTAGGCTCGCGTCACTAGGCAGCTCGCGACTGGGTTTCCCTTTGTAGTCCGTAAAAGTTTACAAGCCCTGCCACATCCGACGAGCGACAGAGCCAGTGTAGTAGGATTCAATCTTAGTTCTGTACTGACGCTTTGCCTGTTTGATGGTTCGTCTGAGGGCATAGCGGGATTTCGTATAAGGGTCCAGATTAGTGTCCCGCTCCTTGAAAAGCGTAAGCTCTAGCCTTTAGCTCGGTGCAGATGTTGCCTGTAATCCATGGCTTCTGGTTGGGAAATGTACGTACGGTCACTGTGGGGACGACGTCGTTGATGTACTTACTGATGAAGCCAGTGACCGATGTGGTATACTCCTCAATTCCATTGGATGAATCACGGAGCATACTCCAGTCTGTATTAGCAAAACAGTCATTTCTTTGGTCATAAGAGACAGTAGAAGCAACGGTATGAGAAACATTATGTACAAAATTAGTTACAAAACGTGAAAAAAGCACAGTTGGTTAGGAGCCTGTAAATGCCCCCTCCCCCAACCCCCCTTTAAACCACAGCATCCCACCAGTCTGTGTGTAATTAATCCAATTTGAAAATACGCCTGTCTAAAGGAAGATGGGCACTGGGGACGAGGGGGAGGACCGTGGAGTAGATTACAGAGGGGGAGGGACATGGAGGTAGATTACAGAGGAGGGACCATGGAGTGTTACAGAGGGGGAGGACATGGAGTAGATTACAGGAGGAGGACGCATGGAGTGTTACCAGGGGGAGGACCGTGGAGTAGATTATAGAGGAGGGGACCATGGAGTGTTACAGAGGGGGAGGACCGTGGAAGTAGATTAGAGAGGAGGAGGACCATGGAGTGTTACAGAGGGGGGACGGGAGAGATTTACGAGGGTGAGGACGTTGAGGAGATATGAGAGGAGGAGGAGGACCATGGAGTGTTACAGAGGGGGAGGACCTGGAGTAAATTTACAGAGGAGGAGGACTGAGTTTACAGAGGGGGAGGACCGTGGAAGTAGATTACAGAGGAGGAGGACCATGGATGTTACAGAGGGGAGGGACCGTGGAGAGATTAGAGGAGGAGGACATGGAGCTTTACAGAGGGGGACCGTGGAGTAGTTAAGAGGAGGAGGACCATGGAGTGTTACAGAGGGGGAGGACCGTGGAGTAGATTACAGAGGAGAGGACCATGGAGTGTTTACAGAGGGGAGGACCGTGGAGTAGATTACAGAGGGGGAGGACGTGGAGTGAGTTACAGAGGGAGGCATGGAGTAGATTACAGAGGGAGGAGGACCATGGAGTGTTACAGAGGAGGAGGACCATGGAGTGTTCAGAGGGGAGGACCATGGAGTGTACAGAGAGGAGGACCGTGGAGTAGATTATAGAGGAGGAGGACCATGGAGTGTTACAGAGGGGGAGGACCGTGGAGTAGATTACAGAGGAGGAGGACCATGGAGTGTTACAGGGGGGGAACCGTGGAGTAGATTACAGAGGAGGGACCGTGGAGTAGATTACGCGGGTAGGACATGTGAGTTGATTTTAGAGGAGGAGGACATGGAGTGTTACAGAGGAGGAGGACCGTGGAGTAGATTACAGAGGAGGAGGACCATGGAGTGTTACAGAGGGGAGGACCGTGGAGTAGATTACAGAGGGGAGGACCGTGGAGTAGATTGCAGAGGGAGGACCATGGAGTAGATTATAGAGGAGAGGACCATGGAGTGTTACAGAGGAGGAGGACCGTGGAGTAGATTACAGAGGAGGAGGACCATGGAGTGTTACAGAGGGGAGGACCGTGGAGTAGATTACAGAGGAGGGAGACCGTGGAGTAGATTACAGAGGAGGAGGTGACTCAGCGTCGCGTGACTTGTGAACATCACACGGCGGAGTGTTCCATCACCCCAGACCAGGGGGAAGGGGAGGGGGCTTAGTAAAATGACACATTATTCAGACCATCACCATGGCGCCACAGATACTGACTCACAGTGCACAGACGCTAGATAGAGGACTGAGGAGAGAGCATTTATGCAAAACACACACACATACACTACCAATTTTTTGTGGGGGAATCCTACTCATTAAATGTTTTTTTTCTGTATTTTTACTATTTTCGTACATTGTAGAATAATAGTGAAGACATCAAAACTATGAAATAACACATATGGAATCATGTAGTAACCAAAAAAGTGTTAAACAAATCTAAATATATTTAATATTGGAGATTCTTCAAATAGGCACCCTTTGCCTTGATGATAGCTTTGTACACTCTTAGCATTCTCTCACCCAGCTTCACCTGGAATGCTTTTCCAACAGTCTTGAAGGAGTTCCCACATATGCTGAGAACTTGTTGGCTGCTTTTCCTTCACTCTGCGGTCCGACTCATCCCAAACCATCTCAATTGGGCTGAGGTCAGGGGATTGTGGAAGCCAGGTCATCTGATGCAGCACTCCATCACAGACAGTGTCACCAGCAAAGCACCCCCACACCAAAACACCTCCTCCTCCATGCTTTACGGTGGGAAATACACATGCAGAGATCATCCGTTCACCCACGCGGTTGGAACCAAAATTCTCCAATTTGGACTCCAGACCAAAGGACAAATCTCCACTGGTCTAATGTCCATTGCTCTTGTTTCTTGGCCCAAGCAAGTCTCTTCTCCTTATTGGTGTCCTTTAGTAGTGGTTTCTTTGCAGCAACTCAAGTATGAAGGCTTGATTTACACAGTCTCCTCTGAACAGTTGATGTTGAGATGTGTCTGTTGATGTGTCTGTGAAGCATTTATTTGGGCTGCAATTTCTGAGGCTGGTAACTCTAATTAACTTTTCCTCTGCAGCAGAGGTAACTCTGGGTCTTCCTTTCCTGTGGTGGTCCTCAAGAGAGCCAGTTTCATCATAGCACTTGATGGATTTTGCGACTGCACTTCAAGAAACTTTCAAAGTTCTTGAAATGTTCCGTATTGACTGACCTTCATGTCTTAAAGTAATGATGGACTGTAATTTATCTTTGCTTATTTGAACTGTTCTTGCCATAATATGGACTTGGTCTTTTACCAAATAGGGCTATCTTCTGTATACCACCCCTACCTTGTCACAACACAACTGATTGGCTCAAACGCATTAAGAAGGGAAAAAATTCCACAAATTAACTTTGAAGAAGGCACACCTGTTAATTGAAATGCATTCCAGGTGACTACCTCATGAAGCTGGTTGAGAGAATACCAAGAGTGTGCAAAGCTGCCATCAAGGCAAAGGGGGGCTACTTTAAAGAATCTCAAATATAAAATATAAACTCAGCAAAAAAAGGCAATCTCAACGCTGTGCGTTACAGGGAAGACATCCTCCTCCCTCATGTGGTACTCTTCCTGCAGGCTCATCCTGACATGACTCTCCAGCATGACAATGCCACCAGCCATACTGCTCGTTCTGTGCGTGATTTCCTGCAAGACAGGAATGTCAGTGTTCTGCCATGGCCAGCCAAGAGCCTGGATCTCAATCCCATTGAGCACATCTGGGACCTGTTGGATCGGACGGTGAGGGCTAGGGCCATTCCCCCCATATATGTCCGGGAACTTGCAGGTGCCTTGGTGGAAGAGTGGGGTAACATCTCACAGCAAGAACTGACAAATCTGGTGCAGTCCATGAGGAGGAGATGCACTGCAGTACTTAATGCAGCTGATGGCCACACCAGATAGTGACTGTTACTTTTGATTTTGCCCCCCCTTTGTTCAGGGACACATTATTCCATTTCTGTTAGTCTGCCTGTGGAACTTGTTCAGTTTATGTCTCAGTTGTTGAATCTTGTTTATGTTCATACAAATATTTACACATCAAGTTTGCTGAAAATAAATGCAGTTGACAGTAAGAGGGCATTTCTATTTTTATTTTTATTTGTTTAACACTTTTTTGGTTACTACTACAATGTAGAAAATAGTTTACAACAAAAAAAAACTTGAATGAGAAGGTGTTCTAAAACTTTTGACCAGTATGTACACACACACACACACACACACACACACACACACACCACACACACCACAACACACACCACACACACACACACACACAACACACACACACACACACACACACACACACACACACACACACACACACACACACACACACACACACAGAACACACAGAAAGAAGAGAGAGAGGAGGGAGAGAGAGAGAGAGAGAGAGAGAGAGAAGAGAGAGAGAGAGAGAGAGAGAGAGAGAGAGAGAGAGAGAGAGAGAGAGAGAGAGAGAGAGAGAGAGAGAGAGAGAGGGGGAGAGAGAAGAGAGAGGGGCATCAAATGGTCAGCTCTGTAATTGTCAAGCCCTCCCCCTACTTTACCTGTCAATATGACCTCATCATCAGTGACGTCATTGTCCCCGCCACTCTTCAGCCATACACCATCACAACAACACAGTGAAGGTATGGGCCTACTCTGCTTCAGACACAACAGTCATTAACATGGATGTAAACTGTCAAAAGGACAACATGCAGCTTGTCCTTGGGGAAGCCAATTAAAGGGCTCCATTGATTGGAATGTGAAATAGAAAGTGAACCCAGTGGGACTGTGATATAGCTGCAGGTTCACTGTTCAGAGAGTGTGGCACTATTCAGAGGAGGAGAAGGAGAAAGAAGCCCTGGAGCAATGGGTTCCCACAACCTAGCGCCCCAACCCCCCCTCGCCCCCAAAACACCCACAGTCCCCTCTATTGGGAGTCATTGCCAAAGGGCAGCTGTAATACACCAATTTGGAGCAAAGCTTGTTCATTGACTCCCCCTTCCCCCCCTTTTAACTGCGTTCACGTCGATTCCTCCGGATTGGCACGGTGCCAAGGCTTTAAGAAGTCTCCTGGATCGTGCTCCCACAGTCAGGGTAGTAACGCATGCTCCCAAGCACACAGACACACACACAAAGACACACACACACACACACACACACACACACACACAGACACAGACAGACACCACATCTAGGTTTCTCACTAGCAATCAAACTCTCAGTGTTTCAAACTAGTGGCTGGTTACACTTACAATCTCCTTTCACTTATACTAGACTCCATTTCATTGGTGGTTCTATGCTGCTGGTCTTACAGAAGCCATGGCAATGTGGTATCAACCTGTTACACTGCTAAATCACCACAGTGTCATTGCATTTATAGAATATAGAATATACATGTATTGTTAATGGCTTTCTCTATGACTCCAGACTGAAATACATCAGTCTGTTGTGCATACACACACACTGACAGCAGAGCGGTGTTCTCAGCACAATAACAAACTTCCAAACCTGTCTTCACGGAGAGATATCCAATAACGGCCTAATCCAGTCTGGAAACCAACAGGGCCCTGAACAGCTTCCACCCCCAAACCAAAGACTTCTAAATATTTGACCCTTTATGCACTAACTCTTTTGACTCATCACATATGCTGATGCTACTGTTTATATCTATCCTGTTGCCTAGTTACTTTAACCCTACCTATACAGTCAAATCAAATCAAATTTGATTGGTCACACACATATTTAGCAGATGTCAATGCAGGTGTAGTGAAATGCTTGTGTTCCTAGCTCCAACAGTGCAGTAATATCTACCAATTCACAACAATACACACAAATCTAAAAGTAAAATTATGGAATTAAGAAATATATAAATATTAGGACGAGCAATGTCAGAGTGGCAGTAGAATAGAATACAGTATATACATATGAGATGAGTAAAGCAGTATGTAAACATTATTAAAGTGACTAGTGTTACTGGCCAGTGATTCCATGTCTATGTATACAGGGCAGCAGCCTCTAAGGTGCAGGGATGAGTAACCGGGTGGTTGCCGGCTAGTGATGGCTATTTAACAGTTTGATGACCTTGAGATAAAAACTGTTTTCCAGTCTCTCGGCCCCGGCTTTGATGCACCTGTACTTACATCACCTTCTGGGTGATAGAGGGGTGAACAGGCGGTGGCTCGGGTGGTTGATGTCCTTGATTATCGTTTTGGCCTTCCTGTGACATCGGGTGCTGGAGGGCAGGCAGTGTGCCCCCGGTGATGCGTTGGGCAGACCGCACCACCCTCTGGAGAGCCCTGCGCTTGCGAGCGGTGCAGTTGCCGTACCAGGCGGTGATACAGCCCGACAGGATGCTGTCAATTGTGCATCTGTAAAAGTTTGTGAGGGTCTTAGGGGCCAAGCCAAATTTCCTCAGCCTCCTGAGGTTGAAGAGGCGCTGTTGCACCTTCTTCACCCCACTGTCTGTGTGGGTGGACCATTTCAGATCGTCAGTGATGTGTACACTGAGGAACTTGAAGCTTTCCACCTTCTCCACTGGTGTCCTGTCAATGTGGATAGGGGGGTGCTCCCTCTGCTGTTTACTGAAGTCCACGATCAGCTCTTTCGTTTTGTTGATGTTGAGGGAGAGGTTATTTTCCTGGCACCACTCCACCAGGGCCCTCACCTCATCCCTGTAGGCTGTCTCATCATTGTTGGTAATCAGGCCTACTACTGTTGTGTCGTCTGCAAACTTGATGATTGAGTTGGAGGCGTGCATGGCCACACAGTCATGGGTGAATTGAGGATCAGTAAAGTGGAGGTGTGGTTTCCTACGTTCACCACCTGGGGACGGCCTGTCAGGAAGTCCAGGACCCAGTCAGACCCAGGGCCCCGAGTTTGATGATGAGCTTGGAGGGTACTATGGTGTTGAAGGCTGAGCTCTAGTCAATGAACAGCATTCTGACATACGTAGGTATTCCTCTTGTCCAGATGGGACAGGGCAGTGTCCCATCTGCACATCTACCCTGCACATCGACTCAGTACTGTTACCCCGTGTATATAGCCAAGTTACCGTTACTCTTTGTGTATTTATTCCTTGCATTATTATTTTTCTACTATTTATCTTATTTTTCTCTCTGCATTGTTGGGAAGGTCCCATAAGTAAGCGTTTCACTGTTATTCTACACCCGTTGTTTACGGAGCATGTAACAAATAACATTTGATTTGATGGATTTGTTCGCCCACTTCTTTCTTTCTCTCCCTCCCTCTATCCCGCTCTCCCTCCCTCTATCCCGCTCTCCCTCCCTCTATCCCGCTCTCCCTCCCTCTATCCCGCTCTCCCTCCCTCTATCCCGCTCTCCCCCCAGTGTCCTCCTCCTCCTCCGTCTTGATAAGACCCCTAATCATTGTCGGACTGGTGAATCAACACATTCAGCATGCAGAGGGAGGGGAAGCCCAATAAAATTATCATCACCATGTATCTCTGCTGGTTTATAAAGTGACCGTTTCATATACGCCCTCGGACCAAATGGGGTTTGGAGGTGGGCTGGGCAGACAAGGGAGGGGAGTGTTGGAGGTGCTGGTGGAACACAGGGACAAATCTAAAACATTGCTAAACAGAGACAAAAGGCAGACAATTGCTACCTGGGGCCTGGGGAAGTCTAATGTACTGTAATAACAGTCTAATATAGTGTAATAACAGTCTAATATACTGTAATAACACAGTAATAAATGACTTTGAACAAATGAAAGAATTAATTATAGTTTCATTTCCCATAAAATAATGATTCTCTACACACACAAACTAATCCTTGAAAGGGGAGACTGGGTGAGTGTGCGTGAGGTGTGCTAAAGATAATGAACAGATGTGTCTGTGCCTGTCTGTGTGTTCTGGAATGTACTACACAGTACCCATGTAACAACAGGAAGATTGGGAGGATTTCCTTATGTACATTTATGTGTATATGTGAGTCTTCATTCATGTGTTTATTAAACAACAGTGTGTGTGTGTGTGTGTGTGTGTGTGTGTGTGTGTGTGTGTGTGTGTGTGTGTGTGTGTGTGTGTGTGTGTGTGTGTGTGTGTGTGTGTNGTGTGTGTGTGTGTGTGTGTGTGTGTGTGTGTGTGTGTGTGTGTGTGTGTGTGTGTGTGTTAATATCCCTGCATCGTCAGTGACATAACTGAGCCTGAGACTTGGGCTCTGCTCTGCAGCTGTTAAGGGGGGCTGGACTCTGAGCTGAGCTGCCTGTAGCATCAGGCTTAAGTAACACAGAGGCCCAAAGTTCACTGGAGCAGCGCCAGGAACACACACTCCTTAACCACACACTGAGGTGCTAACACGCACAGAGGTACACACAGACAACTTAACCACACACACAAAGGAATACGCACACACAGAGAAAGGCGTACACACACACAAACTTAACTGCACTAGAGGTCCTATTTTGGTCTCTCTCTCTCTCTCTCATACCACAGCTACTCTTAGCACACATTTCAACAGCACTCTTGAATGCACACATTTCATTCACTCTTGATTGCGCTAAACTGAAGATTTATTATGATTGTGATTGATTGGTTATCTATATAATGCAGCTATGTTTTGTGGTGCTAGGCATAGGCATGTGTCAAGAGCAGGTCATAAGACGTGACCCAGAGCGTCCTGGGTGAGGTCAGTCAGTGAGAGCAGAGGAACCCACAGGGATTACTAGGATTTGCTGAGCAAATCTACTCAACAAAGCCAGCTTTCCCACCGCACATGTATGAAACCTAAGCTGACAAACTAACCACCCTGTCCTGAAACCCAAGAGCGTCTGAGAATGAAATCACAAACTGAAAGCAGGTCTGTCAGAACACCATGGTTGCTATAGGGCCTTGTGAACACCTGCCACTAAAGCTCTTCTCTAGTTTCATTGGTTGTCAGTAGCCATGCCATGTTGATACCTTAAAGCTGGTGGCGTTGGTTGTCTTAATGCATTGGCCTGATATAACTTGCCTGCTCCTAAGAACTCGGGAACGCGCCTGTGGGACTTTGTGGTGCTTAGCGAGCGCTGGTTATAGCAGGCCAAGAGCTCTCTGTCATAAATTGTGGCTGTCATTGGCTGTGCTTTCTGTGGGCTACTATAGGCTATTCTAAAATGAACAGGTCAGATTAACACAGATCCCCCCTTAAAGGCTAATCGACACATCAAAACATTTCAAAAGCAGCAACAGCTGGAGTCTGTGATCAAAACGTGTAATGACAGAACTATAAAAGGCATAGCCATGGGGATGTGGTAACAACATCTATGTTCCGGCGTCCTGCCTGTTCCATATTTTTTTATCAGGCACTGAAACATGAGCACCCCACCCGCCTGACCATCCATGCCCCAAATTCCTTGGGCATCAGCCCCGCAGGGTGGCAAATGAACACAGCCTGTCTGGTCCCTCCCATACAGCGCATGTTCCAGCAGCCCACCCAACCGCCACAGGAGCACAGATAACTCATCCCCGCCTGATAACTGATGGCCTTTTCGGCCAACGAGACAAGTCCGCGGGGCCGGGGCCCTGACGAAGTGAGATCCGATCCGTGACCTATGCTCTTTAGCCCCACACACCCCCTCATTCTCTCCCCAGGCCCGGGGCCCATATGTCCTATGCCTCGTTCCTGGTTAGGGTTACATTCCCTTTGAAGGTAGTCTTACTCCCGGCTGTTCACCCGACCTGGCGGCATCCCAAGTCGTTATGTAATTCCCCAACTGCATTATGAACAACATTGGCAGTACAGTATCCTACCTGACCCAAGAGATATGCTAATTCCTGAGCTTTAGGCCTACATAACAAATATAGAACTTTACACAGGGCCTGCCCTGATAGGCCTACATAACAAATATAGAACTTTACACAGGGCCTGCCCTGATAGGCCTACAAACAAATATAGAACTTTACACAGGGCCTGCCCTGATAGGCCTACATAACAAATATAGAACTTTACACAGGGCCTGCCCTGATAGGCCTACATTCACTTGTTGAGGCAATAGAGGCATAAATAGTTCATTCTGATCTGACAGTTGAACCACTTCTGGACCAGCAATGTTTGTTCTTTACTCTGAAGTTGGGATTCATTGTAGGACTGTACATTCTATGATTTATGTCATTGTATCAATATTTTGGCATAGTCATTCTAAATAGGTTACAGAGTAGGCCCCCTCCATGTGACAGTATAGATAGGCTACACTCGAAGTTGAGTGACGCCTAATTCCAAAAGAGGGAGAGAATGTGTGTATGTGTGTGTGTGTTTAGAAACAAAGAGAACATCCAAAAGTACAAATTCTCAAGACCCATGTGTTTCTTGTTATTGTTGTTGTTTTGATGACAGTGGATGGGAGGTGGGGGGAATGAATGAGTGTGGAGGAGAGGAGGAGAGCGTTTGTCGCTTACCTTCCACCCAGCCGAACTGTTACTGTCGCCTTTGTCTTTGAAGTACGGCACACATCTCACCATCCAGTCATAAATCTGAGACAGAGTCAATCTCTTGTCCGGCGTGCTCTCTATGGCTTTGGTTATCAGGTCAGCATATGATAGATTCCCCCACGCGTTCCTGCGCGACGAAGACTTCCGTGGAGTCTGCGGACCCGGGCCGCTGGTGCCGAGTGCGCCCGAAGTGGTCGTGGGGGAGTGGGAGGAGAGCGGGGAGCCTCCGTTCTCCTGTCCGGACAGCAGTCCTTCGGCCGTAGGGCTGTTGCTGTTCTGGTGGTCTGCTCCCACGTTGGTGCCATTGACGTTGATGGCCATGGACGTGGCATGTTGTTCCTCTTCGTCATCCTCTTCCTCGGGTATAATGTCAGTGTCGTTGCTTTCTGGTTTCCCCGCATTTGACTCGGGTCGGGGCAACGGCCAGGTGCACGATCTTGGCCGTTTTTGTGGCTCGAAGTCTGGGTCTATGGCCACGTCCAACTCATGGAGAGGGCTGGGAGTTGGGATCTCGGCCATCTCTCCTTCAATTACTAGCTCGTCCCCGTTGCCCGCTGATAAAGTCAGTAGATAAGTAGTGGAGAGCTGTCAAAGTTGCATTCCATGAATGCACGCCCCCGTCCTTTGTTGCTATTCCAGACCAGCAGTCCCCAAGGGTCACTGCAAACTCCGCGCGAATTGCTAAATTAAATCCTCGGTATTACAAAAAGAGCACCATTGTGCTGTTCAGGGTGGATTTAAAACGTAGAATGTCGTGGACTATTATAAATGTATTAACACCATAACTGGTAAACTATGGCTATTCTCCTTAGCTCAAAAAGCAAGCCACGGCTACTTCACGTTTGACAATCGCAACAGTTCAGAACAGGTTGCTGCATATTCATGGTATTTCTCCTGGACTGGAGCAATGGTAATAATAACAGTATAGTGTGTACAGTTCGGTTCACGAGTAAATTATAAACGGTGTACCACGTGTTCGTTCATCAATGAGCGGTTACGCGTTCCTTCCTTGCACGTTCAAGATCAAATCCCGCACTGATTCAAAATAACTGAATACACCTATTGCCACAGTGAAAGTGAAGCTGTGGCCAGGACACAGTGCAGCCCCCTCTACGTTCAGGGCTGCCACGGATAAACGCGCTATGGTGAATTAGATGGCTGCAACACCAGCGATTAATTCCCGCATAGTTCTATTCCAATTGTCATTGCTGCCATTTGAACAAACTCCCTTTCGCATCCAAGTCCTTTTTACTACCGGACTGCACACAGGAAACCTGCGTTTGTTGTCAGTGTCGACAGAAAAACGAAAAGGAAAGGAATAACCGAAAATGATATCTCAGTCTATTCAACGTCGCCTCTACTGACCACGCATCACAGTTGGTATGGAAAACGAAACGCCACCTCACTCTCAGTTACAGTAGCCTATCTCTCCAGCAGCACACATAAACACTAACCTATCTGCTTAGCATATTCCGTCTTAAGACAGCCCTCAACAAGCTCGAAGTTATACAGCAACAGCAGCAATAGGCTAGTAGCGTTGCCACCCCCACCGAAAAAGGCAAGCCCCCTGGATTCGGTATACGAGATCGCCCTTTAAAGAGACACGGCTCCTAAACAGTCTACAGCATGTGCGCACTAAAGCAGTGGAGGGGAGGACGGTTCATAAAAACGTCTGGAACGGAGCAAATGGAATGGCATCAAACACATGGTAACCGTGTTTGATATTTGATACCATTCCACCAATTCTAATTCCGCTCCAGCCATTACCACGAGCCCATTCTCCCCAATCAAGACGCCACCAACCTCCAGTTGGGGCGCAAAGGCATGTCAAGGCAAGCAGTGTGTGGAAGGGACACATGGCCCGGCATGTTGACGGATACAGAAATAGACAGACAGATCATCATAATATTATTTTACACCGATAAGAACACAAAGAATATTCAAAGTTGGACAGAGGACATTCATATTTAATTCCAAATAATTGTATTGCTCCTTCTGGAAATGTTTACAATTCATAAGCTAATGACACAGGCTACATTAGAACAATAATTTATACATATTGTTGACATATATTATTATTGCCACTTCCTCTGTAGCACACTATTACAATGTAACAACTGACATACACATGTGTAACAACATAGGCAAATACCAGCAGATGTGTTTATTTTCCTCGTGTTGGGTATTACACTTCGTTCATGACATGCACATGTCATACATTCTATCAAATATGTCAATGAAAGTCTTTCAGTCAAGTTGAGTAATTTTATTTTAACAGTCTCTTTAAAAATGTCTATAACTTGTCCCTTTATTCCGTGAGCATGGGTGTCAATCAATCGCGACAGCGCGCGCAGAACACGCCCCCTTCAAGACAGATCGACCGCTTCAAACATATGACGTCATTCCATTTATAATCAAGAGATAAGGGAAGAAATCCTATACGGTTCACCGTTCTGTAAAGTGATGCTTCGGAGTGATCTCCCTTCCCCCACCACCTCCCTCCTTGTCTGTACGAAAATATCAGCAGTAGCCAGCCTACGTACGTCTTTGTTCCAGGGAAGATGTTGTGTAAATTGCCGGTCCACCTTGCAGGGACACGCGATCTCGATTTCTGTAATCTGTACAGAAATGATCGTGTTCCACCTGTGCGAACTGCGCTGTATTCATCAATGAATTCATGGAACGGTTGTTATTGATTATGACTGGATAATAACAATCCGATATAATAGTTCAGAGAAAACACGCACACATCCTGCAAGGCATTACTTGTGTAGTTATGGCTTTGAATTTCACATGAAAAACATCCACACTATTTCATTTATTATGATAACAAAGGAAATAGATACACATGCATACAAAACGAACACAAGAACACACAGTTCCTCTTTGTTCCTCCTGTCCCAGCTATATAAAGAGGATTGGCTGATTCAGCAGTTTGGTGCCTGTGAATAGCCGCTGCAGTGGAGGGTTAACTGCGGGGTGATGTCACCTAGGTCCTACGGCTGTACCAATCACCTGGAGCTCCTAACAGTCTGAAACGGCCCGACCTAACTTGGCACAATGTTTTTAGGCATCAGAGAGAGGAAAGGGACACAGGAGGTGGATGAATGAATGCTTCTTCTGTAAGCTGGTGTAAGAGGACAGTGTAAAAGAGAGAGAGGAGAGACAGAGCAGGGAGAGAGAGAAAAGGTGTGACAGGTAGTCTTGCTGCTTGAATTGAAAACAGTGTCATCCTTCAGGGGTGTATTTATAATGATCACATCACAGCATTGTCAGATGAGTCATTTCAGGCCAAGAACATGTATAGCTGTTTGAAGTGCGTAGTTTCATTGCTCCTGTCACTTTAATCTATCCCCACCTGCTGTGAACTCTGATGTCACTCACCACATCACAGGAACCAGCTCAACAAAGACTTCCATTCAGTGTCCCTAAAAGAGTGAACACATCAACAGGATAGTTGTCTGCACAGTAGGAAGCCGTTCGTTCACTTGCTCTCGTTGCAGTGTGTTATAGGGGTCACAGGTCTTGGAGAATGATAGAGATAACATCATTGTATCGTCGCATTATTTTGGGCTCCCGAGTGGTGCAGCGGTCTAAGGCACTGCATTTCAGTGCTTGAGGCGTCACTACAGACACTGGTTCAAATTCAGGCTGTATCACAACCAGTCATGATTGGTAGGGCGGCGCACAATTGGCCCAGTGTCGTCCGGGTTTGGCCGGTGTAGGCCGTCATTGTAAGAATTTGTTCTTAATTGACTTGCCTAGTTAAATAAAGGTAAAAATAAAATGGCAACTGTGTGTGTAATCTCCATTCTGAAGTAGTCAATTTCATTTTACTACTTCTATGAGTTGGCAAACAAACTGAAAGGGTGCATACTGCCACCTAGTGTTTGCTCACGGGTATAATTCATTGGCTGAGCCCTCCTGGTGACCTGGATGGAATCATGTGATCCTTCCTTAATCCATAGGATGTCCCACCCAGTTGACTACTTTAAAATGGTGGAAGCCCTCAATGGCAATGTCCATGCCAAAACAGGTTTTATCCATCTAGAACCCTCTAACTATGGGTCCTACGTACTTCAATCAGATATATTAGTGACTCTCTCTCCTCCACCCCCACCCAGAACACACTGTTCCTAACACTTCATTACCCCTCAAAGGCCGATGATGACCTGAAATATTGTTTGTGTCATTACCTCCCTTGTGACCCTAATTCTATTATTGAACCAGTAGGCTCCCATTAGAGAGGGGCCGGGCCACAAAACCATCCAGTTGTAACTACCCATAATCTGACCCTCAAAGCTTCCAAACTGTCCCCTTCCTCACATCTTGATCACTTCACTCTCCAACCCTCCACCCCCCGAACCCCTCTCTCAAACCCTACCTCCACCTCTATGTGCCATCCACCTCTTTATCATGTCCCCTACTGCAACCAGTCAGTGGCAAGTGTAATGTTGTGTACTGGCCAGGATCCCTGCTCACAGGACCAGAGGACTGTAGCCACCCCTCTGTGCCAGCGTGAATCATCCAATTAAGATGTACACAAAGGAGGGTGGCCATCTCTGTTTGTGTCTGATGTTTTCCCAAACAGCGTAATGCTCTGATTGGATTAGAGCCCTCGGAATAGACCGTGATTGATTTTCCCTTAATTGAGAGTTATGGTGGAATCATAGACTTCGATAGACATCACGTCATTGTGTCTGCCCCATTGTGGCGTCTGTGACAGCATGGACAGCGCCATTGACGCCATCTCCATTTTGAAGTAGTCAAATGCTCTTCTTCTACTACTTCTGAGTCGTAAACAAACTGAAAGGGTGCAAACAGCCACCTAGAGTGTGTTGTTTGAACAGGTATAAATACAAGGTTGGCAATTTACTGCCACCTGCAGTTATGAAATGTTTCCTCACAAGTATAATTAATTGGCTGATCCCTCCTGGTGACCTGGATGGAATCATGTGATCCTTCCCTAACCCATAGGAAGTCCCACCCAGTTCACTACTTCAAAATGGTGAAAGTGTTCAATGGCGCTGTCCATGCTAAAACAGGCTTTTGGACACTAGAGCTCTATATCTATCTCTATTGGTGGAATAGACTGGAACTTACAGCTAACAAACTGACACACACACACGTCCGGTGGCGTTTTGATACTTACCAGGGAGTTGATAAGAGATAGTATATCTAATATATGTGATGTGTCCTGTTACTTCAGCTCAGCAAAGAATTCCATTCAGTGTCCCTAAAAGAGCGAACACATCAACAGGATAGTTGTCTGCACAGTAGGGAGCCGTTCGTTCACTTGCTCTCGTTGCAGTGTGTTATAGGGGTCACAGGTCTACAGCAGAGGCCTACCTTGGAGAATGATAGAGATAACATCATTATATCGGTCACATTATTTTGGGCTCCCGAATGGCGCAGCAGTCTAAGGCACTGCATCTCAGTGCTAGAGGTGTCACTACAGACCCTGGTTTGATTCCAGGCTGTATTACAACTGGCCATGATTGGGAGTCCCATAGGGCTGTGCAGAATTGGCCCAGTGTCGTCTGGGTTAGGGTTTGGCTGGGTTAATCCTTCATTGTAATTAAGAATTTGTTCTTAACTGACTTGCCTAGTTAAATAACATTTAAAAAACTGGATGAAGCCATTAGAAGCAATAATAACAAACCTCTTGGTCATCACTTACCCTCTGTTGCCATCTTGTGGTAAAACGTTAAACATCAGCTCAGTGTTTCAGTGTTTTTTTTGCTTCAGCTCTGTGTTCAAGCCATACCGGCTGTAACCTGCTTGACCATTTGAATAGACTGTGGCATCTAACACATCCAATATTTATCCAACACACAATGGTGAATAAATGATGGCATCTGAGCTCAGTGTTGTAGTCAGTGGTGCCACTTAGGCCAGCAGCATATCCCACTGCAGCGTTGGTCCTGGTCAATCCCTAGATGGGAGACCAGATGCTGCGGGAAGTGGTGTTGGAGGGCCAGTAGGAGGCACCCTTTCCTCTAGTCAAAAAAATATCCCAGGCCAGTGATTGGGGAGATTTCCCTGTGTAGGGTGCTGTCTTTTGGATGGGACATTAAATGGGTGTCCTGACTCTCTGTGGCCACTAAAAGATCCCATGGCACTTATTGTAAGAGTATGGGTGTTATCCCTGGTGTTCTGGCTAAATTCCCAATCTGTCCCTTATGCCATCACAGTTACCTAATCATCCCCAGTTTACAATTGACTCATTATCCCCCTCCTCTCCCCTGTAACTATTTCCCAGGTTGTTGCTGTAAATGAACATGTGTTCTCAGTCAACTTACTTGGTAAAATAAGGGTTCAATTAAAAATCTCACCCCACTCAGCTTTAGGATCTTAGTGAAACATTCATTATTGGTTTTGGGTGTGTTAGGCCAAGGCCAGAGTGACAACCCCCAGGGCCAGGCCTGAGCAGCCCAGCAGCTAGTGATTTCCTAAATAGGTATCTCCCATGACATGGGCATGTTTCAATACAGACTCCTTTTGTCATGCTGTATACTATGTAAGGCATCCAGATCTTATGAAAGTTGCAGTATACCCTTAATCTTGTAATAAATCAAATCAGGTGATACATAACTTGACATTGTGGGAGGATTACCAACCTTCCAATTAATGGCAATGCATTTCTTAGTGTAACGGATGTGAAATGGCTAGCTAGTTAGCGGGTACGCGCTAGTAGCGTTTCAATCAGTTACGTTACTTGCTCTGAGACTTAAGTAGGGTTTCCCCTTGCTCTGCAAGGGCCGTGGCCTTTGTGGAGCGATGGGTAACGATGCTTCGTGGGCGACCGTTGTTGATGTGTGCAGAAGGTCCTGGTTCGCGCCCGTGTCGGGGCGAGGGGACGGTTTAAAAGTTATACTGTTACATTAGCTGCTATAAATGCTTGGTCAGTGTTTTAGTCTCTAGTATCAACATTTCCAAGCAGACAAAAAGGGAGAAGGGAGAATCTGTAGACATGCTGTGTCAGCGGTGTGTATAAAGGCGAAGTCAGGTCAGGAGAGCAGAGTATGATAAATAAAGCGGCACTTTATTAAAGTTTCCAAACCGGGAGCACAACACAAAAAACGCGCTCAAAAACACGGAACAATGTAAAGCGCTAAAGAACATCGTATGACAAGAAAACAATACAACACAAACATGATGGGAACAGAGGTTAAATACAATTAGATTGATTGGGGAAATAAAAAACCAGGTGTGTATGAAACCAGGG
>NC_036854.1:8186213-8234895 GCF_002910315.2 Salvelinus sp. IW2-2015 | reverse complement strand
ACATAGCAAGTTACAGGTGGCTGAACCTATTGCGACCTAGGCTCAGTGCCATGCACTGAATTAAACCAAGATGCGTGTACAAGTTCGTGGTACAGTGGTGACCTATTGGACCTAGGCCTTCAGTGGTGAACCTATTGGACCTAGGCCTTCAGTGGTGAACCTATTGGACCTAGGCCTTCAGTGTGTGACAGGTTAGTACAGTGGTGACCTATGGACCTAGGCCTTCAGTAGGTGACCTATTGGACTAGGTCCTTCAGGTTAGAAACCATATATACCTAGGCCTTCAGTGGGCGTGAACCTATTGGACTAGGCCTTCAGTCAAGGGTTGAACCTATTGGCACTAGGCCTTCAGTTGTGGACAGCTGGTTAGTCAGTGGTGAACCTATTGGACCTATGGCCTTCCAGTGGGAACGCTATTTGGACCTAGGTCTTCCAAAGGTGCGCCAACTAGCGTGTAATACCAGTGTGCTATTGGACCTAGGCCTTCTGGGACGGATATGGTGACCTATTTGGGACCATTAGTCCCTTCAGCTTTGGTGAACCTCATCATTGGACCTAGGTCTTCAGTGTGTGACAGGTTAGTACAGTGGTGAACCTATTGGACCTAGGTCTTCAGTGGTGAACCTATTGGACCTAGGCCTTCAGTGGTGAACCTATTGGACCTAGGTCTTCAGTGTGTGACAGGTTAGTACAGTGGCAAACCTATAGGCCTTAAGTGTGTGACAGGTTGGTGATTTTGAAAGGACAGCAACCATAATACCAGCGCATTCATGTAGGACAGTGCACTTTTTGTAAAACACAAAGGGCCAGTGGTGTAGTGGAGGCTATACGCAGGTATACGCCATATACCCACTTTGTTGTCAGTGGGCATTATTCAGTGGGCATTGCCTATACTCGCTTCTTAATCCCTTCCCTTTAGTCCGAAGTGTTGGTTAGTAGGCTGTTTGTGATGTGCATTTGTCATCATGTGCTGTTTGCATCAGGGGCGTAGACATGGATGGGCCTGCGTGGACAGAGGCCCACCCACTGGGGAGCCAGGTACTGACAGGTCCACCCAAACAGATGTGGTTTAAGCATTGTTGTGGACTTAGACCATCACATTTCTGTAGTGGGATTTTGAGAGTGAACATTTGAAAAATCTATAGGAAAACTCATACAAAACCATAGGAAAACATACGATTTTTCACACAGGGTGCCTTGCCTTCGCTGGGTGGGCCGTTGGGGAACCTTTTGGCAGAATTACAGTACACCCACTTCTCTAGGCACCACTACCCCACTGCATAGGGCCGATGGAAAGACAGCAGTCACACACAGCATGATGTTAAAGGATCAGCAGTCTATAAACTCTGACATAATGAGCCAGTAGGTCCCATTCATAACAATACAAAAACAGCATTTCCCAATCGAAATGTACAACTATTACTTCCCATTGCAAAAAGCATTTCACATTTAGCACACAAAGTAACCGGCGACCTAAAGTTTAAGGTGGAACTGACAGCGTTAACTACCTTGCAGATATGAAACAAACAATCATAATATCAGCCAAAAAGATCAAATTCCCAGTTTATGCTACAAAACCAACTTTATAAGAGGTTTTAAAAATAGGTTCTATGTGACTCAACGTTCCATGATGTACACTAAGGCATTGTTGTCTAAATAGATGGATGCAGTTCAATGCATGATTAATATAATTCACCAATACATTTCTTTGGAGTCCAAAAAATATTACTATCAGGTTGTAAACCACAGCTGGCCTGATACATTGTTTGCTGCCTCCATTCGGGTTGCACTGTTCCAAAAACGGACGAATGTAACTAACGCTGGAAATGTCAATACAATCAAACTAGCAAGGGAAATGATCACAAGTCGGTCATAACGTGGTTAATAGACTAGCGTATCTATTTATGTAGCAAGCTAAGAACACAGGAGCCTAACGTTAGCTAGATAGATGTCATGCCATTGGAGGAGTGGGTGTGTCACGCCCTGACCGTAGAGAGCTTGTTATGTCTCTATTTTGGTTTGGTCAGGGTGTGATTTGGGTGGGCATTCTATGTTCCTTTTTCTATGATTTGTATTTCTTTGTGTTTGGCCGGGTGTGGTTCTCAATCAGAGGCAGCTGTCTATCGTTGTCTCTGATTGAGAACCATACTTAGGTAGCCTTTTTCCCACCTGTATTTGTGGGTAGTTGTCCATGTATAGTTGCCTGTGAGCACTTCGTTGGCGTCATGTTTTCGTTTTGATGTTGTATGAAGTATGTACGCTCACCACGCTGCGCTTTGGTCCACTGTTTCCACCTAGACGATCGTGACAGGGTGAATGACTGACTTTATCCCCTCATATTGTTTTTCGGTGGCTATACACATCTGGAGATGCAGGTGTCATTTGGTTAGTTAGCAAGAACCTGAACTACTGTTATCCAGTTAGCATATCTCTTGCGTTCACAAATTCACTCTGGCTCTCTACTCCAGTTTCAGAGCACTCTCATCTGAGTGTGCCAGAGCGCCAGAACAACTGATGAATTTACGAACACGCAACACCCGCGGAATATAACCGGTGTCAGTAAACGTAGACAAAAAAGTAATAGTTTGTCAAAAACGCTCTAGATAACATGTAAACAACCTAACCAGCTCTGCTACGGCGAGTAAAATGGTTAAAGTGAGGTGTTCTCTCATTTGTGTCTGGAAGTAGCTAGCTAGGAAGCTAGCCAACTTTAGCCAGTTAGCTTGTGTGCTTGGTTGGGATAAGCATGCATTGGCAGGCAAACTGCAGAAGGACGAGGAGGCTACAATTCCTTATCGTTTATCAGTGCAATTTTAATGGCCAACTAGCTGAAAAAGTTTGAGGGGATTTATCTAATGTCCTTCGTTAGATTTTAGTGAATCTTGCTCTGGCTAGCATTAGTTGTTGTTCTTGTTGATGTGCATAGCTGAGGGAAAGAGAGCCTACCTTACCATGGTTGTTTGATCAATAGGACTGTAAAGTTCCCAAATGTAAGAGGACTCCCGTGGACTTCAGATATTTGCAGAAATCATTTAGATGAATTTTGGGTCTTTTGGTGAATGGTTTCCAATGGTCTAAAGTTGTGCTGTTGCTACTGCCTGTAAACACACAGTAAGGTTCAAAGTGAATGATGGCAGGCCCGTGTGGCAAATTACTTGTTTGTATAAAGGCCTACTGTAGCCCGGATTTGCTATAGCGCACTGGTCGGTGTAGACTGGTCCTGGACGAGACAGATGTTTTATTCAATGTCCAAACGCACCGCCACTTTCCCAATCTAGATTGCTATAGAATTAGTATATGTAATTCCCAAACATTCTAAGAATTTATGAAAATGTGAAAATGACCACATCTAAGTGGTTGCTTGTCAGAAAATGTTTATAAAAGCGACATTCTTCCTGGGGGTGTATATGAAAAGATTTTATGTTGCTAAAATGCTGTCAGTTCCACTTTAAATGCAACAATGTTTCACACACATCAAAGAGATGGCAGCAAGCAGCAAGCACACTGCAATAAAAAAACACAGTTCCACTCACCAGATGATCATTTGAAACTTAGCTTCTCCCTTTTCAAGAATAACTTGCAACAAGAAGTTAACAAATTAGCAACAACATCCTCTTCGACAACACCTGCTGCAAACTAGCCAACAACAAAAGCTAGCTAGCTAGACCATTGGAAAACTACTGCTCGCTATTGTGCAGTAACCTTTTGGCCTTCAAGAAGGCAGAAGTTTCCATGTTTTTGTAAATACAGTTCCACTCATTAGGTCAAAATGCAATTGGTTGATTCCACTGTCATTCCAACCCTTTCCAACAAAAATGGAAGAGATTAAATCAGAACAACATTGAAAATAATAATATAATTATTATTGTTATACTATTATAATCATTATTTTATAAATCCTTAGCCCTTCTCTGAAGGCATAGAAAGCCCATTGTGTTTGGGTTAGTAACAATTTGTAGAGTGGCTTTATTTTCTCCTTTAGCATGCATTTTTTCACTATTCTGAATGTCTAAAGAATACATTTCTTGTTCTGAAATATGAACACAGAAATACTGGACATTATGAAATCTTATTATGGTGGTGATTTGACAAAATTACAATCATGGTCTTGAATTGGACTTTTCTGGTCTCTGGCTTTTTCTTGTTTCAGCCCCCTTGTCCCCCTCCTGGTCTTGCCCCCCTCCCGGTCTTGTCCCCCTCCCGGTCTTGCCCCCCTCCCGGTCTCGAATCGGGCTTTAGGTGGTCTCGAACACAACACTGTTAGAGCTACTAGTGTGCAGCTTTTACTTTCTGAAATCATCCAACACATCTAACATTTCCTAAGACAAATAGTTAAGTAATAATGTATGTTTTGCCTTTGCAGATTCATCCTTAAAAAGGCTCAAGACACCTTTCTTTTCACCTTTAGATTCTACTGCATGGTTTATTAAACAGTAGGCACAAATACATTACATTTAGCATTTTTACAGGGCAGATGGCTGGCTACATACCTCAAGTATACTCACTGCTATTTCTTCCTTGATCTATACATTTTGTAATTACATGTACAGCACTTCATTTTATATTTTTTCAGTGGCACAGTTCAAACCCAACCATAGGGGGGCGGTAGTTATCCACCAAGAAGGACATTTGTTCAGTTCATATTTCCATCCCTTCAGCGCATACTGATGATGTGTCCCCCCTTATTGCTTAATTAGCTAATTAAGGGGGTGTGGTATATGGCCAATATACCACGGCTAAGGACTGTTCTTAAGCACGATGCAACACGGAGTGCCTGAACACCGGCCTTAACTGTGGTATATTGGCAATATAGCACAAACCCCCGAGGTGCCTCATTGCTATTATAAACTGGTTACCAACGTAATTAGAGCAGTAAAAAGACATGTTTTGTCATACCCATGGTATACGGTCTGATATACCACGGCTGTCAGCCAATCAGCATTCAGGGCTCGAACCACCCAGTTTACAAGTAGCTATACCTCCCTCTGTTCTCCATGTATGTTTTAGGAAGACGAATATGGGACATGAATGAGTTTCTCTTGTTCCCGTCAGTTCCCTTTAAAGTACGTGAGGGAGATAGGTCAGTAAATTTGGAGTGTTTATCGGTTAGCTCCATAGACTTCGCATTGTTGTATGTCCCATTATGGCATCTGTGACAGCATGGGCAGTGCCATTGAGGGCATCTCCATTTTTAAGTAGTCAATTTTCTTCTAATACTTTTATGAGTTGGCAAAAAAACTGAAAGAGTGCATACTGCCACCTAGAGTGTGTTGTTTGAACAGGTATAAATACAAGGTTGGCGATTTACTGCCACCTGCAGTTATGAAATGTTTCCTCACAAGTATAATTAATTGGCTGATCCCTCCTGGTGACCTGGATGGAATCATGTGATCCTTCTCTAACCCATAGGAAGTCCCACACAGTTGACTACTTGCTAAAACGGGCTTTTGTGCACACAAAAAAGTCCTCTATCTCCCTGACTGACTGTCGTGAGGTGTTTTAGCTTGTCACGTTATACTCCAGTCTAAAGGGATACAATTGATTGAGCCCTACTGTACCAATTGTCTGTGTTTTATGAGGTATTTTTGCTGGTTATATTATACTTCCGTCTAAAAGAGAAGTTTCTGTTGGTTACCCGTCCCTTTTATTTGTTGTGAGGTCTTTGGGGGTACTTTACTGTGATCCTCTGTGTGTGTGTGTAGTGTTACTGCGGTCCCCCTGAGTCCAGTACATCTCTGTCTGCATCTCGGTCAGTCTGGAGACGGTCCTCTGGAATGCAAAGATCTCCTCCTCCGCTGTGAACAGAGACAGACGGTCCCCCACATCCTACAAATAGGACCGCAGACAGTGGGTTTAACTCAACTACAACCATGACCAAAACAATGGGGTCGACACAAACATGACCACAAAGAGAATTTAACACGAACACAGCCGTTAACAAACCACAAACACAAATGTTTATATCAAGCTGGGGTTGGAACCAGAATCAGAACAAGGAATGAATGTGATCTATACTCATCCGAAACAGAACCATTATTTTAAAAGCATGGAAAAAAGTCCTACAAAAAAAATGCAACAAAATGCCTATGCAAAGCCCTCACTATCACTCAAAAACGTATATTTCAGCGTCTGCCTGGCCTGACTGCTGAAATTCTTTGCCGGTGCGTGTGTGTAGGGTACCTCCACCACTGAAGCATAGGCTATTGTAGCCTAGTGACGTTACAAGCGTGATTCAGAAATTAGGGAGAGATTTCTAATAAGAGAATAATGGATTAACTTTTTCAATGCTAGTTAAGGATACTATAGTACATTTCACATTGGATTTATTCCTTCATAGAAGCCGCTCCTCCTAGGTATAATTCTGTGGACCTAATTCAGATAATGCATGTCATAACAAGATGCCCAGCGCTTCAAGCCTCGTCCTCCACCCTTTCTCATGCTCTCCTCACCTGCAAAATTTCATTAGCATCTCACGCCCTACTCTTGTCTGTCCACTGCATGGAAACAACTAGGCCTATATCTTGCCCATTGCATAGTAAACTGCTCTATCCCCAATGATTGATGAAGTCATTTAATGTTAAGCTACACAACAAAAATGTAAATGAAGATTTCAGAGGTTTAAAAAGGAACAGGTGGGCCTTCGTACAGGAGTTGCAGCGATGGGACAATTAGATATCATGAAATTGGGGAGAAAAAAAGTGGTAAAATAAAAAAGGAACAATATAAACCGTTACTTTTTTTGGGTTCGAACCGGTTGCGAACTTTATTTTGCTGGTCGTAAAATGATGGTTCTGTTCAGAATGGAACAATTGGAAAATAATTTTTGGTTCCAACCCGACATCAAGGAATGTGTTTTTGGTTATGTTCTGGTCTTGTTGTGGTTGGACCATGTGGTCTCACCCCGCTCAGGCCCAGGTCGTCCAGTAGCATACGGTCGCGGTCGTCCTCCCCTCCAGAGTGGACAAACAGCCTGTCTAGAGGGGCATCAGCTAACAGCACCACCCTCACCTGTGACAGATGAACAATGGAATGGTAACAACTTTGTAACAACTAAAGTGAAACAGTGACACCTGCTGTAAGATAGAGTGTGGATAGATGGATACAGGTGCTGCTATTGCACATAATAATGCCTACAACAAACTACAGTATAGACCATGGCAGTATGTCAAATACTTGAGTTACAAACAGGTACAGATTGGGAAGCACCTAGGCAGCAGTACCTAACACAGGTAGCTTAGTGGTTAAGAGCGTTGGGCCAGTAACCAAAAGGTCGCTGGTTTGAATCCCCGAGACCACTAGGTGAAAAATCCTTGAGTAAGGCACTTAAACCTAATTGCTCCTGTAAGTCGCTCCTCATAAGAGTCTGCTAAATGACTAAAAATGTTAATGTAAAACATTAAGTTTTCCCCATGCAGTGTGACTGACACTGACCTTGTTGTCATAGAAATTATCTATCAGTGTGATGAAGCGCCGTGCCTGATCCTTCAGAGTCAGGGTAAGCATGGGGACATGACGGATAAACACTGTGTCAAACGCCTGGGCCATCTCCAGGTAGTCACTAGCACCCACTGGCTGGAACATACAGAGACAGGGATAATAAGCAAAAACACACACGCACACACACGGAGGATTTTAAAGGCAATCACACAAGTACAGATGTAGGATTTTAATTTGACGTATATTGTCCAGACAAAATAATCCTGCAGCAAAAGGACTTGAATGTTTAGTCCACAATGTTGCTTGATCGGTGGTTATGCTATTAGCAGGCCAAAAGTGGGCTACATGAAAAGTGCAATACTGTTAATTTAACAGTGGGCTTTCAGTGAATTTATGTAAATCACAACACTCAACTGTCGAAGACGTGGATGCCGATTATGGCATCCCCCCGCACCTCTGATTCAGAGGGGTTGGGTTAAATGCGGAAGACACATTTCAGTTGTACAACTGACTAGGTATCCCTTTTCCTGCGGTGCAGGAAAATTCTCAGCAACAAAAGATTGATCAAATTGAGATCCTATATCTGCATAGTACAATGTAGGGATTAATATGGCAAAGCAGAATCCTGGGACTGTCCCTGGGAACACTTCACATTTTCAGATTTTTTTATGACAAAACCCAGGAAATTACAACATTTTCCCCCAAAGTCACACTAATGCTATTCCACAAAATACAAGATAGCTAAACATTCAATAGCACATTATCCAAACAGGTTGTCACATGTAAGCCTTTAGCCTAGTGTATTTACTTCACAAAAAGTCACCATAAATTCAAAGCACACGTATAATTGAAACCGACAGACTGCACATAAGAACTGAATGCATTTCATAAACCCTACAGGAAACCCCTACAGTATAGCCTATAAAATAACATGTGCCTCTTTGAGCAGTCATTGAGACTCTTCCGACAGTCACGAATTTGATAGGCCTATGCACAATTCACTACATGGGCATCTCTGAGATGAAATCTGTTAACAATTCAGAGATGCATGAGGAAAAATCCTATCTTCTCCTGTCCTAGAGCCTAGGCTATTTTCCTATCCAGTCTGAATCCCACTCTCAACCCAAAATCCTGACTCCTGTCTCGCATTAAAATTCCTAACTTCGTTCTGTAATCCATAGGCTGCAATGTATTATCAAAGCACTTCTCTCGCCTATACATGTCAAAATGACACTAGAACATTTCCCCCGCTTCTCTGCACTGTCTCGTAGGCCTGTGGTAGAGAATGTGTGATCAATTTGTATGAGAGTAGATATGGATTTTTTTTTTTTAACAGAGTTGGTCCCTGTTAAGATACCATGTACTATTTCCACTCGTCATCTCCATGTTATTCATGAGCTGATCTGCGATCTTCTCTATAATCAACAACTTGATCCTGTTATTCATGAGCTGATCTGCGATTTACTCTTATCACAACTTGATCTGTTATTCATGAGCTGATCTGCGATCTTCTCTATAATCAACAAATTGATCTGTTATTCATGAGCTGATCTGCGATCTTTGCTCTATAATCAACAACTTGATACTGTTATTCATGAGCTGATCTTCTAGGATCTTCTCTAAAATCAACAACTTGACCCTGTTATTCATGGACTGATCTGCGATCTTCTCTATAATCAACACTTGATCCTGTTATTCATGAGCTGATCTGGATCTTCTCTATAATCAACACTTGATCCTGTTTTCATGAGCTGATCTGGATCTTCTCTATAATCAACAACTTGATCCTGTTTATTCATGAGCTGATCTGGATCTTCTTATAATCAACAACTTGATCCTGTTTTCATGAGCTGATGCGATCTTCTCTATAATCAACAACTTGACCTGTTATTCATGAGCTGATCTGCGATCTTCTCTATAATCAACAACTTGTTCCTGTTATTCATGAGCTGATCTGCATCTTCTCTATAATCAACAACTTGATCCTGTTATTCATGAGCTGATCTGCTGATCTTCTCTATAATCAACAACTTGATCTGTTTTCATAGCTGATCTGCTTCTTCTTCTATAATCAACAACTGATCCTGTTATTCATGAGCTGCATCTGCTATCTTCTCTATAATCAACAACTTGATCCTGTTATTCATGAGCTGATCTGCTATCTTCTCTATAATCATCAACTTGATTTTGCCAAACATATGAGATATTCTGTCATTAGTTGAGGGAGCAAGTTTAGCAACTTTGGTCATTTGACTTGTTTGACTCCCGTTACAAAGTTTGTGTGATTCGACAACACTATACTCGGGGTGCACTCTGTGTCAAGATAGCCTACTGCTGAAATGCACTGAATTAATTGAGGAACATGATAACGCTCTGAATTTATGAACGGCCTGTTTCACAAAGTGACAATGTCATTGGGGTTCAAAGATAGTTATTCTATCATTACTAAATATCAGTTTCATTTGGTCTGAAATCTTTACATAGTGGCGCAGCCAAGCTGACAAGATGGAGCAGAGCCCCACTTATTTGTGAGAACCCTGGCATAGTGACCATACAATCCATTCTTAAAGTATTCTGACCCCTTCCCTTTTTCCACATTGTTATATTACAGACTTATTTAAAAATAGATTAAATAAAAAAAAGTTGCTCATCAATCTACACACACAATACCCCATAATGACAAAGCAAAAACAGTTTTTTAGATTTTTTTTGCAAATTTATTAAAAATAAAGTATTCAAACCCTTTGCTTTGAGACTCAAAATTGAGCTCAGGTACAGTTGAAGTCGGAAGTTTACATACACCTTAGCCAAATTAATTTAAACTTAGTTTTTCACAATTCCTGACATTTAATCCTAGTAAAAATTCCCTGTTTTAGGTCAGTTAGAATCACCATTTTATTTTAAGAATGTGAAATGACAGAATAATAGTAGAGAGAATTATTTATTTCAGCTTTTATTTCTTTCAACACATTCCCAGTGAGTCAGAAGTTTAGATACACTCAATTAGTATTTGGTAGCGTTGCCTTTAAATTGTTTAACTTGAGTCAAACGTTTCGGGTAGCCTTCCACAAGCTTCTCACAATAAGTTGGGTGACAGAGCTGGTGTAACGGAGTCAGGTTTTGGAGGCCTTCTGTGGGATTGAGGTCAGGGCATTGTGATGGCCACTCCAATACCTTGACTTTGTTGCCCTTAAGCCATCTTTCCACAACTTTGGAAGTATGCTTTGGGTCATTGTCCATTTAGAAGACCCATTTGCGACCAGGTTTTAACTTCCTGACTGATGTCTTGAGATGTTGCTTCAAAATATCCACACAATTTTCCTTCCCCCTTTTTCCTCCAAACATAACGATGGTCATCATGGCCAAACAGTTCTATTTTTGTTTCATTAGACCAGAGGACATTTCTCCAAAAAGTACAATCTTCGTCCCCATGTGCAGTTGCAAACCGTAGTCTGGCTTTTTTATGGCGGTTTTGGAGCAGTGGCTTCTTCCTTGCTGAGCYGCCTTCCAGGTTATGTCGATATAGAACTCGTTTTACTGTGGATATAGATACTTTTGTACCGGTTCCCTCCAGCATCTTCACAAGGTCCTTTGCTGTTGTTCTGGGATTGATTTGCACTTTTCGCACCAAAGTACTTTCATCTCTAGGAGACAGAACACGTCTTCTTCCTGAGTGGTATGATGGCTGCATGGTCCCATGGTGTTTATACTTGCGTACTATTGTTTGTATAGATGAATGTGGTACCTTCAGGCGTTTGGAAATTGGTCCCAAGGATGAACCAGACTTGTGGAGGTCTACAATAATTTTTCTGAGGTCTTGGCTGATTTCTTTTGATTTTCCCATGATGTCAAGCAAAGAGGCACTGAGTTTGAAGATAGGCCTTGAAATACATCCACAGGTACACTTCCAATTGACTCAAATTATGTCAATTAGCCTATCAGAAGTTTCTAAAGCCATGACATAATTTTCTGGAATTTTCAAAGCTGTTTAAAGGCACAGTCAACTTAGTGTATGTAAACTTCTGACCCACTGGAATTGTGATGCAGTGAACTAATATAATAAAATAATAAAATAATCTGTCTGTAAAGAATTGTTGGAGAAATTACTTGTGTCATGCACAAAGTAGATGTTCTAACCGACTTGCCAAAACTATAGTTTGTTCACAAATTTCTTGTTGAGTGGTTGAAAAACAAGTTTTAATGACTCCAACCTAAGTGTATGTAAACTTCCGACTTCTACTGTACATCCTGTTTTCATTGATCATCCTTGAGATGTTTCTACAACTTGTTATGTTATGTTTCTACAATATGATTTGGAAAGGCACAAACCTCTCTATATAAAGTCCCACAGTTGACAGTGTATGTCAGAGCAAAAACAAAGCCAAGAGGTAGAAGGAATTGTCCGTAGAGCTTCGAGACAGGATTGTGTGACGGCATAGATCTGGGGAAGGGTACCAAAACATTTCTGCACTATTGAAGGTCCCCAAGAACACAGTGGCCTCCATCATTCTTAAATGGAAGAAGTTTGGAACCACCAAGACTCTTCCTAGAGCTGGCCACCCGGCCAAACTGAGCAATCAGGGGAGAAGGGCCTTGGTCAAGGAGGGGATCAAGAACCTGATGGTTCCTCTGTGGAAATGGGAGAACCTTCCAGAAGGACAACCATCTCTACAACACTCCACCAATCAGGCCTTTATGGTAGAGTGGCCAGACGGAAGCCACTCCTCAGTAAAAGGCAACCTGACAACCAGTTTGGAGTTTGCCAAAAGGCACCTAAAGGACTCTCAGACCATGAGAAACAAGATTATCTGGTCTGATGAAACCAAGATTGAACTCTTTGGCCTGAATGCCAAGCGTCACGTGTGGAGGAAACCTGTCACCATCCCTACGGTGAAGCACAGTGGTGGCAGCATCATGCTGTGGGGATGTTTTTCAGCAGCAGGGAGCAGGGAGACTAGTCAGGATCGAGGGAAAGATGAACAGAGCAAAGTACAGAGAGATCCTTGATGAAAACCTGCTCCAGAGCGCTCAGGACCTCAGACTGGGGCAAGGTTCACCTTCCAACAGAACAACGACCCTAAGCACACAGCCAAGACAACGCAGGAGTGGCTTCGTGACGGCTTCGGGTCAAGTCTCTGAATGTCCTTGAGTGGCCCAGCCAGAGCCCGGACTTGAACCCGATCGAACATCTCTGGAAAGACCTGAAAATAGCTGTGCAGCGACGCTCCCCATCCAACCTGACAGAGCTTGAGAGGATTTGCAGAGAAGAATGGAAGAAACTCCCCAAATACAGGTTTGCTAAGCTTGTAGCACCATACCCTGTAATTGCTGTCAAAGGTGCTTCAACAAAGTACTGCGTAAAGTGTCTGAATACTTATGTAAATTTGTGCACAACATTTGAGATAAATACGCCTTTTGTGCATATTGGACATTTCTGGGATCTTTTATTTCAGCTCATGAAACCCTTTACATATTGGGTTTATATTTTTGTTCAGTTTAGAAACACTAAAAAGGCCAATGCTATTCCCTGCTGAACAAAAACGGTTAAAAATAGCCTGTAGTCTTTGACCTTGAACAGCACACAGATGAATGAATATAGAATTGGAGGGGACAGGAGGGAGCAAGGACGAGAGGAGAAGGAATGAGAATGAGATTAACAAAAAATGTAAAAGAAGAAGAGGCAGAAACAAAGGGGAAGGACACAATGAAGGAGGTAGAAAAAAACAGCAGGAAAAGGTACAATAAGTGGATGAATCAAGAAAACAGGAAAGATAGAGCGAAGGGGGGAGTGAGGGCAAAAAGAGAGAGAAAGAATAAGGAAGAATAGAGGGATCTGGTTGGAAGAGAAAAAGTAGCAGAGCATAGTCAACACAGAGAAGAAAGAGAGAGAGATACAATAAGAAGCAGGAGAGAGACCGAGTTGGGAGAGAGAGGGAGATAAATCAAAATAAAGAGAGAGTGATAGAGAAGATGGTTGTGGAAGTAACTCACTCTATCACACAGTTCTTTAAAGGTACAGTCAGCGATGGATCCACAGGTCTTCTCCAGTCTCAACTCTCTGCCCTGCACCGTCAGAACCCTGGGACCCGTTACTACGGAAACACACACCCGATTTATTTACCCAACATAGAGCTGATCATACACAGAAATCAACTCAATACTGAAACTATGGCCACTACTTTAGCCTCAATATCACTGGTCCTACCAGTTTACTATAGTAATGCAAGTTCCAATAGTGTAAGTGAACATATTCTGTTTGCCTCCATTTTTCCCCTTCTCTCTTTTTCTCCCATCCTTGTCTCTCAATCTCCCCAGTCCACTCTCTCACCCTTTTACTTTCTCTCTCCCCTCTTTCTCTTACTACAAGAGGTACATTAACTTCCTACCATTGTTTTGTCTCACAGCCAGCTCGTGAAACAGCGTATCCATGAAGGCCTCCGCATCAGGCTCTCTGGTGCTGCACACAAATACACACACACACACACACAATGGGGAAGAGAGAAAGAGGGGGATAATAGAATATGAAATTAATAAGGCTGAAGTGGCCACATCAAACAGCGGGTGCGGGGAGGGGGAGGGGGAAGGGGGGTACTTAGCTTTTCACTCCATCTCCAAAAAACGAGATGTTAGACTGTAAACACAAACATTAGCCTGTGAATGCGTGGCAGATTGAATCGGTCTGTCTGTGCATGTGTTTTAACTCTCGTTCAGGTAAAGAGGAGTGCAATGTGTTTTATTTGCATACACTGAAAGAGAAAAGCACTTGAAATCTCTGGCTACGCAATGAGCAACGACAACGTTATTCATACTCTGTGTGTGTGTGTGTACAGGTAATCGGAAGAATAGTACTCTGCCTTTTCAAACTCAATAATTTTGTATTTCTCTACTCCTCTATCTGTCCCTTTATCTCTCACTCTAGGTTAGGGATCTTACTGTCATTGTAGGTTAGGCATATCACTGTAGGTTATGGATCTCACTGTAGGTTAGGGATCTCACTGTCACTGTAGGTTAGGGATCTCACTGTACGTTAGTGTCCTTACTGTCAATATAGGTTAGTGTCCTTACTTGGTCCTTACCTACTCCTAACTCCCTCTGCCTTTTTCGGTCTGTCCATCTCTTGCTCTCTCTCTGATACTAACCTGCAGTGACATTAAGGACACTGACCTACAGTGACAGTAACGCAAACTGGCAGAACAGTTAGTGTGTGTTTTTTGTTAGGTTCCCACATGAAAATAAATACTATAGTATACTATGGTATAAGTACTACAGTATTCACTGTAGTGTTTTTGCAGACTTCACTGTAGTATTCACTGTAGTGTTTTTGCGGACTAAAGTTAGCAAAAACTGTATTTACTGTAGTATTTAGTCAACTATAGTATAAATACTGTAGTAACAAAAAAATGGTAGTATATATACTGTAGTAATTACTGTAGTGTTTTTGGAAACTGGTGAATACTGTAGTATTTACCGCAGTGTTTTTGTGGACTGCATTGTTTTTTGGGATATTACTGTAGTATTTACTGAAGTGTTTTTGTTGTATTATTTTTGACATAGAAATGGGGGCTTTCTCCTTGAGGAAACCTACTGGAAAAATAATAAAAAACCTGCTCTTTTCTATAACCTATAGAATATACACAATATATAATCTATACTTGGCATGTAGGTTTCTCACTTATGGCGGGCACAAATTGATATATAGGGGAGGGGAATGGGCAGGGTATATGAAAAGGAAATACTTTAGTATTACTATAGTTAAACTACTTTTTTGTGGATAACACTAGTATTTACTATAGTATTCTACAGTGTACTACAAAATGCTATAGTAAGTACTACACATGATCGAGAGATACGACAGTGTTTAGTATAGTATTCTACACTTCACTACATGATTACATAGTAAGTACTGTAGTATTCTATAGTAAACTGTAGCATTTTTTTAATGTGGGTTGATGTAATAGTGTTATAGTTGCCATCACTGTGTTATATCTCAGGGATTGTGTAAACAGGTGTGTGTGTGTGTGTGTGTGTGTGTGTGTGTGTGTGTGTGTGTGTGTGTGTGTGTGTGTGTGTGTGTGTGTGTGTGTGTGTGTGTGTGTGTGTCCTCCATACTGCCCCACACAGAGAGATGGATGTGCAGAGTGAGGGAGGGGGCAGGAAACACAGGGACAAAGACAGACAGAACAAACACAAAGATGAGCTAAGCTCAAGAGACTGACTCTTATTTAGGATTGTGGTTATAAATCATCTTTCACATTGTGAGAGAAAACACATGCATGCATACATGGGTACACACACACGTACAGTACAGGCATTCATGCACACAGGCCCAAACACACACACACACACACTCTTACAGGTAGTAGAGTTTCCCTGCTGAAGGTAGGTCCAGTCTTCTGTAGTCAACTCCAGAGTCTATGCCCATGGGCTGGCAGTATTCCTACACACACACACACAGAAAAACAATGTGCAATGTGGCCAAAACAACCTCGGCACCAAAACCAATGTGGGTTTGTGTGTAAGAGGGTTAAGGTTTGTGTAAGTGAGCGTTAGTGAAAGGTGCATAATAGCATTTCCACACGAGGGTGACAATGGATACAAGTATAGCAGTAAGTGTACTGTAATGTTTTAAGGCTTGACTAACTGCCTCATGTTTTTGTCATGTTTTCATTGTTGTATTTATCTAGCTGATCTGCAGTCCTTTCTTAAGTCAAGTGGAACAGCAGAGTTCAAACTTCTGCTGCAGAGTTCAAACTTTCCCAGTAAGTATAAAATGGCAACGCGATACATGTCAGCGAGCGGGGCACACTATAATCATTATCTCCTCTATTCTCAGAAAAAAAAAGAAAAGAGTAGAAAAAAAATGTATATCATCAAAAGATCGCCGTGCCAGACGAATCAGTATTCAGTGACAGCTCGGAGCAAATTATGAAATCAGTGAATTTGTGCCACCGGCCTCCTTGAGCAGTGGGATAATTAGCAATCACCACAAAGCAAGGAGACGGAAATACTCCATTCTTCTACCTCCGCTGTCAACTTCTTATCTCTGCGCCCGCTCACACGAACGGGGTTCCCACTCCGAGCCAATTGGTTGAATCAGGCTTAATAACAACCTGACAAACTCTCCATCCCCCACGCACAAAAGGGACATGTCATTTCATCAACCCAGCCGCGACCTCGCTAAGCAGCGCCGCGGCCGACAGGTAAATAGTCCCTTCGCAATAACACCTCGGCGACGCCATCAACCGCCACGTCGCATTACAAAACTAACGCTAATCTTGTCTTCTCCCGTCTTTTTTTCCCTCTTCGATTTGTCTACCTATAGAAGCCTGATGGGTCACTCACAGCATCTCTTGAAGGAAAATAAAAGAGAGAGAGAAAGAGAGAGATAGCGAGATAGACAGAGACATGAAGGCAACACAATCAGTGATGATGGCATCATTGGTTATTTCTAATCAGATGAGCAGGAGGCCTTGTGGGTTATTACATGATTACTATCTTGAGGGGTTTGGAAAGTTCACTCTTTCCTCTCACTCACCTATGACTCTACTCTTCTCTCCATCTCGCCACAGTCAAAGAGCACCCTTGCTTGCTTTATCTTGTTTTCTCACACAGCCATGACAGTCTCTTTAGAAAAAGTCATCCTAAAACATGTAGCTCCAATCATGTCATTGTCCAAGCTGTCCACCACTCTCTCTTTGACAGCCGTTTAGCATAAAAACAGTGGCTCCCCCCCCCCCTTTTTCTCTGTCCCTCACTCCTCAAAAAGTTGCTTTTGAGTTTTTCAAAGAGCGCGGTGCCATTGAGCGGCAACAAAAGCCAAGGATAGCTGACTACTGCGGCCTGATGAGGTCCACTCCCTCATTACCAACTGCAGAAAACATTTGATGCTTTTTTTTTTGTTTGGCCCAGAGAATTGACCAGGCCTCAAAGAACATGGGGTGGGAAGGCTGAAAAAGAGTTGGGGGGAGGGCAGGGAGAGAGTGTGTGTGTGTGTGTGGGGGCGGGAGTTGGAGGGGAAAGGTTGTCATCCATTCATCCGTGTGTGTCCTGTCTCTTATACACATCTAGATGTGTATAAGAGACAGCTTACAGCCTGTGTGAAGGGGGAGAAGAAAGGGGAGGGAGGGATAGAGGGGTTGGGAGAAAGAGAAAGCCTAAAACAGTGCCTTTATGCTGGCCCGTCCTGGACGACTCTTCTGACATCAAAGTGTTTTCACTAACTGGGGAGGGAAGCGGGTGTGTGGTGAATTTATTCACTCCAAGTGACGCTACAGGGGGGACATAACAATGTGACCACCCTAATTACACCTAATGAGCTATTCCCTTAAAGTGTGACTGCCTTGGGTCCTGGATGGTTTGTTCCACGGGGTCGTTCTCACAACCTCCCCCTGCCTCGGCTGCTCCTCTTGAGGAAACATCTTTTGAGCACAGGGCCCGCCTTTAGGTGATCCAGGACCCCACTGAACCCCCCCAGCTCCACTTCTCCAGACCCACCCACCCACCCAACCCCTAGCTGGAGCATCCCTCCCGTATCCCCCCACGACATGCAGCGGCATGGGTAGGAGGGTGTCCCATCTGCACCTGGCCACTAGCGCTCCAGAAGCAGACAATCACAACAGTACTCCTATAGGAGGGAGGCAGTCAGAGAGCAAGAGAGCGAGCGAGAGCAGGAGACTGAAATGAAGAAACACGGGGAATGGAAGGAGAGAAATACAAATAAATGTAGGTGCACATGTGAGAAAAAGGAAAAAGAGATAGGGAGTGAGTGATGGAGAGAGATGTGGAGTGTGTAAAACACTAGTCTCTCCTGCTCTCTTTCATGATCTAATTGAGACATTATTAGATTAAAGCTCCTGTCACAGGAGCTCTGAGGAGGCCTGTCACACACACACACTCACTCACAGAAAAACTTAGAATAAATATTCTAGGGGCAAGACAGAATGCCAGCCCTGAAAGGAAAAGGCATTAAAAATAAGAACACCATTACATTTCACCGAAAGAATGTCCATGGAAGCAACAAATGTAAGGCTATTTATATTCCATTGGAAAATACATGACTTGAACCCTCTGCTGTGAAAAAAGTAAAACCCAAGGCACAAGGAGCATTATTGTTATGTAACTAAATGCCAAGGGGACAATAGCAGCCATCAATTTTCATTTACTGGGAACTCTTCAAACCCCTCTACATAGGTCCTCAACAGACAGAAAGGCCTTTACTAGAGAGGAACACAACCATTTCAGTCAATTTTTTCCTTGCAGCAGAGCAATCTGCACTGGTCGACTTATTTATAAAAAATATATATTTTCAAAAAAGAAATGGCTGCCATACAAAGCAATTAGCCACCACAATGGAAGGATAGATGAGGAGAGAAAAAAATACAGACAATC
Organism: Salvelinus sp. IW2-2015; assembly: GCF_002910315.2. Classification (NCBI taxonomy): domain Eukaryota; kingdom Metazoa; phylum Chordata; class Actinopteri; order Salmoniformes; family Salmonidae; genus Salvelinus; species Salvelinus sp. IW2-2015. The sequence continues at coordinate 8,216,070 of NC_036854.1, read as the reverse complement.
AAGTTATCATATTTCTCCGGCATCAAAAGAGGGCAGGGAAAAATATTCAGTACACACAGAGTCCTGTCCTTGGGCCTACAGAGAGGAAGAACAGAGGGAGAGAAGAAGGAGAAAGAGGGAAAGAGGGAAAGAGAAGGAAAGACAGAGAAAGAAAGAAGAGTGAAGATGAGAAAGTTGGAGGGACAGAGAAAGAATGCAGAAAGAAATGCTGAAGAGAATGAAAGGGGGGGATAGAGAGAGGACAGATCGAAGCGAGTATGATATCCCTCTCTCGCTCTCTCTTTCATCTCATATGTAACTACCCCTGTGAGCGCTGGGAGCAGTAGGAGGGGGCTAGGCAGGAGGGTAGCAGAAGATTCGGCAAGGTAGCTAGTGGGGGGCAGAGGCAGGGTGGTTTGGGGGGCTTGGGAGGGTGGTTTGTGGGGCTTGGCAGGGTGGTTCGAGGGTCCCTGGGATCTCCTCTAATCAGAAGTCAATAGAGATATAAGATATCCAATCTGGAGAGGAAGGAATTAACCCCAAACACTCCAGCTCAGGTGACAGGGAGGAGAGTTAAGAGGCAATTTTCACACCCTCACTCATTCACTACTCCCCCATCCTCCCAGTTCACACCAGGGCTTCACCCCAAAACACACTGACTCTACATCCAAAGAGTCAGAGGGATGGAATCATTGGTCCCTTCCAGCTTTAATTCTAACTATTAAGGGTCACCCAGTGGGGGCGAGGAACCACCCCCATCACAACCCCACCACCCCTTGCTAACTTGGCAGGACGTCCACTGTTGGGAGGGGAGCATCCCCAAACTCTCCACTCCACCCCAAAACCAGATGGCCTCACAAAGGGGAACATGGGAGTCTGAAAGACAGGGGACAGAGAGGAGGCCGAATTGGACCAGGGGCATTCACAGTTCCTTACGAGGCTGGGATTAGGACGAGGGCAAGAGGTGGAGAGGGGAGCGTTTTCTGGGTAGGGTGACTTTAAGGCCCTGGTGAAAGACCAAAATGGAGGGGGACACACAGTTAAGCTCCAGTGACCCTGAAGCTCTTCATTAAACCCTCCCCCAAGCCAAACCTTAATCCCCTGAGAACCTGTGCATTCCACAACCAATGGATAGTTAAAGTGCTTTATGACTTTAAAAAGCGCAACTGAAGCCAATAAACAATTTCTCTGATAGAAAAAACGGCCTGTGGCATCAATATTAGTCAGAAACATTTATTCTAGTGTCAAAATGGATTACTAAGTGAAAATAGGATAATTTTGGCAAAAGTCAGACTTGTCCAAAACAGACTTTTGTAAGCGAGTTTGTCATGACTTATTTGATGGTTAGGGTTTTGATTTTCCACAAAGGCTCATTTGCCCACTAACAAGGGATACACATCTGTGGTGATTGCGCTCTATCCAATTCTACCGCAGAAGACACAGATAGTGAGACAAACCTGCCCACCACTGTAGCTGATCGGACTTTGTTTACATAAGACAGACAACATGTGGCAAAAAAATTATAACTTGAGAAATACTGCACCAAATACCTTAGCAAAATATAAAACTGAGTGACTAAAACCTCTGCAAAAACATCAGAATTAATTACATATTTCTTGAGTTCTTAGAGTCATTCTGACTATTTTGAGGAAGAGATACTGACTTTGTTCCTATGGTGTCTCATGGGGGACAAACATTAGTAGCTTCCACATCAAACCACACCCCTAACACTGAAATCTCATTTTTCTTAATGAGTATCATGCAGAATCGGTACGTTAAGTCTCTTTAAAAAGGTTAGTGGTTGTGGTAACTACATACACCAGTGGTAAAAGGTATCATCTAGCCAATGAGAAAGGTCCTTCTTGGATTAGCAGATGCTCTCTTTAGGGAAATGCCTGGGTTGTCTGTTTTGCGTGTTCTGGTACGTCTTCTGATGATTACTCAGCAGTACCCCAGTTGTGTGTGTGTGTCCGTGTGTGTGCGCGGAAGAACTCTCATTGTGTGTGTGTGTTTCAGAAGAGGGATCCATTTCCTAACGTTTATCTCTACTATTTAGTTGTGAAAAGTGGAAGAATGTTTTCCTCCTCTCCTGCAAAATGCATGTTAAATTATTCTGCAATTATTTATGATCATAGTCAGTATAAACACCTCGTAATCATCTCTGGTGCTGCCAGGATAATGGTTAATGGATAATGGTTCTACCTGCTTATAATAATGCTATTAAATTGCAAAGTAGTCTCAGAGCATTGCTAGTTTCTATCCATGGTGCTACCTCACAGCCCAACCCCCTCCTCACCCCCCCCTCCCTCGCCCCTTTCTCTCCTCACTTTGAAATGCAAGCAGGCTGGTTCATTCCCTCTGCTCGCTTGTCCATTTCCCATTCACACAGCGAGCGTTCACTCTCTTTCTATCCCCCTCGCTCTCTGTGTCCGATTTGAGTCTTTCACCATCTCCAGGTATGATCAAAGTCAGTTTTGTGACATCGTGTGTGACACCGTGCTTCTCAGGTAGAAAACACACACACACAAAAACACACAATAGCAAATTGGAAAGAGACAGACACAGTAACAGAGGTGTGTGTGTATGTGTGTGTGTGTGTGTGTGTGTGTGGTGTCAGGTGGATGAGAGAAATTAATGAATAAATTAAAAAGAGGAGAGAAGAGGGGATGACTGTCTTTACCTTCAACACGTTGATGAAAGGCAGGAAGGCGTCTCTCTGAAGTCCATTTTTGTACAGATCTGAAAGGAGAGGGAGGCGCCATGTTAGCGCTGCTGTTTAGCCTCCTAATAATGTAATTCTCCCACCACAGATTGGCACATAAAGTGGCTATTGATGAACTAAAGGATGGGTGGGGAGGCAGCACAAAAGGGATGGGGGCAGAGGGAGAAAAATAGATTTCTCTACCTGCAGCAGCAGCTAGCAGCAGCAACATACAATTCATTACATTCCCAAACAATGGTGGCGGGAGAAAGGACTTTCGCTTTTTCAGCTCGGACATTGTCCACAGAGTCCCGTGAATAGACTTTCCAATTAGCTCTGCTGGAACAAATTACATCTGAAGTAGCATCCCTGATAGACAGATAACACACACACAGCCTTAAACTACTTGGAAAGATGGAAATGAGTGGGTGTTGTTGATGTTTGGGTTTAAGTTTACAGGAGTAGCAGCTGACAATGAAGTTAGACCTGTTTAAACGTTGTTAAGGTACACTAAATTACCAGAAGTATGTGGACACCTGCTCGTCCACCATCTCACTCCAAAATCATGGGCATTAATATTGAGTTGGTCCCCCTTTGCTGCCATAACAACCTCCACTCTTCTGGGAAGGCTTTCCACTAGATGTAGGAACATTGCTGCAGGGACTTGCTTCCATTCAGCCACAAGAGCATTAGTGAGGTCTGGCACTGACGTTGGGCGGTTAGGCCTGGCTCGCAGTCGGAGTTCCAATTCATCTCAAAGGTGTTCGATGGGGTTGAGGTCAGGGCTCTGTGCAGGCCAGTCAAGTTCTTCCATACCGATCTCAACAAACCATTTTGGTATGGACCTCGCTTTGTGCACGGGGGCATCGTCATGCTGAAACAGGAATTGCCTTCCCCAAACTGTTGCCACAAACTTGGAAGGACAGAACCGTCTAGAATGTCATTGTATGCTGTAGCATTAAGATTTACCTTCACTGGAACAAAAGGGCCTAGCCCGAACCATGAGAAACAGCCCCAGACCATTATTCCTCCTCCACCAAACTTTACAGTTGGCACTATGCATTCCGGCAGGTAGCGTTCTCCTGATATCTTCCAAATCCAGATTTGTCTGTTGGACTGCCAGATGGTGACGTGTGATTCATCACTCCAGAGAACGCGTTTCCACTGCTCCAGAGTCCAATGCGGCGAGCTTTACACTCTCCAGCCGACGATTGGCATTGTGCATGGTTCTTAGGCTTGTATGCGGCTGCTCGGCCATAGAAACCCATTTCATGAAACTCCCGACGAACAGTTCTTGTGCTGATGTTGCTTCCAGAGGCAGTTTAGAACTTAGAAGTAGTGAGGGTCGATTTTTACGTGCTACAGCACTCGGCGGTCCTGTTCTGTGAGCTTATGTGGCTTACCACTTCACGGCTGAGCCGTTGTTGCTCCTAGATGTTTCCACTTCACAATAACAGCACTTACAGGTGACCGGGGCAGCTCTAGCAGGGCAGAAATTTGACGAACTGACTTGTTGGGAAGGTGGCATCCTATGACAGTGCCACGTTGAAAGTAACTGAGCTCTTCAGTAAGGCCATTCTACTGCCAATGTTAGTCTATGTAGATTGCATGGCTGTATGCTCGATTTTATCCACCTGTCAGCAATGGGTGTGGCTGAAATAGCAGAATCCACTAATTTGTCCACATACTTTTGTATATATAGTGTACCTTCTTAGTGGAGAGAACAACAGTTGGAACTACAGCGCATTTGGAAAGTATTCAGACCCCTTGACTTTTTCAACATTTTGTTACGTTATAGCCTTATTCTAAAATGGATTAAATTGTTTTTTTTACCTCAATCTACACACAATAGCCCATAATGACAAAGCAAAAAAAGTTAAGAAATTTTAACAAATTTATAACAAATCAAAAACTTTATCACATTTACATAAGTATTCGAAACCCTTTACTCAGGACTTTGTTGAAGCACCTTTGGCAGCGATTACAGCCTTGAGTCTTCTTGGGTATGACACTACATGCTTGGCAAACCTGTATTTGGGGAGTTTTTCGCATTCTTCTCTGCAGATCCTTTCAAATTCTGTCAGGTTGGATGAGGAGTGTCGCTGCACAGCTATTTTCAGGTCTCTCCAGAGATGTTCGTTCGGGGGTGCAAGTCCAGAGCCACTCAAGGACATTGAGACTTGTCCCGAAGCCACTCCTGTGTTGTCTTGGCTGTGTGCTTAGGGTTGTTGTCATGTTGGAAGGTGAACCTTCGCCCCAATCTGAGGTCCTGAACGCTCTGCAGCAGGTTTTCATTAAGGATCTCTCTGTACTTTGCTCCGTTCATCTTTCCCCCTCGATCCCAACTAGTCTCCCAGTCCCTGCCGCTGAGAAGTGGCTTCCGTCCTGCCATTCTACCATAAAGGCCTGATTGGTGGAGTGCTGCAGAGATGGGAGAACCTTCCAGAAGGACAACCATCTCCACAGAGGAACCATCTTGGTCACCTAACCAAGGCCCTTCTCCCCTGATTGTGCAATTTGGCCAGGCAGCCAGCTCTAGGAAGAGTCTTAATGGTTCCAAACTTTTTCCATTTAAGAATGATGGAGGCCACTGTGTTCTTGGAGACCTTCAATGCTGCAGAAATGTTTTGGTACCCTTCCCAAGATCTGTGCCTCGACAATCCTGTCTCTGAGGTCTACGGACAATTCCTTCTACCTCATGGCTTGGTTTTTGCTCTGACATGCACTGTCAACTGTGGGACCTAATATAGACAGGTGTGTGCCTTTTCAAATCAATTGAATTTACCACAGTTGGACTCCAATCAAGTTGTAGAAATAGCTCAAGGATGATCAATGGAAACAGGATACACCTGAGCTCAATTTCAAGTCTCATAAAGGGTCTGAATACTTTATTTTTAATACATTTGCAAAAAATTCTAAAAACCGGTTTTCACTTTGTCATTATGAGAGTACTGTGTGTAGATTGATGAGGAATTGTTTTTATTTAATCGATTTTAGAATAAGGCTGTAAAGTAACAAAATGTGGAAAAAAGGGAAGGGGTCTGAATACTTTCAGAATGCACTGTATACTACGCATAACAATGTGTGTTGTGAGAAGGCTACTATCAATGTGGTAATGGTTTGAAATAAGCATGTTTACGGCAACTTTAATAGAAAAAGTAAGGAGGAAGCAAATACAACACATTGAAAAAGTCCATTTTTTACTGTGGGTGGAGAAGGTAAGCCTAATCATACAGCCCACATCCTTTCAGGTTGTGTGTGAGATGCAACATTAGATCTCATTGAAATGTAAGTTGGCCTGACCTACAATGGGCCTGAGAGGCAAGCAGCTAGATAAACCACGATCTCTAGTGTGTAAACCTTGAAATGAAGCATTCAGCCTGTCCTTCTCTACTAAACATCCATTAACACAAGTGCATCTAAAGCACGACAAGGCGACAACTGCTCTGCTCTAGCTACACAACAACAGACAAAAACAAGAGTGTGCTGGGGAGCGTGACACATCGTCTCTAAGTAAGTTCCCCTTCAATCACATAACCCACTTTAGCTGCTTTCATAGCCTAGCGTCATCTATATACCACATAACCCACTTTAGCTGCTTTTGATAGCCTAGCGTCATCTATATACCACATAACCCACTTTAGCTGCTTTTGATAGCCTAGTGCCATCTATATACCACATAACCCACTTTAGCTGCTTTTGATAGCCTAGCGCCATCTATATACCACATAACCCACTTTAGCTGCTTTTGATAGCCTAGCGCTATCTATTCACCACATAACCCACTTTAGCTGCTTTTGATAGCCTAGCGCTATCTATTCACCACATAACCCACTTTTGCTGTTTTTGATAGCCTAGCGCTATCTATTCACCACATAACCCACTTTAGCTGCTTTTGATAGCCTAGCTAGCACAATCTCATGTGGAGATCAATAAAGGAGGAATCCTCTTTTACTTTCATGTCAGGCTGTCTCTGAGGGCTTAGTGTTCCATTTGCCTTCTAATTAAAAAACAAACAAGCATCTCCATCAAGTTTGCGTGGTCTGTCGCTTTGTTCTTAATGGCTGGTAAATGTCAGACAAGCTTGTCTTTGTATATGAAAGAGAAAGCGATCTCGGTTGCCATCAACTGGAAACCCATTGAGCGACGAGACATTGATGACGTTAGCCCTGAGAAGAGAGCCAACGTCATGCCTTTATCTCTCGCTCTCCTTCCATTCTTACTCCCTCTCTCACTCTCCCTCGCCACCTTGCTCACTTAGCATTAAATGTAACATCACAGCCTTGACAAAACGACAGCGGTGGAATCAACAAAGAGAGAACGAGACAGAGAAAGAGAGGGAGGGAGGGAGCGAGAGAGAGGGAGAGATTAAAGAGTTTAAATGGCTCGATTCATGGAACGTGTATCAAATAATGTTCTCCTTCTTTCATGATTAAAAATAACGCTTTGAACAGTCTTTGATCCAGACAGGCAACACACACCACTGGACTTCAGGTGATTCAGATAATACAGTGGTATGGAGAAAAAGACAAGGAGGGAGATGTTCAACATCAGTTCAACAAACAGAAAGAAGCCTAGTTCACCCCAGAGCCATATTTTTCAATGTATGTCTGTGATTTACTCCTCGCTCTTTCCTTCAGCATCATCATCAGGGCTGTGTTCAGTAGGGAGAAATGTTTTGGAACGGTGTGAAACAGGAAGGAACTTCTCCCATAATAACACAGCATTTGGGGCGGCAAGTAGCCTTGTGATTAGAGCGTTGGGCCAGTAACCAGAAGGTTGCTGGATCGAATCCTCGAGCTGACGAGGTAAAAATCTGTCGTTCTGTTGTTCTGCCCCCGCCCTGTTCCCCGGGTGCCAAAGACGTGGATGTCGATTAAGGCAGCCCCCCGCACCTCTCTGATTCAGATGGGCTGGGTTAAATGCGGCAGACATATTTCAGTTGAATACATTAAGTTGGACAACTGACTAGGTATCCCCCTTTCCCATTTTGTTTTGCCCAAATTGTGAGTATAATTGTAAAAACAATGGAGTGAGCTATATGGAAGAGAAAGGTGAGCTTGACACGATGTGAAGTGAACAGGTTGGACTGGATGTGAATTGGAGAGGTACTGTAGAGTTAAAGAAGCATGTTCAACAGCACAATAGGAGAAAGGAGAGAGCTGCATTGCTATACAAGCTGACAATGGTGTAGGACTGTGACTGTGCGTTTGTGCTACAAAATCAGATAACAGTGCAACGATACCACAGTTATGCATGAATGACGCATGAGTCGTGTGAATCATACGAGTCGTATGAATCATACGAGTCGTGTGAATCAGAAAGGTATCCGAACTGTAGTATCTCTCCTTAAGAGACTCAGTACAGAGAGTGAATTTACTTTGACCTCACCGTCAGGGGGCCTGTTGGAGGTGGCCACCACCACTACCCCGGTCCTGAACAACGTCTGGAACAGCTGTTTCAGAATCATCGCATCAGCTATGTCAGTCACCTGGGGGGGGGGGGGGGGGGGGGGAGAGAGAGAGAATTTAAAGGCAGCCAGACTACAATGTGCCTTCTCTTGTGGCAGACAAGCATATGGTTGTGTGTGCATATAGGTCAACACATGGGAGCTGAGAATGACCACGCAATCTCCTGAGCTGATTAAAGTCATTTAGGTGTACGTCATTTCTATTCTTTCACCCTGGTCATGGTCACACCCGCCATCCCATTGCAAATGGTCACGAAGCAGCTTTCTGTCATGGACAAGTAGCCAAGCCAACGCGGCTAGGCTGAGCTAATCAACTAAATAGACAAAGCGAGAGAAAGAAAAGAATAACAAAAAAATGAAAGCAATATGAATTCAAACAGGGGCCACAATGGCAAACAAAGCGACTCCCAGATGGCCTCACAAAAGGTGTGAAGTGTGTGTGATTGTGTGTGCGTGTGAGATGGAGGACATTTGGTTAGAGGGCCCTGACAGCGTTACTGTCCCTGAGCTGCTGCTGGCCTCTACGATCATTATCTATTAGCACTATGGAACCGCTGGCTTTTCCACCAACAGACAGCTACACGGCAATATGTTGAATCAATCCACACATGTGAAGAGGACATTGGCAAACATAATGAGCAACCGATTGACTGACCATCTTGCCAAATAGTAAAACTGTACTGTACTTCTGTCCCCCGCCCCCAATATCTCTATGATCACTAATCTATCTCCTTGGTCAAATCCACTCTAATGTATTTCATTAGTAATCAAGCAGACTGTAGTCCATGTAGGGTTGTCCAACTTGTGGATAAGAGGAACGGTGTTCCTGTCATCTAATGGTCCCTCCCCCTCCTTAACGTCCCTCTCTTTTCCTTGCCTTACAGACACTTATGACTGCCATCCCCACAGCATATGCTGCCTTTCTTAGCCTGGAGTGTCTTCTACTTTCACATGCTAACCCCTATGCCCTCTGCCAATAATACATTAGCATCGGAGCTAAAGCCTTGATTTTGCAACAAGGCAGCAAGAGGCACCCTCCTTCAGCAAATTAAAGGTGTGTGTGTGTTGTGTGTGTGTGTGTGTGTGTGTGTGTGTGTGTAGTGTGTGTGTGTGTGGTGACATCCACATAAAGGCAAGGTGCCTGGGCCCTATATACTCACTGAATAGGCCCCATTTCCTCCAGCCGTTTATTTCATTTTAATTCAAAAGAATCATTTAATTATGACCTTTATCCAACCCGTATTTGTTTATTCATGGGCCCTAAACACACCACACACTCCAAGGCCGATATGATTGCTGAATACGAAGAGAGGGAGAGAGATAGAGATACGAAAGGTTTCCCAGAGAAAGAGAAGGGGGCTAATATACTGCCACTTGTGTAACAACAAAAACAACGGTGCGACCCGTGCCGCCACCACTGTCGATATTCAAATGAGCATCCAATTACTCTAGCGGGGAGTCAGTTACCGCGGCGTCGCACTTGGTGCCAAATTAAGCCTCTTTTGATCTTACACCCCTTTACGTACACAACAACACAACCTGAGTAATTTCACAGATAGAACCCCACTGACTGGGTTCTGAGACAATGAAAGCCTGAAGCGCTTTCTCCCACTCTCTGCTGTCCTCAGTCTCTCTTTCTCAGTCTCTCCATCCCTCTCTCCGTCTCAGGCATCCTTCTCAATGCCCAGTATTCATTAGAGAGACTTGGAGGGGACAAAAGGGGGGGGGGGGCGCTACAAATTACTGATAATGGCACAGTGCTAATGAAGAGAAAGGAGAAATGTCATTAGCATTAAGAGGATAAGATCCATCTGACCCGCTGCTGCCGCCAGTCGCTTTCCAGCGCCACTCACTTAAGGAAGCAGGCGAGTGCGACTGATACCCACATAGCCTAATTTGCATGGCTGAGTGGAGGAGGATGCTGATTGTATGGACCCTCAACCCCCCCCCCCCCAACACACTCTGTTCCCACTCCTTCCTTCCCTCCCTCCCCTTCGTCCTCTGTTTATGCATCACATACGACACACGTGTGTTGTCCATATTCGCCGGTAGCAACAGTCGAGAAGCAAAGAAGCAAGGCAACCATAAACAGAACAAATCAATGAGGATGCGAGAGGAGAGTGTGCAGCAGTTTAAAATGTGAAAAGGGAGAATGAAAGGAGAGGCTCTTGTTCCACACCGATGCACCCTGGGAGTGATTAGAGAGCGAGAGAGAGAGAAACATTGCCTATGGTGATCTTTGACCCCCCCATAAGGATGAATGATAATACCTATGCATCTTATTGTTGCTCACTGAGAAGCAAGGCTATATGCCTCTCAATGCAGATATCAACTAGCCAGCATGACAAAATAGCTAAAGAGCAGAGTACTGGTCTTATTTGTCCCAGTGGATACATCACTACTGTTAGGATTGTCGGAAAGGCAACAACAGTTATTTTAAATGCTGTTGGACTGCTTATAAGAGTTACCTATGATCCAGAGCAAATGTGTGGGGATGCAGCTTCCTCCATGTAAAACATCTGTTTCAGTGCCTCTAGTAGGGTCTCAGAGTGCTGCTACACTCACACCAACCACTAGGTGGCTTCAGCCCTGTTTATGTGAGTGTGAGGAGACTTAGCACCTTGCCCTCAGATGGCTCTAAGCAAGAGGAGGACATGGGGAAATACTTTAGAGTCATTAGCCTACCTATGACATAGCCTACTGTTCATCAGTATAAATGAGATGTTCATGTTTTGAAGGATCTGCTAATTCTGTCCATGTCATCATCCCCATTAGCTGGCACATAAAACTCCACTGACTAAATCAGCGTTCTGTCTTATTAGTTTGTGCAGTCGAGAGTTAATGGAAATTACAGTGCTTGTTGTTTTGTGCCTTTTGTTATGCTGTTTTTTAACTATAGTTTGTTCTGTGTCCAAAAACACCTGCTTGAGTCACCTCATGTCCTCCTTGTTCCACACACAACACACACACACACACACACACACACACACACACACACACACACACACACACACACACACACACACACACACACACTCACCTGAAACTCGTCAAAACACAAGACACAGGTTTCATTGCTGATCTCCATGGTAACCGGCTAAATGGGGTCATAGGTGAACATTTTCCCCAGCCTCCGTTGAGGAGTGCTTTGTTTCCTCCGGTGGATCCCTTTAACAAGGTTACACAATCGTCAGACACAAACATCTTAAAGCACACCTGCATCTGAAATTCAAACCCCCTAACAATGCATAGTAGTAGTAACAGCAGTAATTTCACTTATATGCATAATGGTACACAATTATGGCATCAGGATCAACAGAGAGTGAGGTAAATATACGATACAGAATGTATGGAGGTGTCGGACTTGCTCAAAGTCAAGCAAACATATTAAGAGACATACTAGGAGGAGAGTACTAACTTTTGTGGATGTCCAACATGAAGCTGTTAAAATGGACCCTTTTCTTACGTCCGTTATCCACATGAGAGTAAAACATATCCATAAGCATGGTCTTCCCTGTGCCTGGAGTTTCCCCCCAGAAAGACAGACAAGAACGAAACATATATTCATCATAAAATATAGCTAACAATATCCCCCCAGAAAAGCATGAAACATGACAATACCATGCCTATTCAGTAGTAACAGGGTCAGCAACAAACTGGATCTAAGTAAGTGTTAGAACTATCATATGTGTTATAACCTATAGATCATGTTTTAACTGGCAGATAATGCATTATATTTTGCAGATAATGGGTTATACCTCGTAGATAATGTTTTAACTGGCAGATAATGCATTATATTGTGCAGATAATTGGTTATACCTTGTAGATAATGTTTTAACTGGCAGATAATGCATTATATTGTGCATATAATGGGTTATACCTTGTAGATAATGTTTTAACTGGCAGATAATGCATTATATTGTGCAGATAATGGGTTATACCTTGTAGATAATGTTTTAACTGGCAGATTATGTGTTATAACTTGTGGGTAATGTGTTGAAAGTGAGCGCCACCCGGTATGAGGTGGACCTATAGAGTTGCTTGTAAAAGGTGGATGGAACAACTGCCCCCGGTTAGAGGGAGACGGCTTAGTAGGAGACGGGTGAAAAACTCAGGTTTATTGCCAGCTGCAACACACACTAGCATTACAGGAGAAAAGGAGTGATTGTGATAAATGTGATAGAAGTGTGAAGCTGCATGGTATTTTAGGAAGTGACACACACTAAAGGAGTCGAGAGGTGGTAGTCCTTGGATGGAGAAGTCCAGAGGTGAAAGATAATGTGTTACAACCTGCAAATAATGTGTTACAACCTGCAGATAATGTGTCTTACCAACATCACCATGGATATAGAACCCTCTGGGTGGTGGTGGGGGAGGCAGGGGCTCCTGTGGATTAAACATAAACATAAATAAACAGTCATGACTGTCACCAAAATGTAAAATGTAACAATGCTCGTTTTTCACAACATCTTTCACAGATGCTTGTCGTCATTGACAATAAGCATGTCAATCCAGCTATTATGAGAATTGGAATGAGAAGGGTCATATCAAGTAGCTAGCTATATTAATTAATTATCATTGAATCAAATTACACTAGAAAGTATAGGCCTATGGAACATAGACTATTCATTTCCATATCATTGTTTAAATCCAGAATTACAGTCAGGGCATCAAGCCTCAGAGTACTACAGTACGATTCCAGTTCTCTAGACAACTAGCCTACTGCAGTGGAGCAAGACAAAGGACATCTAATCAACAAGACAGGGTTCCCACGAAGAAAGCATAATCAGCAGAACAATGGGGGGGATTTGTCAGACAAAATAGGGAGGACTGTAGAGGTTCATCTGAGGTCTAGTGTAGTGTTTCCCAACTCCAGTCCTTCAGTACCCCAAACAGTACACATTTTTGTTGTAGTTCCCTACAAGCACACCTGATTCAACTTGTCAACTAATCAACAGGCCCTCAATTGAATCAGGGGAGTTTGTCCAGGGCTACAACAAAAATATGTTATGTTGGGAGGACTGGAGATAGGAAACACTGGTCTAGTGGACGTCTACAAACCCACCGGGTTGGACTGGCTGATTGAGATACTGTGTTGAAGTGGTGTGGTGGTGGCAGTGTTAAGTCATTCCTGAATCGTCCTGATTTTATCCTACAATCACATAATCATAGGCCCCCTGTTTGCAACTTCTTGACCAGGTTGTTATGGAAAAAGATAAGTTGTTGTCCTCCGTAAACTACCTCATAGATAATGTTTTTTTGGAGCGGATTTAATTTTGCCTACAATTCAGCAGCAACATTAGTCAGTGTCCACTGCCCTTCATGAAGCACCAGACTCTCATATCTCACGACAATGGCTGATTCATTGGTGAAAAAAAACATTCCTCCCCTTCTTCCCACCCTCCCGTCTCCCTGTCAGGTCCTCTCCCTCTCCTTGTCCTGTCTTCTCCGCTTCTCTCCCTCCCTGTCCTGTCCTCCACTGAGGTGAAATGCTGGAAGACAGTGTGTGACTTCTCACTGACTTTCCAAGCTGCTCTCTGGAAACGCGGGCAGTAATTGTCGGTGGTGGCCGGCAGCCATGTTTTAATGTTACGGCAGAGTGGAGAAGAACAAGGAATGCCTCTCCTCAGTCAGTCGGCCCTCCACACAGCTCAGCCGCCAATTTTCACTCTCACGCTCATCCTGCACCGGCTCTGGAGTGTAGAATAGCTCACGGGCAAAAAGTTCACATGTCAACAGGTTAGTGTCAGAGGTTGAGATCTTTGTTATAGACCACATTTTTATATCCGGTAACCATAGCAATCAGTCCACTTCTAAGAAAGGTGAGGTCAATGAGGACTGTTATGATGGTTGGGTATCTTAACAACTGGTCAAACTGACCAAGGCCTAGTAGACAGGATGACCAATCTGACTTGAATTGGGGTGGATCCTTCATAAACACTGTACCATTGTAAGCCACTACAAAAACAAGCCACATTGGGTCAATATTAAGTCAAGTGTAGTCTGCTCATAGTCAGTCAGAGTACAATGGTGAATGAATGCCAACAGAGAGAGCAGACAGCAGCAACATGACCTGATTCAAAACAGTGTAATTGCATAAGAACTCTATTCATGTGGTGTGTGTGTGTGTATGTGTGTGGCAGACTGACAAACAAGGATGAAGAGGAGAGGGGGTAGTGGGGACCTTACACATCAGTATTTTCAGTCTGGAATGTACTAGACAATGGGGATGCCCTCATTACTGCACCGGGATGATGAGAGAGGAGAACCAGGGCCACCCCAGCAGGAGGTATCTCTTTACTGCGATCCAAAACATCTCATCCTACCCCGCTCTGTCAGTGTGCCTGCCAGACCCCTACACCCCCACCCCATAGCATAGACATATCCACTGTTCCCTGACCTAAAAAAAAACAACAGCCCCCCCATACAGACCTAAAACCGCCACACCCACACCTTACCCTCCCTCTGACCAGGGCTCCAAAAACATTAGGGGTATAGGCAGGCAGATCCTCTGTAATGTCCCATGGTGCCCTGCTCCAAAATGTTTGATGTCAATGGAGCTTCATGCAAGGCTAACAGTCCAGATACCATTCAATTTATAAAGCTCAGCTAGCATAATCAAGCTATTTAATGATTGGGCAATGGCAATCTAACTGTGTATGACTAGGCCTAATAATGGTGTTGTGTCACATGTAGTCCTTATGGATCAGCTAGACTACTATTGAACTGAGGAACAATGTGGCTTTCCACAAACGCTCTACAACTGGCAAAGGGAATTTTGCTTCGGAGCATTGCCTGGTTTGCAAAACTCTGTACATACTGGTAGTTGTTTTATTGTACTGCAATCTATCCCTTCTCACTGAATCGGGTCTTGATAGTGTTTCATCAACATTCTCTCGAAAGCACACAGGGCCATAATGTTAGGTGAGGGCAAGCCAAATGTCGGGAACATTATAATCAAGTGACTAATTGCTTCTGTTTGCTAACTGGGACACAGTAGGGGGAAAACACTGGAGAATACTGATCCAGTTAATGAGAGGCATGCTGTGAGTGACAGATGAGTCATCCAATGACAATCCAGCATTTTCCATTAACCTTAAAAGTATAGGAAGGAGAAAACTTCTATGAAAGGTGTAATAACCATGATGCAACATTCATATCCAATACGGGAATAAATAAGATCAACTAACCATGCAATACAAAACGGACAACCATTCAGCATGAAATTATGTATTGCATCAATTTGTTGCATTAGCTAGTGCATCAGTCATGTGATCTATACCTCTTCTGTGGGAGCATCATCCTCTTCAGTTTTGCTCAGTTTGGAGTCTTTTACTTTCTGTTGCTTTGCGTTGCCGTCTTTTGCCTCCTTCACCATAGGCTTGGGTGGGGTCAGGTAGATGCTGTTGGAATACCCTCGCAGGGTTTTCTGCAGTTGCCCCAGCTGATGTACAGCATCTATTTGTTGAGTGTCCTCCACTAGCGAGCCACAGCGGGTGAGACTGTCATAGTGCTGCTCGATAGTTCTGGTGGACACCGAGGTGTCTGACCTGGCTTGATTCAAGGGGGTCAAAGGTGATGTGGATGGATTACATGTGCTTGTTGTGTAGCCTGGCAAAGACGAGGATGAAGAAAACGATACAGTGTACCATCAACACATACAGTCGACATACAACAGCAGAGTATTATCAACACACAACTATAATACTGTATGTTCATGTTAGGAATTACTAGTTGATCATCATGCCAATAAGTCTCATCACATTGATTTTGTAAATGGGAGTGTATCAAAGACTAAGAGGCTAGCTAGTTAGCCCTTTATGTGCTGTAATGCACACCAAATCAACGTGCTAACAGGCTACAGCTAGCAATTTACGTTAGCTAATGTTATGCAAGTTATCTAACTGTAAGCTTGGACAACAGTGTCAATCCTCTAATCATCCCCAAATGAAACATTTGGACAGCATGTAGAATCTCTCACCTTTTGCAATGCTGCTCGTGGAAAACCAAATGTTGTTTTGAGTGTGTTTTATTAAATATCTAACTAAACATCTTGTCGCCAAAGACGATGTGTAGGCCGCCATCTTGATTCAATGGAGTGAAACTTTATTTATAATCATCTATAAACACCAGAACAGTTATGACACAAGTAATTTTCTTTGTAATAAACTACGTTATGGGCAAGTTATAAAGCCAATCAAGATGTTTTACATTTTATATGTCTTGTAAAGTATATTTTTGTATACGTAGCTATTTTGTTGAATTTGTGAGGAAGGAAATGCAACGCTTTACACGGCTAATTTAACTCTGATTTGATAATATTTCTGATAGTATTACATTTGAATGCGGGGAGACATCAGGACTGCGTTCAGTACGTTTTTACGTTCTGGAGCGTTCAATTGAGCGGAAAGGGTGCTGTACTGAACAACCAGTTGAAAAACGGAGAGTGGTTGAGTTGTGGGTTGAGGAATGGTCATGGTCATTTCCCTTTAAATACGTAACTTATTGCTTCAAGCCACACCTCGCGCAACCCACCAAACGAGAGCAAACGTTTCTTCAATAACGTTTTGTGGCAACATGTCGTTCAGTACAATCTGTTCCGCAACGTAGCAAAAGTTCAAGCGAACTGAACGCACCTCTATTGTAAATGTATGGTGCTTTCAAGACAACTGGGAACTAAGAAAAATCGAGGTCAAATCATAATGTGATCAGGTCGGAGCTCTAGAAAGATGTCCGAGTTCTCGACATGGAATTCCGAGTTGGATGGCCATTCAAAACAATTTTATCCCTGGAGCTAGTTTTTCCCCCCCGAGTTCCCAGTTGTCTTGAGTACGCAGAAGTTAGAAATAGGAGATTTCAGAGTTCCCTGTTTTTTTTACGCGCCAAAAACACACGGAAGCTGCCAAGCGTCAGCTGCTCCTCAGCTGATCGGAAGTGGAGCGAGCAACCCCAAACGAAAGGGTTAGTGCTATCCGGAATCCTTGGGACGTTCCTACACTAAGCCCTACCCTTACCATTTTAAATTATATCAACTTCAATGGGGTAGGGACGTGCTAGACCCTGGTTTTAATGTCTATGTGTCGACACTTGCCGTGACCCCACTCTCCGAGGGTGTCTCAGGAAGAGTTAGGATATATGCAAAACATTAAAAAATATATATACTATTCATACATGCGTATTAATACACACTTGTACATGTTTGAAATAGGAAAATTATAAGCACCCACCCATTTATTAATATAATGATTATTATTATACCGGACGTCCCAAGGATCCAGAATAACACGGACCCAAACGGCAGGGCGATTGCGGCTAACCAAGCTAGTGGGGGAGAAATGGCTGATACTATAGCTGATACAAGGAGGCTATTCTCCAAGCCTCAGAACTTGAACGACGCGTATGGACCCCCAAGTAACTTTCTAGAGATTGATGTGAGCAACCCTGAAACTGTCGGTGTCGGGAGGACCAGGTTTACCACGTATGAAATAAGACTGAAGGTGAGCATACAATATAGCTAGCGAGCTAACAAAATAAATAGGCAAACCATTAGCTTGCTCTTTAGGGCAGTGGACCTGGTCATCTTGATAAAGGGGATTGAGTTTAGTTAGGGTTACACTAAGAAAGAGATGTGTAACGTTACCAGTCAGATGTAGACCATATTCGAACGGTCAAATCGGTTAACTAACTTTTAGCCACGGAGTAGGTTAGTTGTTAGTAGCTATAACAGTTAGCTAGACGTTGGTTTTAGTTTTTTTTAAACTAACATACTTGGCATTTGACCAATTCAGCTGTGTATTAAAACGATTAAACTATTTCTGGCGAGGTTATCAAAGCATTGTTGATACAATATTATTTAATGGGCCTCCAGTTTTGGTCGATAGCCTAGCCAGGTAGCTAGCTAACTGTTAGCTTCTCTGACTTCAGGAATGTGAAGTCAATGGAAAGTTACAAATATGTTGTTGACAGTGGGTCTTGTTTTGTGTCTTTGCAAGAGCCTCATGGCTAAAGGCCATTGAGCCATTTAACTAACTAGCTAATTTGTATAGTCTTTAACGAATGAATTGTTTTACAAAGTGTTAACAGATCCTTGTTGTGTTCCAGCCACACCCTTGTCATAGAGTGTAAATGGTAGATAGTTAATGAGTTTGGGACTACAAGGTTCAATCTGCATTTTTGTCTAAATTGAGTAATTGACATAGCTTTGTTCTGTTCAATGTTCTTTACCTATATAGTACTCGAAATACCCCAATTCATGTTAAGTTCAAAATAATATAATATAGAAATTGCTGACACCATTCAAACCAATAAGGGTCCTGAACTTTAAAGCCAATTGTCATAGAATCATATTTTTGCAGATAGAACATTATAGTCCCAAGCTCTCGATTTGTCACACACCAACAGAAGCAGAGAGCTCAACAAGGGTGTATTTTAACACAATAAAACTGTCCTTCATGCTAAGTCTCTACCCAAAAGCAGAGCTTGGAGACCAGCTCCCTCACTCAATTAAGAAATGTTGCCTCTCTATGCCTCTACTCAGATATTGAGCAATACAGATGAGTCCAGTGTTTTTCTCTCCCCCTCTCTTATTAGTCATAGCAATACTTTTCCAGTAAAGGGACTCTCTGTGTAAAATGCTGTTCTATGACATGTTGGTGTACTGAAACTACTGGCCAGCTTCTCTGGAATGAAGACAGGATGTTGAGCCAGGCTCAGCATCAGCGAGCCTCACAGTCCACTTACTCACCTCATGCATTTCCTTTCTGCTCTGCTGGGGTGGGGGCTGGGGGGTTAAACAGTACAGATGCATGTCCTCACAAAGCTAGACCTCCTTGCTTCCCTCTGGTGGGGAGAGGATTGGACGGGAGGAATCGAGGAAGTACTTTTGAGATTCACCTCTGGTCTCATCCATATTTATAAACTGTACTATGGAGAGTGAAAGTCGGTCATCAACAACTGTTTAACCCTCAAATCAGTCGCTATTGACTGCTTGTAAAGAAAACAAAGTTACTCAACGTGTCATCATGACAATAAAGATTATGACAGACTTAATGCATGGGGTATAACACAATTTTAAAACCTGTCGGGAGCTTGTTCTAATTTTATATGAAAGCTAAAACGTACCAACTGAATACCAGTTACCAACACAACAACACTTTTTAAGACTGCTGAAAAGGCTCTAGTTTTCATCCTCTACTTTTGTGCTATTTGTTTCACACCACTATTTCCAACACAGAGTGCATAATACAAAACAAATTACAAGAATTATTGAATTTGAAGCAGAACATCAAGAGCTAAGCATGTTATCACCGTACCACTGTCAACCCTGTCTGATTGTCTGAGCTGTCTCTCTCGTTGTTTTCAGTAGCGTGGTGGTTTAGCGCAGCGCGGCCCTATAGTATTTATAGCTTCCCCCTACCTAGAGAAGCCCGTCTGCGGGCATTAGAGCTGAATATAAGGCTACTGTACTTGATTAGCGTGTAATAATTAGCATATGCGTGTAATCAGCATTTATTGTGCGCCTCATGGCCCTCTGTGACCCTGCTTTGCATAAGAGCCAGGGATAAGAGGCGCATCCCTCACTTCTCAACAAACGTGGTGTCAACTTTGCTTCGCTTCTCTCCTCTTTCCTTTCTTCTCCCTTTCTTTGGAAGTGTTTTACTCCTGTTTCTAAAGGCATTTAGACTATACCAAAAGGTCTGCCTGGTACCTTGGCCAGCCTGGAATGCTTTGCAGTGTTGCTTGTGTTTCGGGTTCTCTCACCGCTTAGCTATAATATTTTTCCCCCTGTATTTATGCAATGAAATGTTAGTAGATCAACCCCCCCAGTCCCTCTCATCATCCCAAATCGCCCACCCGCCCCCCATCACATGGCAGTGAGAGCCCGTATGGCCGTACTGAGAGTCTTCTTAATCCCCTCATTGATAGGGGAGAAGAATGAATCAGGCTGGTGTGTGGAGAGGGGAAGGCTTCATCCCGTCCTCGTATGGGCTCCCCCACCTACTCTCACCCCCCTGGGGAGGCCACAAAAGCACCCCCTCACTCTTCATCCACCATAGCCCTGCATCTTCAACGTCCCTCGCCTAGTCGGGAGAATAGTCACCTTAGTCCACGAGGACTCTATAAAATCTAGTCATATGACACCTGACCTTTACCAGGTGAAATGTGTGCTTTGCCTGCACCAGCAGTGTCTGTATCTGTCCGGTCACCTCTTCACTGCTATGCCTCCTATAGGCTACCTTCTATACTTTGGGTGTGTTCGTAAATTCAATCTGGAGTCCCAGAGTGCGCTCTGGGCATTTGTAAATTCAGAGCCTTGTCAGATTGTCCGTTGGTAAATTCAGAACGTTTCGCTCTCTGAGAGGTTTAGAGCGCACACTGGACACTGACCAAGAAGTAGGGTTGATCTGAGCGTTCTGACCTCACAACTGCAGTCAAGCACCCAAGCTAACTGGCTAACGTTGGCTAGCTTGCTAGCTACCTCCAGACACAAATGAGAGAACACTTCACTCTGAACATTTTACTCGCCCCTGCAGAGCTAGTTAGGCAGTTTTCATGTTATCCAGAGAGTTGGTGACTGTAACTGTGCTGCTGGCAGCAAATTAATTACGCTTTTTTACCGATGGTTACTGACACCTGCCATATTGAACAGGTGTTGAGCGTTTGTAAATTCATCAGTTATTCTGCGCTCTGGCACACTCAGACGAGAGTGCTCTGAAATTGGAGTAGATGACCTGAGTGTATTTTGGAACGCACCCTTTGAGTTCCTGTTTCTTTGGTTCCTACTACTCCTTCTGTCCCCACTTCAGTATCTACGGTAACTGTTGCACAACTCTTTCAGACAAGTAGTATTATAACTTAATCATGCAATGGTTTGGTAGTATGTTCATTTCTGTGATATTACGGTGTTAGCTGATATGGTCATATTAAACATTTTCATGGTCAGTGCAAAGGTCATTTTATGGTCACTCATGTGACATTTCATGGTGAAAGGTGACATTAGGGTCCCTGTGAGAGAATGTGTGACCAGTCAATTGTTTAGGCCTAATTGATTGAATATCAGAAACTGCGTTGTGCATTGCAGATGGTGAGTTTCTCTGCTAAAACCAGCATCATGTCCTCAAGTTAACCTAGAATTCACGTGTGCAGACTTGTAAACCTGAAAATGTGGTCTTGTGTAAAATAATAGAATGTTGTCTTTGGTCTTTCCGTTTGTCATTTGTTATATTTAAAGTGTCTTCTGCTAATAATATACTGTTCAAATAAGCCCACTGATAATAGAAGGCTATTGCTAACAGATTGGATAGCCTAATTGGTAGTTCACTTTCATGGGCTTTAGTTCAGGGTATTTTTTTACGTGTCTTGAATGTTGAGGAGATGCTCTCTACACAGTCCTAATGTCTCTCAATGATTCAGTTTGATGTGAGGGTGAGAGGACTTTTCTCTCGCGCTCTCAACAGAGTAGTGTATGTTTTTGAACTCGACAAATGGGGGGAAAGCTTCACCACCAACATTAGACCTTGCCTTTGGTAGCCTCCATCTCCCCCTTCAGAGAGGACACACAGGAGAGCGTGGACTTTGGGATCTCACTTTGTTTATGGACAGACAGGAGCATATAAAAAGGCTTCTTACTACAGCCCCCTCTATCTCCTCCACTCCTCCACCTCTCCACTCCCATAGCCTCCCCCACTTTCTTTCTCTCTTCCATTTTGGGGGGGAAAAACATTTTGGTCATTAATAAAATAGGGAGGGGTGGGGGTGGAGGGACCTTGTCAGGCACAGTCAAGTATAATCCAAACTCTACACCATCCTCTCTGACAACTATTTTAATGGAAATGGGGAACATATTGTATCAAGGCTACCATATCCTACTTGAAATGACAGTATCAAAAGTGGGAGTTGATACTATGGCAACAAAGCAGCTTTCTGCAAGCTAGGCGAGTTGGAGAGAGGAGAGGGAAGGCTGTTGGGCTGTAGGGGCGAGAGAGGGAAAGTGCACAGGGGAAACGACGGAGAGGGGGAGACCCACGGCCCCAATGCCATTGTTCTCTCCTCTTTCCCTTTTAGAATATGATGCGATGAGATGGTATTGTGCTGCCATTTTTCATACTTTTTATTTTTGAAAGGGAGAGCTAGGGGAGGGTAAGAAGGGGGCAGGGGGGGTTAGGGATGCGGCACTCTCGAACTTGACTTAATCCATCCTGCTAAAAGCTAATGCATAGGCGGCCTTGAACCATTTTCACAGGAGAGGGGTGACCTTTCTCTTGAGGGGTTTGGGCTCTTTTCTCCCCCAAGTCTTTAATGAGCTATGGTATTGTCTCTTCCTACACATGATGTTTCACATGCATTTCTAATGCAGCGGTGGGTTACTCAAGGGTTTCTATTCCTGCGATGTGAAAGCTTTTAGTAGGCCACTGGCTCAGTGAAGTGTAGTTGGAAGTTGGGTATTTTTGTGTTGTTTATGAAATGGACCCTGTGCACTCACTTGCTTAGGCTTACGTTTCTCTCGCTCTGCCTTGCTTTGTCTGTCGTGCTTTGTCTGTCGCGCTTTCCCTCTCTCGCTTTCTCGCTCTCTGTCTGTATGAAGCATAACCTAATCACCATAGTCTAGGCTGTTCATGGAAAGACTACTTATACGATGTTATAGCAGTAACTCAAACTTGAATCACTTTGTTACATTATCCTTTCTGTTGCAATTCATTCTTATCTTGTCTAACTGCTCAGTCCAGCTAGGTATTGTATTTCAAAATGCATTGTCATTGTGATTATTCAAAATGAGCATGGTACAGGTAAGTATCAAAATAAAGGAACCGCCAACTTAATATGGCGTTGGGCCACCACGAGTCAGAACAGCTTCAATGCACCTTGGCATAGATTCTACAAGTGTCTAACTCTATTGGAGGGATGCAACACTGTTCTTCCATGTGAAATTCCATCATTTGGCGTTTTGTTGGTGGTGCCGCTCCAGAATCTCCCACAAGTGTTCAATTGGGTTGATATCTGGTGACTGAGACGGCCATGGCATATGGTTTACGTTGGGTCTTCCCATATTCCGTTTTCTCAGTTTTCAGGGGTTTCGTTAGAGTTCAGAAATCTGCCTTTTCAAAACGCAGACCATCAAAAAATCTGCATTTTTATACCATTTCACCTGTGTTTTACATTGAAAGTCAACAGTTTTTTTTGCTTCAATAGAGTCGTCAGGTAGCTATAGTTTTCCTTCACAGAAAATACATTAGTGCAACACATTCGGCAGAAAATAGCTTTAATTTATCAGATGACAACACAAATGCAACGCTATTTGGCTAGCATACACACAAATACATTTGTTTACAATAAAAAAGCAAGGTATTTCTGGCAAACTATGCATGGTCATCATATTTCTAATGTTTATCATATAAATGTAGTCAGGTACATTTCCTAATGTTTTGCTTGAAGTTAATCTTGCATTTAACTGGAGAAAAGTAGGCTTCACTGAGAAAAATACCGGAGAAATGTAGCTCCACATCAGTCAGAGCGCCATGCCTGCTGATAAAATGCCCAGTCGTGAATTCTCATCCGAGTGGGGAAGTGCAGCTGAAGCACAACATTTGTCTGATGCCGTGCAGAAATTTAAAATAAGAAGCATTTTAGGTCTGCGCTTACAAAACGCAGAAACATATTTGTTATGCATTCTTTTTCTTTTCTCTGAAAAACAGAATTCTGCGTTTACACAACTCCTGGTTTTGTTTTTCCAGGTTTTCGCTCTGAGAAACACTTTTTTTAAATGTATTATTTATTTATTTATTTTTGAAATAGAAAAATAACAAAATAGGGTGTTCTCAGTCCACAACTGTGTTTAAACCACATCAGGAGACCACGTTTTGAGGTAAAAATCTAAGACATTTAGAATTTTGGTTGTAGTTACCATTTAAAGAGCCTGAGCATGCTTATTGGCAAGTGTGTTTTTCTGTTGCTCTTTCTAAAAATTTGATTTCGGTCTTGTTTCCTCAACGATTCCGCATTTGTTGAATGCTGTTTGTCTTCAACACTAGATGCAGAAGCCCATTTCACTTCCTCAAAATATGTCATGAATTTGCTGAGACTGTGTTAGTTGCATAATTTTACATCAAAGGTCTTTGGTGTAGTATTTCACAAGTTAAAAAAAATGTGTGACGTGTTGTCACAAAGTCGGAGCTGCTGGACAGGTGTGTCTCACTGGCTATGCTATTGGATTGAGAGCAATCACCGCAGATGGGCTCCTGAGTGGCGCTGTGGTCTAAGGCACTACGTCTCAGTGCCAGAGGCTTCACTACATACAGCCTGGATTCGAACCAGGGTGTATCACAACCTGCCGTGATTGGGAGACCCATAGGGCGGCGCACAATTGGCCCAGGGTCATCTGGGTTTGGCCGGTGTATGCCGTCATTGTAAATAAGAATTTGTTCTTAACTGACTTGCCTAGTTAAAGGTTAAATACATTTAAAGAATGTTCACCTCATGTCAAATGACATTGTCAAATCAAAACCAAACCTTAATTTATGGATGTTCCAAGCTCCGTCTTAGACAAGTCTGACTTATTACCAAAATTATACACATTGTAATACATTTTGACTCAGAATCAGTTATTCTTAACTCACATCGTTGCCACATAAGCAGTTTTCAACGGGTTATGTTGCTTTTTAAAGGCAGTCGCTTTTTAATGCAAGTGAGCATGCAGCACCAGCCAGAGACATTGTTTGGTTAGTGGTGTTTCTGTAGCGCTCATGTGATTTCAGAGTTTGCAAAACAATTGGCCACTGGATTGTTGCAAATAAACATGATATCCTTCTGCCAGGTAGGCATAGGCTACTTTGTAGTTAGCTTTTAATTGACAAGATTTTTGGGAAAGCCATCAACCAGCAGACGGTTATCATTAGCATTATCGCCAACGGTGACACAAAGTGAAGATGAGACCAGACATATGAGTGGGGGCGTTCCTGTGCCGTTTCAGAAAGTTGCAGGAAAATACAAATCACAGATGCATTTTGTTCATCTTTTGTTATTAACTTGGGCACATTCATTTTAGCCTAGGAACAGTGGGTTAACTGCCTTGTTCAGGGGCAGAACAACAGATTTTTACCTTGTCAGCTCTGGGATTTGATCTTGCAACCTGATCTTGCAACCACTAGGCTACCTGCCGCCCCAAAATTAATTTTAGAATAAGTTCAATACATTTACTTGATTTCCTACTAAGTTCAATACATTTCTGAGTATTGTTGTATTCCTTTTTAATGTTTGGATTCTGTCTGTTTTCCGCAACACAGATTTTCTTGGGCCCTATAGAAGGCTTATGACACCCCCCCTCCCATTCCTCACCCCTATCCCACCACTGATCTGCGATAGTGAGAGAAACAAAGTGTGCTTTTTGAATAACTAAAGAAATTAAGGTAGGCCTCGATTGAACTAAAGACATTATGGGTTTGGGGTGGTCCAGGGTGTCCCAATCAGTACCTTATTCCGTAACCTGAGTCACACATGCACCACGCCCTCAGCCCCCACCTGAACCACACCCCCCAGCCCCAACCTACAGCCAGGTGTGAAGAGGACAGAAACCTGATCTTTGACTTGTAGAGCTCCCACGCACTGCCCCTTTACATGGGGAGTGGTGTTCTTAGTGTTTGTATGTGTGAAATTACAAGTGTTTGTTTGAGACCGAAAAGTGTGGGTGAGCTGACTACTTACCTTTCACCTGACTTGTCCTCTCTTCCTCTCCTCTCACCGTTAACGCCAATCCCTTAATCATAGGTTGCGACGGGGTGGTGATTGAAAGCGCAGGTGACTTTCATTTTCTCTCTCTTTTGTCCTGAGCATTGAGGTCCAGGCAGGGGTGTGGATCAGCAAGCCCAAGATTGAACATTTGGAAAGCGTAGTTTGAGTGAACCAGAATTGTCCAAAAGTCAAGTGTGTGTGTGTGTTGTGCAGCTTGTTTGAGTGTTGTCTAACTCTAGCACCTGTTTCTCCACACACAGAGTTCTGCTCGTGTGTGTTTTGTGTGGGAGCGTCGGGACTGGGCCTGATGGGATTAGCGTCTCGGCGGTGGCAGATTACCTGTAACCATGATCTGTTGTCGTGGGGATTAACTTCTCAGTGTTCCCGTGAAGCGTTCCGTGCTGTGAGGTACCAGAACACTGGGGGACAGCCCACTGAGAGGGAAGACCGTGGCTACAGCTGAGGGGCTCTACAGCTAGGCTAATCCCCTTCTCCTGTGACCTGAGAGGAAGGAGGGGGTGGCTGACAACATCACCTGGAGACAGAAGGGAAGGAAATAAGAGGAGAGAGAATGGCTGGGTAGACAAACGAGAGAGGACATACGACTACAGAAAGAAAGAGAAAGGGGGTAAGGAGAGGTGAAGGATGGGAAAGAAAGGTGGAACGAGAGAGAAACATTCCTTCAGTTCTCCTTGTAGTGTTCTATACCTTTTTCCCTCACCTTGTTCTTTGTCCTCCATTATCAACTGTCAGAAGAACCCCAACATGAGGCAAAATCTTATTTTTCAGCCACTTTTAATACTTGTTCTGATATTACCATTTGACTTCATTGTAGTTTTTTGTGGTAATAAAAAATAATAGCAATTGTTATCAAATAACTTGAATTTATTATTTTCAAATCCTTCCAAAATTCTCTCTTCTACCTCGTTAATGTAGTGTAGAAAAATCCATAATTTTAAAGAGAGGTAGGGCAAAAAGAGAGGAGCGAGCAGAGAAGAGAGGACAGAAGACAAGAGGAGAGTTCAGTTTGTGTTTTTCCCAGTGAAAAGACTCAAGAGGGGTCTCAAGGGCAAAACAGTGACTTATTATAGGAGAGAGAAAATATGAAGAGGAGGGGATGGGGGGAGAGAGCGAGGGAGACCATGAGAACGAAAAGGCCACTTCTGCTCTCCTTTCTTAATTAGTCCCCCATAGTCCATACAGCCCCCCTCTCCTCATCTAACCCATTTATTCATCTATTTACTCAGCGTGCCAGCTACCTATCCATCTCTTTATCACACTCTCACACACTCCTTCGTTCTCCTGCTCATCGATCAGTCTGCCACTGCTCACACACGTCGCACTGCATTCATCCATCCAACAGCTCAATGGTTTCTGCTCTTGTGGCTCTCCATGAATTCTGACCTTCTGCGATTGCTATCTGTCTATGGGGAAATGTTCTTTTTCTCTCCAGGTTGTGTATTGTGGCTGGGATGGCCGCAGGATGCTGCTGTCATGACAGGTGAAGAGCTTTGGCATTGTGTTCTAATGTGCTGCTGTACGCTTCAGTGGTGTATGTCAATGCCGAAACATTTCATGAAATGTAATCTCCAGTGCTCATTAACTAGCACTACGCTCTCTCTGTCTCTCTCTCTCGGTCTTTCTCTCTCTCTCTCTGTCTTTCTCTCTCTCTCTCTGTCTCTCTGTCTCTCTCTCTCTCTGTCTTTCTCTCTCTCAGCTCGTCCAAAGTGCATCAGACCTTGGTGAGCCCTGTAAGAGCAAACTTATATTCTTCAGTCCTCAATACAGGATTTCAATTTCCAATTGAATTTTCTATTTGTATGGCTCTTTTAACAAAGTCATTTGCCACAGAGTACCTAACACAAGGCTAGGCCCAAACGGCACAATGGCAAGCCTGTGTCATTCACGCGGCATCTACTCCTCATAGCCAGTGTGTTGTGCGTGTCTCTGGGACAAAATGGCTGCTGTGTATCACTTGGTTTACTACACATTAGTGGTGGAAGGGTTGATGGTACCATAGTGTGTTGAGACTTATTGAAAATAGATTTTGTAAACCCCAGTCTTGTATCAATATCATCACCGGGTTTTCCCCAAAGAATGTAAGAAGGTGCTGCGTCAGACCCCTTGACTTTTTCCACATTTTGTTATGTTACAGCCTTATTCTAAAATGGATTAAATAAATACAAATCCTCAGCAATCTACACACACTACTCCATAATGACAAAGCAAAAACTGTTTTTTAGAATTGTTGCAAATTTCTAAATAATAAAAAACATACCTTATTTACATAAGTATTCAGGACCTTTGCTATGAGACTCGAAATTGAGCTTGGGTGCATCCTGTTTCCATTGATCATCCTTGAGATGTTTCTACAACTTGATTGGAGTCTACTTGTGTTAAATTCAATTGATTGAACATGATTTGGAAAGGCACACAGCTGTCTATATGAGGTCCCACAGTTGACAATGCATGTCAGAGCAAAAACCAAGCCATGAGGTCGAAGGAATTGTCCGTGGCGCACCGGAGAAAGGATTGTGTCGAGTCACAGATCTTGGGAAGGGTACCAAGAAATCTGCAGCATTGAAGGTACCCAAGAACACATTGGTCTCCATCATTTTTCAATGGAAGAAGTTGGGAACCACCAAGACTCTTCCTAGAGCTGGCCACCCAGCCAAACTGAGCAGTATTGTGTGTAGCTGAAGGGAATTAAACAATTTTAGAATAAGGTAATAATGTGGGGAAGGGGTCTGAATGCACTCTATGTATATACAGTTGAAGTCGGAGGTTTACATACACTTAGGTTGGAGTCATTAACTTGTTTTTCAACCACTCCACAAATTTTTTGTTAAACTATAGTTTTGGCAAGTCGGTTAGGACATCTACTTTGTGCATGACACAAGTAATTTTTCCAACAATTGTTTACAGACAGATTATTTCACTTATAACCTAACCAATTCCACAACTACTGACCTTATACACACAAGTGTAAAGGGAAAAGAATATGTACATAAGATATATGAATGAGTGATGGTACAGAACGCATAGGCAAGATGCAGTAGTATGGTATAGAGTACAGTATATACATATGAGATGAGTAATGTACGGTATGTAAACATAAAGTGGCATAGTTTAAAGTGGCTAGTGATACATGTATTACATAAAGATGGCAAGATGCAGTAGATGATATAGAGTACAGTATATACATATACATATGAGATGAGTAATGTAGGGTATGTAAACATCTATATTAAGTGGCATTGTTTAAAGTGGCTAGTGGTACATTTTTACATAATTTCCCATCAATTCCCATTATAAAGTGGCTGGAGTTGAGTCAGTATGTTGGCAGCGGCCACAATGTTAGTGGTGGCTGTTTAAACAGTCTGATGGCCTTGAGATAGACGCTGTTTTTCAGTCTCTCGGTCCCTGGCTTGATGCACCTGTACTGACCTCGCCTTTTGGATGATAGCGGGGTGAACAGGCAGTGGCTTGGGTGGTTGTTGTCCTTGATGATCTTTATGGCCTTCCTGTGATATCGGGTGTGTAGGTGTCCTGGAGGGCAGGTAGTTTGCCCCCGGTGATGCGTTGTGCAGACCTCACTACCCTCTGGAGAGCCTTACGGTGTGGGCGGAGCAGTTGCCGTACCAGGCGGTGATACAGCCCGACAGGATGCTCTCGATTGTGCATCGTTAGAAGTTGAGTGCTTTTGGTGACAAGCCGAATTTTTTCAGCCTCCTGAGGTGAAGAGGCGCTGCTGCGCCTTCTTCACAACGCTGTCTGTGTGGTGGACCAATTCAGTTTGTCCGTGAGTGTACACCGAGGAAACTAACTTCCACCTTCTCCACTACTGTCCCGTCGATGTGGATAGGGGGGTGCTCCCTCTGGCTGTTTCTGAAGTCCACAATCATCCCTTTTGTTTTGTGACGTTGAGTGTGTTTTATTTTCCTGACACCAACAAACCCGGGGGCCTCACCTCTCCCGTAAGG
>NC_036854.1:8183951-8185352 GCF_002910315.2 Salvelinus sp. IW2-2015 | reverse complement strand
CCCTGTAGGCCGTCTCGTCGTTGTTGGTAATCAAGCCTACCACTGTAGTGTCGTCCGCAAACTTGATGATTGAGTTGGAGGCGTGCATGGCAACGCAGTCGTGGGTGAACAGGGAGTACAGGAGAGGGCTCAGAACGCACCCTTGTGGGGCCCCAGTGTTGAGGATCAGCGGGGTGGAGATGTTGTTACCTACCCTCACCACCTGGGGGCGGCCTGTCAGGAAGTCCAGGATCCAGTTGCACAGGGCGGGGTCGAGACCCAGGGTCTCGAGCTTGATGACGATTTTGGAGGGTACTATGGTGTTAAATGCTGAGCTGTAGTCGATGATCAGCATTCTCACATAGGTATTCCTCACCATCCCAACTGTGAAGCACGGGGGTGGCAGCCTCATGTTGTGGGGTGCTTTGCTGCAGAAGGGACTGGTGCACTTCACAAAATAGATGGCATCATGAGGTAGGAAAATTTAAGTGGATATATTGAAGCAAAATCTCAAGACATCGGTCAGGAAGTTGAAGCTTGGTCGCAAATGGGTCTTCCAATTGGAAGACAAAGCCCTGACCTCAATCCCATAGAACATTTGTGGGCAGAACTGAAAAGGTGTGTGCGAGCAAGGAGGCGTAATAAGTTTGGACACAAGTCATTCAAGGATTTTTCTTTATTTTTACTATTGTCTACATTGTAGAATAATAGTGAAGACATCAAAACTATGAAATAACACCATATGGAATCATGTAGTAACCAAAAAAGTGTTTAACAAATAAATTATTTATATTCTTCAACGTAGCCACCCTTTGCCTTGACAGTTTTGCACACTCTTGGCGTTCTCTCAACCAGCTTCACCTGGAATGCTTTTCCAACGGTCTTGAAGGAGTTCCCACATGCTGAGCATTTGTTGGCTGCTTTTCATTCACTCTGCGGTCCAACTCATCCCAAACCATTGCAATTGGGTTGAGGTCGGGTGATTGTGGAGGCCAGGTCATCTGATGCAGCATTCCATCACTCTCCTTCTTGGTCAAATAGCCCTTACACAGCCTGGAGGTGTGTTGGGTCATTGTCCTGTTGAAAAACAAATGATAATCCCATTAAGCGCAAACCAGGTGGGATGGTGTATCGCTGCAGAATGCTGTGGTAGCCATGCTGGTTAAGCGTGTCTTGAATTCTAAATAAATCACAGATGGTGTCACCATTTAAAGCACCATCACACCACCACCTCCATGCTTCACGGTGGGAACTACACATGCAGAAATCATCTGTTCACCAACTCTTCGTCTCACAAAGACATGGCGGGTGGAACCAAAGGTAAAAAATTGACAGATTTCCATGGTCGAATGTCCATTGCTCGTGTTTCTTGGCCCATGCAAGTCTCTTATTATTATTATTATTATTATTATTATTATTATT
>NC_036854.1:8100254-8183926 GCF_002910315.2 Salvelinus sp. IW2-2015 | reverse complement strand
GGACGGAACGAGACGAGATGAGATGATGGAGAGAGAGAAGGTAACATTTTTTTTATTTAATGGAACATGGAATTTTATAAAATGTGATACATTTTAAGTACATCTGGGCATGGCGCTTCAACAACAGATGGTCAGTTTTCAAAGCCACGGTAAACCAAACAGTCTTTTCATAGGGCACCACGCTTACAAATACCAAGGTGCGAAAACTAACAAACATAGTAAAGAAGCCAACCTTAAGAAACAGGGAGATCAAAATCAAAGTTAAATGCAAAAACATAGCATCAAACGGCATCTTTCGCCCTAAGACTATGTACCTACTTCGTAAACATTGTGTTGGCCATTGCACCTTGGTGTTCCACGGTGGTCATCCAATGCCTACAGCCTCCCACCACACGGATCAAATGGTCCTGCCTTGGAGGTTGGGCTGGTGTCTATGCTAATCCAGATGGCCAAATCGGACCAAGAAGACTTGCCTGCCAAGTATGTAAATACGAGGGGGGATTTTGAATGTCTTCTTGCATATTCCGGAACAACAAGGGCACCCTCGCTGGATCAAAAATTTTATCAATGTGGATTCTCCCTCAGGTGATGCGTCCAATATCCATTTTCAATCTATTTGGGAAGACTTTAATGCATAAAAACACAAACTAAACACACAAACACACACACACCCAAGGGGTACCACACAAAACACGTACCGCACATCGGCACTGCTCCAGCCTACCGCACCCCGAAATCACATACCCCTTCTAAGCATCTACGCAACAACCCACAGGATCAGCACCTGAGGGTTATAAGGCGATGGGAGGGAGACAGAGAAATTATATCGGCCACCAACTCATGCGGAGCCCCCAAAGGTAAAACAATCAACCCGACTAGAATATTTCTATAGAGATTTTTCGCCGCTAACTCTCCACCGGGCGGAGGGGGGCGAGGGAGCAGCCGGGAGAAACGCACATCACCAAAAACCTACTAGTGGAGGACGATCGGAGAGAATGTAACTCGGCCTGCGCCCGGACCAGCAAAAGCAACATTGCGGCCAAACCCAACAAAACCCCAAGTAGACGCTTATCGGAATAAACAAGGAGCCGGCGCGGCGAACAACAGCAACATCCATGGATCTTTTCTCCTTGGGACAAATGACCCATCTTAAGCCAGTGACGTAACGCACTTGTCCGCAGAATGCGGCACGTGCGCCACTACGCACACTCCACCCCTCCACTGACATACACTCCAATGCCTGCATAACCTCACCCCTGGCAACCTGAAACTACCACCTGCCCCGAAATTGAAAAACTCACCCTGCACTGAACTCCACCATCACTCTGAACTCCCCCCTCATCTGGAACTTCACCTCCACTATGGAAACTCCACCCTTCCACGAACCTCCACCTCTCCCCCACTGAACTCCACTGCAATGAACTCCCACCCTTCCAGCTTGGAACTCCACCCTGTGCCCATGACAACTCCACCTGCAGTCTGAACTCACACCCCTGCACTGAAACTTCCAACCTGGGTGACTTGAACTTCCACCGCTTGCACTGAAAGACTCCCACCTCCCTGGGAAGCTT
This sequence comes from Salvelinus sp. IW2-2015, assembly GCF_002910315.2. NCBI lineage: Eukaryota > Metazoa > Chordata > Actinopteri > Salmoniformes > Salmonidae > Salvelinus > Salvelinus sp. IW2-2015. The sequence continues at coordinate 8,182,355 of NC_036854.1, read as the reverse complement.
GAAATTCCACACCTCCACTGAACTTTCCACCCCAACTGACAAAACATCCACCCTCCAGTGCTGAACACCCTCCACCCTCGACTGAAAAACTCCATCCTCCACTGAATCACCCCTTGGCACTTTGAACATCCCACCTCCACTGACAAACTTCACCCTCCACGCTCCGACAAAAGCTATCCCCAAAGACACCCCACCCATGGAATTTCCAACTTGGAAGGACAACCCACTGCCACTTTATGAACTTCCACCCTCCCAAACTGGGAAACTCCACCCATCACTGGAAACACTTCCACCCTCAACGGTGAAGGCTAAGCCCCTATCCCACCCCGAGACGCTAATCCCCAGCAGGCCGCCTGCACACTGGAAGCGTTCCACCGCTCCCACGATCTACAACTGTTAAACTTCCACCCTCCACTGTCGAACACCATCATCCAAACACCACCCCCTCCAACTGAACTCCACCCTCCAAGCTTGACTCCCACCCTTCAAACTGACTCCACCCTGCACTCGAAAACTCCACCCTGCACTGAATCCACGCCTGAAACTCCACCCTCCAAACCTGAAATCCAACCCTGCCACATGCACATCCACCTGCAATTGAACTTCCACCCCTCCACTGAATCAACCTGCCACTGAACTACCCACCCGTCACCTGGACAACTTTCCACCCAGTGAATCCAACCCCTTCGGCATGAAGCTCCACCACCATGCGAGACTTCTGAGGAGATACCTCCATCCCGTTCCTAGCTGAACTCCACCGCGCTGAAAACTCCCCCAACCTGGACCTTGAAATTCCACCCTCCAACTAAAACTCTCCAAACCCCTCCGAGCCTTGATGAAGACTCCACAGCAACCTTGGCACCCTTGAACTCCCACCCCTGGGACTGAAACTCCACCCTCCAGTCTGGTAACTAACCCCACTTGCCTCCACTGAAAACTCCACCTCCAGCCTGAGGATACTCCACCCTTGGACCACTTACTCCACCCCTGGGAATGAAACCCCACCTCCCAAGCTGATAAAACATCACCTGGCACTGAACTCGCCACCTTGCACTGAACTCCACCCTGGCAATCTGGAAACTCCACACCTACCCACTCGTTCGAAAAATACCACCTCCCACTTAACAACCCGCCAAACTTCCACCCTGCACTGAACTTTCCACCCTCCACTTAAACTCCAACCCTTTCCACTGAAACTTCCACCTCGCATGAAACTCCACTCCCTGCAAAGTGGAACACCTCACCCTGCCCAACCTGTAACACTTCCACCCTAGGAGCCCTAGGGGGACGAACTTCCAACCCTCCCAACACTGAACTCCACCCTCCACATGAACTCCACCCTCCACTGCGAAACAACTCCACCCCCATCCACTGACACAACATCCACGACACCTCCGCCTGGACCCCACCCTACCACTGAACCTCCCACCTTCCTACATGAAACTCCACCTTCCGCTGGGAACCCCACCCCTCCAACTGAAAAAACTCCCCCCAACCCTCCACAACTTTTGAACTATTCCCACCATCCGCCTGGGAGACCCCAACCCTCCCACTAGAACAAAAACAAACACTCCACCCCTCCACTTGAGAACTTTTAGATCACACACCACCTTTTCGGCATGATCCACTGCACAAACTAGCGTTTCACAATGGTCCAACCCTCTCGCACCTCACAAATTACCTCTAGGCCGCTCTTCTTCGCCGCGTAGGACATCCCCACAACCCCCGGCTTCGCGGTATTCCACACCTGCAGCATAGAAAGACCTCGCCACTACAGGGACAACCTTCCACTAAGAAAACTTCCACCCTACCGCTGAGGGGACACCCCACCTCAAAAAACACTGGAAACTCCCAACCCTCACATGGGAACTCCACCCACTCAGCGGCTGGACCCCCCACCCCGCTCCCCACTGGAAACTTCCCAAACCTCCAAGTGAATCTCCACCCTCGGGCTGGACCACACCTCCATTGGGAAAAAACTCCACCCGTACACCCCCACATGGAACTCCACCCTCAGCACTGGAACAAATGGAACACCCGCCCACTCACCCTCCACCTTTGCAGAACCTTCCTACACCATTCCCTACCTGACACTCCTCTTCCCACCCTTCCCACTGAACCCACCCTCCAAGCTGAACTCCCACCCTCCGCTGGGGACCCCAACCCCATGGGACTCGTCGAGCAAACTCCCCACCCTCCACTTTATGGAATTAAGGGATTCGCAAATCAAACAAGTTAACACTTGACCCGCGAGGAAAGGAAAGGCGGCACACGTTCCCACCCTACGCCAGAAAAAAAACTGACACGGATAAGTATCAGCTATCACCCACACTTTTCCAGGACTCAAACATCCTGCCCAAACACCTTGATAACTATTCACCACATACAAACACTCCCCTAAGACCCCACCCACCCCATCCCCAAGTAAAAGATCTCGTCATCTTTTCCCGTCTCCTCCCAAGTTCCCGTTTGTTTAAGTGAAGACCCTTGCCTTCTCTCTTCCCACTCTCACCCTCTACCATGCGTGACTCCCGTGCGTCTTGCCTTCTCCCCATTGCCCCCTACCCTCTTCATCAGCGTCTCTTGCTCTCTGGCCCCTATGCTGAAAAAATACTCAGCAAAGTCTTCTCTTGAGACTTACACCTGAACGCCTCGAATCCTCTCGTGCATACACACCCCCTCGTTCCCGTGCACTCACCGCCCTTCTTCCATTGCCCTCGCCTACGCTCCGCGCGGCCTCTCCCCGCTACCTCTCTCCTCTTTGGATATCCTCTTACACTTGCCATCCTCTGGCTCTGCTTTCGACCGTGACCCCCCCCCGCACTTGCATGCTCTCGTATCCGTTTCCTTCACCTGATTTCTCTTTCTTCTTCATATATACCTGATACTCACCATTTATACAGACTCATTATAACGCTCGCATATTTCATCTTTAATCATGTCGAGGTTGTGTTGTCTTGATCTTTTAATATAAAATTGATTTTGAGTGTAAGAGAGTGTGATAATATGGATATTCGTATGGTTGCGATGTGCGTTCACATAAATAGCATGGTGTTTTTTTTTATTTTTGAAATCGCTTATGTGATGACTTTCATTTTCGCTCCTTACGTTTCTTGTCTCCGTGAAGTCATTTTATCGGTCCTCGGCTGTGGTGTCTCATCTAAGGTTCTTCTCTCTCCCATTGTGGCAATTCATGCAAGTCCCAGTCTATGTCACATTTCGTCTTGGACAGCGGTAGTATTGACGTGCTAATTGTCCAAAAGGTCCAAGTCTGCCGCTTTTCGTCGTTTGCTCTGCAGCGTTGACTGTTAATCGTTGTGTGTGTTGTTAACTCGTAGTGCACCAAGGTTTTACAGCTCACACAGAAATCTGGCCGTCGTGTGTTTGAAAAATAAGGAAGCGTCGGTACTGGCCTGATGGGATTAGACGTACGTCGCCAGGTTGGCAGATTACCTGTAACAATGATCTGTTGTCGTGGGGATAACTTCTCAGGTTTCCGGAAGCGTTCCGTACTGTGAAGGTACCAGAACACTGGGTAGCTCATCTGAGAGGTGTGAGAATGACAGTGGCTACAGACTGAGGGGCTCTTACGCTAGGCATAATCCCCCCTCTTCCTATGTGATGAGAGAGGAAGGATAGGAGTGGTGGGCTGAACAACATCACCTGGTCTGAGAGACAGTAAGGGAAGGAAGAAGGTGAGAGGAGAGTTTGGGTTTTTTTGATTAGACTCTTAGTTATGTTACTATATACTTTTTCGTTTCAGACATAGCATAACCTGCGTCATCACTCTCCATCTCGACTACAGAAAGAATGAGACACAAGGGTCTCATCTCAATCTTCCTCACTCCCCTCATCATGGCTAATGCAGACCTTGCAAGGTATGCTCCAAACGAAACTCGCTGGACCACGATCATTCCGATCGAAGTGAGAAACACCCTTCATTCTTCCTCTCGTTCTGTTCTATACCTTGTTTTCCCTCACCATTGTCTCTATGTCCCATCGTCAGCTCCTATTCCCCCAACGTGAGCGTCCTTCTCTCTCTGCCTTCATCCTTCTCCTCTCCTCTCTCTCTCTAACATAACATCTTTCTCAGCCACTCTTTAATATTGTTTCTGATCTTACCATTTGACTTCAATTGTAGTTTTTTGTAAAGGTAATACAACAATAGGCACTATTGTTATCAAGATAACTTTGCTTTATTATTTATCAATTCTTCCAAAATTCTCTCTTCTACATCGTTAACGTCAGTGTAGAAACAATTCCAGAATTTGAAAACACGCTCCTCTTTAGGGCAACAAGACGAGTCAGGAAGCGAGCAGAAAGGAGAGAGGGCTGGACCAGCGAAGGACAAGAGGAAGGACGTGCGCAGTTTCTCGTGTTTTCCCATGTTGAAAATACTCGAAGAGGGTGCTCAGGGCACAAACATGTGGAGCTTAGGGATTAGAGAGAGGAAAGAACTCAATAGAGGAGGGGGGGGAGAAGCCACCACACCCTCCATCCATAACTGATTAGACCATGCATGGTATGAAATAAGAGAAGACCTATAACGGGGGTATTGAGTGATATAAACGAACTGAATTTAAGGATACCATCCCTATCCTGAAAATCAAAATCTCCATAAATTCGTTCATCATTATACTTAGCCATAACCCCCCCATTGTATTCCAAATTCTAAATACGAGCCCAACCCATCTGCGATGGGGCTACATCTAATCCAATTTATTGTCATCTATTATAAATAACAGACGCTGCCAGCTACCTATCCCATCTCTTCTATCACACTCCACATCTCACAACAAACGGCCGTCATCTCAACATTGGTACTCAATCGAGTTCTCCAGATCTGTTTTATGCTTCTCTTGCCTATCACTTCACGAGTGCGCACGTTCAACTTCATCCATCCTAGCCTTAGCTCTCTTTTTTTCCCTACTTGTGTTTTTATGTTTTGCGGTTTTACTTCTGTCTCTTGTGAGCTCTCCATCTGGATTCTGAGCCTTCTGGTGGCGGGATTTGTCTATTTTCCTCTTCCTATTGGAGTCGACTCTCTCTCTCTCTCTAATGGTTCCTTTTCTCTCCCAGGTGTGTTGTATTGTGCTGGTGAAAGTACAATGGAACCCGCTGAGGATTGTTCATGTCATGTACATGAACATAGTTATTTGAAAGAGGCTTTCATGGCACTTGTGTTCTAATGTCGCTGCTTACGCCTTCAGTGGGTGTATGTCAAATGCTCGAAAACATTTCCAGATAATGTAATTCTCCAGGTGGCTTGCATTGAGTCTAGCACTCTCCTGACGGTCTCTCTTGTCTCTCTCTCTCGGTCTTTCCTCATCTCTTCTCTCTGTCTTTCTCGCTCTCTCTATCAATGATCTCTCTGATACTCTCTCTTCTCTGGTCATTCTCTCTCTCAGGCTCGTCCAAACAGTGCATCAGGGACCTTGGTAGCCCTGTAAGAGCAAACTTATATTCTTCAGCCTCTAATACAGGATTTCAATTTCCACAGTTGATAATTTCCTATTTGATAAAGGGCCGTGCTTTTTAACATAAGTGTCGATGTTTCCACAGTTTTTTCTCTTCAGTAACCCCCTACTCACAAGGCTTAGCTCGAAAAGGAGCTGGCGCTCTCCTCATTGGCAAGCCCATCATCTCCGGTCTCTCCATCACTTGTAACCCATATAGGTCCCAGGGGCAACGGGGTAGTCTAGTAGGGAGGCCAAGTAATATAATTTCTTTTCTCACTGATAAGCGGGTGGTACGGTTAATACATAAGCTTTACCTCCCGTCCCTTTTTCTGATGTTCCCTCAAATCTATTGTGTCATTCCTATCCGGTTAACTGGCACATTGGGGTTGTGTTAGGCACGCTGGTTCTGCTGGCGGCGTGCCTTACCGCTCTATAAGTCCCAAAGTGTGTAGTTGTGCGTGATCGTGTGGATCTTTGCAGGATGTCATGCTTTGGACAAAAATGCCTGCTTGCTGTTGTATCATCTTTTACTACACATTTAGTGGGAAGGTTGAGTTGGTTTACCATAGAGTTGTTTGAGATCGGGTTATTTTGCAATAATCATAAAGTTTTGTTCACACACCCCAATGTCTGTTACATAATCGGATCAATAATGCCGTCGATCACGCGTGTTTACCCAGAAGAATGTTCGAAGAGGTGCTTGGTTTTATTATTATTTGCTTTCAGGTCCCTTGACTGTTTTCCACATTTGTGTTTTGCAATCCTTCTCATGTACGGAGACCTTTCCTTCTAAAAAAGTGGAGAAAAAGTTAAAACTAGAATACAACATCGGTCTCAGCAATTCTATCACACACTAACATCTCCCCCAATAAAGGACTAAGAGTCAAAAATCGCTCTTCCTCTATAATTTGTTGCAAAGATTACTCTCCTAAATACATAATAAAAACAAACCTTTTCTATACACTCCAGTCTTATTTGTCTATGATAGCGCTGCCCTGTGGAGTTACTTCCGAATGATGGCACACTTGGGTTCGCAATTCCTACCAGGAATTCTGGTTTCCATTTCCATCCCGTTCGAAGAATGTTTCTACAACTTGATTGGAGAGCTACTTGTGTTAAAATTCATGATTGAACTATCTGGGAAAGGCACACAAGTGGTCATATAGGCAGGGTCCCACAGTTGACAATGATGTCATAGCAAAACCCAAGCCCGATTGAGGTCGACTTAGGAATTGTCCGTGGCGCACCGGAAAGGACTTGTTGTCGACAGTCACAGATCCTTGGAAGGTGTGTACCAAAAATCGCCAGCATGTGAAGGAGTTAACCCAAGAACACATGGTCTCCCGATTTTGTCTATCTTGTATCAACTGGAGGAATAAGTTGGGAACCACCAAGACTCTGCCTAAGCTTGCCCACCCAGCCAAAGCCTGAGGCCAGGTTATGGTGAGTAGCTGGAAGGGAAAAAACAATTTTGAATAAGGTAATGAGTGGTGGTGAAGGGTCGGAATGCACCTCTGTAGTATACAGTTGGCAAGTCGTGAGGTTACACACCTTAGGTTGGACGTCTGAACTTGTTTTTCAACCAGTCCACAAATTTTCTTAACACCTCTATAAGTTTTGGGTGCCAATGGTCGTGGTAGGGACATGCTACTTTGTATTGCATGACACAAGTAATTTTTCCAACAAGTTGTTACAGACAGATTTCACTTTATAATTCTTCAACTTGTATCACAATTCCAGTGGGTCAATAAGTTACATGCACTAATTGACTGTGCCCTCACTCTTAAACAGGCTTTGATAAAATCTCCGCAGAAATCCATTTATTGTCATGGCTTATAGAAGCTTCTTGATAGACTATTGATCATCATTTGAGTCAGGATTGGCGGGGTGACCTTGTGTTTTCGAAGCCTACCTTAGACAAATTCAGTGCCTCTTTGGCTTGACATCATCATGGGAAAAATCAAAAAGAAAATCAGCCAAGCCTCAGAAAAAAGTGTATAACCTCACAGGTCTCAGAATGCTCCCAAGATGAACCAAAACAGCCCGAACGGTACCCTGTTGCATCTTTACAATTTAACTAGTAACGACAACTTGTACAACAGCAATGCGCATTGGAACACGCAGCCCGTTCATATGTTTGTTTGGCCAGCTCTCCGACTCATAAGGGATAGGAGACGCGTTTAACGCCTGAATGAGTTCTCGATATGACATTTGTGTGCGGTAAAAAGTGCGAAACAACCCCAGCACAACAGCGAACACGAACCTTGTAAGATGCTGGAGGTATACAGGGTACAATAAAGTGTCTATACCACAGGTTTATGGTCCTATATCTATCAACCTGAGAAGGCCGCTCAAGCAAGGGAGAGAAGGCCAGCCCAACTCGTCTCAAAACAACTCCACAATTTAAGTCACACGAAAAAGAACACGGTTGAAAAAATGATGAGATGCTGGGATGGAGATGGGGTGAAGCCATCTGCATCAAGGGCGAAAACAAAACGATCTAGCTCCAATTCCAGATGTTTCGAGGCGAAAGAAGAGAAGAAAGAATGTCCTTGTACTGAATGTAATGAAACAAAAAAAATATGAAAACCTCATAGTATGTTTGGTAAGCCATTAATATGGACATCGTTATATCAATGTCTTTGAAGCAGAAAAAGGCAGGTAACGCTTGCCCAAACTAAGAAATTCAAATCAAATCTTCAATTTTCAACCCACACTTTTTAATGGCGTTAGCAGATTGTAAGTGTGGGATGGTGGCGAGGCTCATTCTATGTAGCGAAATGCTTTTCAATGGCTTATCTGTTCGACAACTTAGTAAATTCCAACCGTTAATCGTAACTAATTCCTAACATTCCACATACTACCTTTCGTATCACACAAGTGGTAAAGGTCCAGGAATTAAAAAAAGAATATGTCACATAAGAATTATTAGACAATGTAATGTTAATAGGAATGTACGAAACGCTAAGGCAAGGATGACATAGCGAATATTTGATGGTTATAGAGTACCAGTAATCTCTTTTTAACATATGAGATGAGTAATTACGGTATGTAACAATCAAGTGCATTAGTTAAAGTGTGCTGAGTGATGACAGGGTATTACATAAACGGATGCAAGAGTTGCAGCTAGATAATATAGTCAGAGCTACGGGGAGGGGGTGGAGGGGGGTGGGGAGAGCAGGGAGTATCCGTAACATTTATGAGGGGATCTGGAGATAGTAGGGGGGGGGTGATGGGTGGAAACATTATAATTAGGAATGGCAGGTGTTAAGGAGGGGGGTGGGGTGGGGGGGGGGGTGGTGGTGGTAGGGTTACATTTTTACATTAATTCCATCAATTACCCCATTAATAAAGTGGGGGGGTGGGGAGGGTGATGGTGGTTTTTCTGGCGCAGAGCCGGCACACCAGTAGTGGGGTGTGTGGCTGGGTTGAACCACGTTTGGATGCGAGCGCCTTGAGAGAGAAGCTGTCTTTGCGCTAGCTTTCTCAAGAAATGGTGTTGTGGGGTGGCGGGCTGCAGCGTGGATGGGATGAGCTGACCGTCGCCGCCTGTGGGTGGATGTAGGCCTGGTGATCCTTCAAACACACCACGATGTCTACGGAAAATGCAGGTGCAGTGCATTCGCGTGTTGTTTGTCCCGAGATGAGTCTTTATGGTGCCGGCCACTGTGGCAAGATTACGCTTAGTGCTGTACACTCCTGTCCGCCAACTTATCTCTCTGCTTGTTTGACTATGACACCCTATCTTAATCCTCTTGTCACTACCCTCCTCAGCGTGGGTGCTATCCTCTTGTAGGGCAGGTAGTTTTTGCCCGCGTGATGCGTTGTGCAGACCTCACTATCCCTCTGGAAGAGCCTTACGGTGTGGCGGAGCCGTTGCCGTTACCAGGCGGTGATACAGCCCGACGCAGGTAGCTCTCGATTGTGCATCGTAGAAGTTTGAGTGCTTTTGGTGACAAGCCGAATTCTTCAGCCGCCCTGAGGTTGAAGAGGCGCTGCTGCGCCTTCTTCACAACGCGGTCTGTGTGGTGGAACATTCAGTTTTTTCCGTGATTTGTGTACACGAGGGAACTTAAACTTTCCACCTTCTCCACTACGGTCCCGTCGATTGTGAGGTCAGGGGCGGGTGCGTCCCTCTGGCTGGGTTCGCACGAGCTCGCACGCCGCAAGTCATCGGCGTGCTGCTTGTTGGTGGACGGTCGTGGGTGGGGTGGTGGGGGTTGAGTTCCTGCACACCACGCCGGAGGCCCTCACCTGCCTCGACTGTGAGGCGGTTCGCGGGTTGGTAATCAAAACCACCACGGTGGTAAGTTTCGTGCGCAAAGATATATAGGTATATTCATTGTCACTGCTCGAGTCCTCGTATTGGGCTTTAGGAGGCTGGCATTGTTTTTGCTACCTGATACGCCATGTCTAGGTTGCACGCGCAGTGGAAGCGAGGGTAGTCAAGGAGAATGAGCGGTTGTCTTCTAGGACACAGCACCCTCTTATTTGTGAGTAGTAAGGCTGGTGCGCGTGCCCCTTTCCCGCATAAATTGTAGTGTCTATCTAAATTCATGCTGGAGATGGGGTATTGAACGGTGTTTATACCACGACCAGCTCTAAGCACACCTGGCCAGATCGGCAAGTTGTCACGAAACATCCTCAATCGCTGGCAGGAAGATCGAATGGCAAATGCAGGTTAGCACAAGAATACAGATGCACCCCGGATAGCGTCACTCAGATTCCGCGGTCGTAGCTCTCCTCAGCATGAGGTGAGATGACGGTCGATTTCTAACTGAGAGGCTCTAGTACTACGTTATCAGTGTTTGTAACAAAATGCTGGAGGATGGTAAAGAGCGATGTCGATGTTCTCTAGTCTTCGAGTTATGTAAGATTACTTCCCATAATTGTATTCTGCGCTCACCAGTCCACAAACACGAAAGAAATGGGTCTAACAAACAGTTCTTTGCATGTTTCCTCTCGATGGATCGTGTCCCCGCGTACTCAGTAGTGTGTGTAAGATGGTGGCTAGGCTCATTGTCTCTCGCCCTACGTTGTGACTTGCTAAAGTATCTGGTATGTTTCTAACACTTCACATATATTAAGAATAGGATGGAGTTCATACTCTCTCGGGGCGTGTAACATGAGCTACAGAGAAAAATATTTGATAGGTGTGAGTACTACTAATTAGAAAGGTCAAATATCGGTGAAGTTAGAACGCTCGCGTAAGGAAGCTCTGTATACGTCTATAGTTTTCGTCGTTGCGCAAATCAGGTTCTTCGCGAATAGGGATAAGAAACGACACCCCTGACCATCAGAAGCCATAGAATTGTGGGCAGGAACTGAATAAGGTGTGTGCAGCAAGAGGCGTATAGTTTGGAACAGCAAGTCAGTTCAGAGATTTTTCTTTATTATTACTATGTCTACATCGTGGTAATAATAGTTGAGACATCAAAACTACTGAAAATAACACCATATGGAATGAGTTGTGTTATAGAAGAAGCTGCTCATTGATATAAAAGTCGTAGGTTAACGAAGTAATATACAGAAAAATCTTGTTTTCTAATTATACTTTCAAACCGAGTCACAAGAGCCACCCCTCTTATTGCCTTGACAGTTTTGCACGGACTCTCTATCAGTTGCTCTCAATACCAACTCCGCTCTCTTCACCGGAAATCGGCTTTTCCACTACAGTGTCTTAGAGTAAACAAGGTTTCATCCACCAAGGCCTAGAGGACATTCATGCTTTATTTTTGCTTGTCTTCCCACAGTCCACACGGCGCCACAACAAATCACATCACCTGAGCATCCTCTATGCAAGTGTAGTTTTTTGAAGTCATGCCGGCGTCATTGTGAAGGCCAAGTGGTCATCTATGACGTGAAGGCACAGGCATTTCCCTTTGTCCGACGACGTCTTTAACCGTGTGTTGTCTGAAACTCGGCCCTTCTGAGGGCTAAGCCCCACTATGGTGTCGTCGGTAAGGGAGCTCTGTGGCAAATGACTTTGTTAGAAGAGTATGGGAGCCATACCATAGATAGCTGTAAAATTCCAATATGGAAATTCCAAAATTCGCTTGTGTTATTGACTAGAAACAAAATGGAGAAAATTTACGCCATTAAAGTTTAAGGCGCCAATACCAGGTGACGTATCAGGGTGTCATCTCCGACCTCAAAGGAGAATCGCGCTGGATTGGCACTGAGCCATGTTGTTACGAAAGGCGTGTCTTGAATTCTAATTAAATCAACACTGGTGTCACCATTTAAAAAAGCACCATCACACCACCACCTCCATGCTCACGGTGGGACTACACATGGCAGAAATCAGTTTGCACCAACTCTTTCGTCATCACAAGACATGGCGGTGGAACCAAATAAAAAAATTGACAGATTTCCATGGTCGAATGTCCATTGCTCGTGTTTCTTGGCCCATGCAGAAGTCTACTTATTTATTATTATTATTATTATTATTATTATTATTATTGGCGTCCTTTAGTAGTGGTTTCTTTGCAGCAATTCGACCATGAAGGCCTGATAAACGCAGTCTCCTCTGAACAGTTGATGCATTTATTTGGGCTGCCATTTCTGAGGCTGGTAACTCTAATGAACTTATCCTGTGCAGCAGAGGTAACTCTGGGTCTTCCTTTCCTGTGGTGGTCCTCATGAGAGCCAGTTTCATCATAGCGCTTGATGGTTTTTGCGACTGCACTTGAGGGAACTTTCAAAGTTCTTGAATTTATCCGTATTGACTGACCTTCATGTCTTAAAGTAATGATGGGCTGTCCTTTCTCTTTGCTTGCCATAATATGGACTTTGTCTTTTACCAAATAGGGCTATCTTCTGTATACCACCCCTACCTTGTGACAACACAACTGATTGGCTCAAACGCATTCATTAAGAAGGAAAGAAATTCCGCAAGGCACATCTATTAATTGAAATGCATTCCAGATGACTACCTCATGAAGCTGGTTGAGAGAATGCCAGGTGTGCCAAGCTGTCAAGGCAAAGGGTGGCTACTTTGAAGAATCTCAAATATAAAATATATTTTTATTTAACACTTTTTTGGGTTCTACATGATTCCATATGTGTTATTTAATTAGTTTTGATGTCTTCACTGTTCTACAGTATAGAGAATAGTAAAAATATAGAAAAAAACTTGAATGAGTAGGTGTGTCAACTTTTGACTGTGTTTTTTTTAAAGCAGACATTGACTATCCCTTTTAGCAAGGTGAAATTTTAATTACACTCCGTCCCTACAACGATACAGGCGTACTTCCTATCTCATTTGCCGGAGAGGAAGGAAACCGCTCAGGGATTTCACCATGAGGCCAATGGTGACTTTTCTCCTATCAAAGACATTAAACTCTGAGAATGGATCAGCATTGTAGTTGCGCCACAATACTTACCTAATTGACAGAGTTAAAATTAAGCCTGTACAGAATAAACAAGTTAAAAAAACATGCATCATGTTATCAATAAGGCACTAAAGTAAAACTGCACAAAATGTGTCAACATGAATTTTGTCCTGAATACATAGCGTTATGTTTAGGGCAAATCCGACACATCACTGAGTACCACTCTTCATATTATCAAGCATGGTGGTGGCTGCATCATGTTATGGGTATGCTCGTCATCGGCAAGGACTGGGGAGTTTTTTTAGGATAAAAATAAGTGGAATAGAGCTATGCAAAGGCAAAATCCTAGAGGAAACCCTGGTTCAGTCTGCTTTCCAACAGACGATGGGAGACGCATTCACCTTTCAGCAGGACAATAACCTAAAACACAAGGCCAAATATACACTGGAGTTGTTTACCAAGACTACATTGAATGTTCCTGAGTGGCCTAGGTACAGTTTTGACTTAAATCGGCTTGAAAATCTGTCAAGACATAAAAACGACTGTCTAGCAATGATCAACAACCAACTTCACAGAGCTTGAAGAATTTAAAAAAGAATATGTAAATATTGTACTATACACGTGTGCAAAGCTCTTAGGCTTACCCAGAAAGACTCACAGCTGTAATCATTGCCAAAGGTGATTCTAACATGTATTGACTCAGAGGTGTGAAGACTTATGTAAATTAGATTTCTGTACTTCAATTGATTTGCAAAAAAATATACAAATGTTTTCACTTTTTAATTATGGTGTGTAGATGGGTGAGTTATTTTATTTTTTTTATTTAAAAAAAAAATCCATATTGAATTCAGTCTAAGGGGTATGAATAATTTCTGAAGGCACGGTAAGGCAATTTTTTCTTAAGATTGCAGGAAATGGCAGTTACGGGTGTTAAATAAATGCGAAAATCTCCGTGCCTCCCCTGCTGCTGTACTCAGCAGCACTACCATGTTAATCAAATCAAATGTATTTATATAGCCCTTCGTACATCAGCTGATATCGCAAAGTGCTGTACAGAAACCCAGCCTAAAACCCCAAARAGCAAGCAATGCAGGTGTAGAAGCACGGTGGCTAGGAAAAACTCCCTAGAAAGGCCAAAACCTAGGAAGAAACCTAGAGCGGAACCAGACTATGAGGGGTGGCCAGTCCTCTTCTGGCTGTGCCGGGTGGAGATTATAACAGAACATGGCCAAGATGTTCAAATGTTCATAAATGACCAGCATGGTCAAATAATAATAATCACAGTAGTTATCGAGGGTGCAGCAAGTCAGCCCCTCAGGAGTAAATGTCATATTAATAATCCTGGGGAGAACCCTGCATCATTTAGCACGGACTCATACTTCACGCGATCTACAATGCTTTAGTTCAAACTCTCCTTGGGTGTATTCGTTACGGAAACCGTTTAAGAACCAAACAGAACAGGGAGGGACCTACCTGAATTTGTCCAATAGAAACTCATGTTTTACATTTGCAATAAATAGTTTCTGTTGTATATCGTTTTGCAACAGAATTGGTTTAATGAATACACCCCTGGAGTGGTCCCTAGTGTTATTTATACTCTTTAACTCTCTGACCTTAGTCTGTTTACCCTACAGTGCTCTGGTTCCCCTAACCCTGCGTGCAAACAGACTCCATCCCGTTGTGGTACAGTAATTCTTATGCAATCACATTTTCACGTTTTAGTCATTTAGCAGACACTCTTATCCAGAGCGACTTACAGGAGCAATTAGGGTTAAGTGACTTGCTCAAGGGCACAGTGACTTATTCTTTTTCACCTAATCATCTCAGGCATTCGAACCAACAGTATTTTGGTTGCTGGTCCAACGCTCTTAACTGCTAGGCTACCTGCCGCCCCCAATCAGAATCACCCAAATCTTCAGTTGTTAATCTTCTGTTTTGAGACTGCATGGGCAAAGCAACAGCCGCATGGGCAAAGCAACAGCCGCATGGGCAAAGCAACAGCCGCATGGGCAAAGCAACAAACAAGTTTGAAAAATCCAATGCATGAGACACACTGCACGTACTGCAGCCTTGTCCAGAAGTTGAGTCGCAATGGTGCGGATTGCCTACCATTTAAAATGAAAGGACTTCTGCCGGAACGCATGCAGTTTAACGCATTTGGTTTGTACGGGGCTTAAGTATTTTTATTTTTTTATCCCTGTTTTCTCCTTTAGACCAACCTGCCCAT
The DNA here is from genome assembly GCF_002910315.2 of Salvelinus sp. IW2-2015. Classification (NCBI taxonomy): domain Eukaryota; kingdom Metazoa; phylum Chordata; class Actinopteri; order Salmoniformes; family Salmonidae; genus Salvelinus; species Salvelinus sp. IW2-2015. The sequence continues at coordinate 8,167,335 of NC_036854.1, read as the reverse complement.
CTTCAAGCTGAAGGAGTCTCGTGTGCGGAGAAGGTACAGCGACTTTGAGTGGCTCAGAGGGGAGCTGGAGAGAGATAGCAAGGTGAGCCATCAATGTGGGGTTTAAAGCAGTCTCGGTACACTTTACACAGGAAAAAGGAAATCAAAACAGAGAAACACAACAGTAAAACCGCTAAAAGTTTTTCACTTGGTTTATGCCACTAATGTATGTGTGTGACGCTCTCAGGTGGTGGTCCCCCCTCTCCCCGGGAAGGCTCTGTTCAGACAGCTTCCGTTCCGAGGGGACGATGGGATATTTGACGATTCCTTCATCGAGGAGCGGAGAGCTGGGCTGGAGCAGTTCCTCAACAAGTGAGTTTACACAGTCATCTCTAGATCCTCTGCTTCCTTGAATCAGGGTGTTGTTTTGTGATATTACTACTTTTTGATTGATGTCAGGCGTGTGAGAGAGTGCATGTAGGCATGTGTGTATGTTAAACATATCAATGCAGACACTTTCAGCTCAATCTTAACCTTAGGAGCCTATGAAACACTTAGCATAAATCAGTTGATCAATTAGATTCCCTCTCTCGGTGTCGTTAACAGACTGAACACACACAGCCAGATATGTCGTCTCCCCCCCTCCTTAATTCTCCTTCATAATTACCTGGTAAACGAACAAGAAGTGTGTCCCTTAGTACTTCCTACATTTGTTTTATTTTAGATGTGTAATTTATGATAATTGTGTCTCAAATTACAGCAAGTGGTTTCCTGAGGCATGGTGTGTGCACCCCTGCTTATTTTTTACCCCAAGGTGTTCTCACCCCCATGTAGAGAACAATAAAAGTTAGAGTGGGACTGTAATTATTTGCTTTGATTGCAGACTTGGCTATTATCTTTGTTTCATGTGCAAATGTGGCGAATGCTACCTGTTAGAATATTAAGTATGTAAAACCATACATTGGTTTTTCAAGGGAGCTGAGAATATGTTGGTAATTAAGATTTATTTTTAAAAATGTATTTGTATTTTTCTTTCAATTAAATGCTACTGTTGATCATAGCATTGTTTAGACTTAATAGCTGCACAGTGGAATGGAGCTTGTTCGCTCTGCTGTTATAATCTGTGATTGAGTGCATTGTGAGAGGAAAACCCTTTTCCTGGAGGTAAACACCATTATCATTTGTAAACAACCCAGCAGAGGAGAGAACAGCACAGTGAAGTTTGGACGGAAGTTAGTCGGCTATGTTGTTCAAAAATGAAAGGTGAGATTTGTAATCAGACTTGGGATGGAGTAGTGGGGACAGGGTCGGGAAGATTTAGAGGCCAGGTAAGATACAGTTTAATTGAACCCTGTCAATCTTTTTTTTTTTTAAATATTAGTTGGGGAGGGGTGGGGCTCAACTTGCTCTGTTAATGGCAAACGGAAGCCTCCTCAAATCCTCTGTAATTTTTCTGTTTGACCAGTACGTGAACCCTTGGTCATGCTTGGCCTTCAGAAATATTTCTCATTTTAGCTGAGAGTACGTAGGATGATGAGTACGTCAGTCATGGAAAATGGGTCTGTCTTTCAATTTTTTCTTTCTTTCCCCCTTATTTTTTTATTCTCTCCCTTTTACTTTGCTTCCATCCCTCACCCTCTACCTGACCTCAATGGTCATTCTTGCTTTTAATCAAATTCTCTGGCTCCAGATGTAACATGGAGACTTCATGAATTGCCAATTTAAAATAACAGTTAGTAAAGGTGCTCCCTATTCCCTCTCAATGACCATCAGACATAGGTCAGTGGTCCTCCAAAATGCACCTGACCTGACTGTTTGGTAATTGAAAACAAACCTGTTGAAAATGTCGGCAAGTTTTGCTACCCTCCTGAACTTTTCACAGTTTTGTAAATCAGGTAAAAAGGAGACTGGAGTAGTACTTGACTGTCCAATTATGGTCAATGTCTCTCGTGGTGCGCTCTCATGGAAGCCTTATGTTCCTTATAAGAACGAAGAGGAATAAGTAAGGAAGTCATTATGGTCAAGGATTGTATTGAAAATGTTTCCAGAAATAAAATGTATGAACAGAATGTGTTCTTTGTTACCATGTACTTTGTAACCATGTCAGACAGACTGTAACAACATGTATTCATAACCTCTCTCTCCCTGTCTTGTGTTTCAGAGTGGCTGGTCACCCTTTGGCTCAGAACGAGCGCTGCCTGCACATGTTTCTACAGGACGAGTCTGTGGACAAGACCTATACCCCCTCCAAAATACGACAAGCCTAAGAGCAGGACCACCGCCCGGCCCACAACTCAAAGCTCTCTCTACTGCTAACGGTCCTACTCTGCTCTGACCAAAAACACTTCTATGATCTTCACTCTTTCATTTGTAATCACTTTCTGTCTTTTTATTTCCGTTTGATTAATGATCTCATGTAATGCTCGTTTTCAACTCTCGATTGGATGAAACTAAGAAATGGTCTCGATGTAATTGTGGTTGAAAATCATTTATTTTTGTTTTTTTGTCTCAAAATACCACTAACTTTGGTGTTTTACATTTATCTGTATTTATCAGTTAGGTATGTCTTGGATATTTTAAAGAAATATAAAAAATACCTTTCCATGTATGCAAACCTCATGTTTAAACCCCATACATTACGCACTGTTTCCACTCAATGTCCAATTGGAATGATTGTCCTCACCGCCATAACTGCGACTTCACACACTTTGTAGATGATGCCTGACTCTGAAAATCACACTTTTCTGGACGGTCCCCTGACTCTGAAAATCACACTTTGTGGATGGTCCCCTGACTCTGAAAATAACACTAGACAGTCCCTGAAAAAACGAGCTCAGACTGGGGGAAATATAATGACGTCAGTGATATTCTGGTCGGAGCTCTAGGATAATGCCAGAGATTCCGACCGGTATTTCTGTGTTGGATGACTGTTAAAAAAATAAAAAATATATAAAAAAATAAAAATCCCATTTGGCGCTTGCATTCCCAGTTGTCATGAATGCACTTAAATCGGAGCTTTCCGAGTTGTCTTGTACGCACCGTCAGTGTGTACTACCAGCCAGCACTTCCCCTGTTAGTTAGCCTGTAAATTATTTTCTAATGAGGAAAAAATGCACCACAGAGGGGAACCCCACAGAATTTTTCTACCGACTGACCGTGCATGTGCGTTTATGACGTTTGTATACTGCTGTGCCATTTTGTTTATTTTGAAAGTTTTTCAATAAAACAGGTCAAACGCACTCATACGCATGAGGTGGTGATGCGTTGTCATGTTTTCCTGAATAAAGATTTCAGTGAATACACACACATTTTGGTCCATGCTGCTTCTGATATACAGTTGCCCTGCCATGGCAACCTGCTGTACACCGAACTTCCTATGAATCCTGTTTTTCTCCACTTTAATTGGATTGAACGACATTGATCGCCACTAATGATGTCAATGGTACTTTTTTTTATCATTATGAAAGCCAATATAACGATAAAGCCCTTGATTCATCGGACAGCACTTGAAACCCCTGAGCCAATGTGTTATTATTACAGCTTCTCCCAAGGTCTCGTCTGGGGCATTGTATTTGCCATGACTCAATATGCACTCTACTGCAGTCTAACTTTAAAACCCATGGCATTTGTTCTCATTGGGGTTTCAAGGAATTGTACCCTTCTTTCTGGTTCACATTCACGTGGTTTGGATTCCAAAACTCCCTTATACCTGAAGAAGCTGGATAGCATATTTAGTGAAAAGAAAATACATTTAGCAATCAGTGTGGCATAGGGGTAACTCAATGAATATTTGGGACACCTATAATTCAATATCATTTATTCTTCTAATATATTTCAGGACAACTCTCACAAAATTATTACTCCCACTTTGTACAACAGAGAAAAAATATTTACAGCAAACAGCAAAATTCAGAAATCCAAGTGCTGAATATTTTTTTCCAGTGTTAGTGTCTAACTTCACAAAGTAATCATTTTTAATTCTTCCCCACACACTGACACACCAACACAAACAGGCGACATTTCACTCAGCCTTGAACATAGAATCCTGCTCATTACAATTACTTGTTTTATTTCTAAATTTGAGAGCTTAAAACAGCTTTTGTCAAGTCCTCAGGGCCAGTTATATACACACAGTACCAGTCAAGTTTCAACACACCTTATCCAAGGGTTTTTCTTTATATTTACTATTTTCTAAATTGTAGAATAATAGAGGACATGGAATAATGTAGTAACCAAATTTTTTTTTTTTATCAAAATAGATTTTATATCCTTCAAAGTAGCCACCCTTTGCCTTGATGACAGCTTTGCACACTCTTGGCATTCTCTCAACCAGCTTCATGAGGAATGCTTTTCCAACAGTCTTGACGGAGTTCCCACATATGCTGAGCGCTTGTTAGCTGCTTTTCCTTCACTCTGCGGTCCAACTCATCCCAAACCATCTCAATTGGGTTGAGTAGTTGTGGAGGCCAGGTCATCTGATGCAGCACTCCATCACTCTTCTTTTTGGTAAAATAGCTCTTATACAGCCTGGAGGTGTGTTGGGTCATTGTCCTGATGAAAAACTAATTATAGTCCCACTAAGTGTAAACCAGTTTGGGTGGTGTATTGCTGCAGAATGCTGTGGTAGCCATGCTGGTTAAGTGTGCCTTGCAATCTAAAATCACTGACAGTGTCACCAGCAAAGCACCATCACACCTCCTCCTCCATGCTTCACGGTGGGAACCACACATGTGGAGAACATGGTTGGAACCAAAAATCTCAAATTTGGACAGATTTCCACCAGTCTAAGGTCCATTGCTTGTGTTTCTTGGCCAAGCAAGTATCTTCTTCTTATTGGTGTCCGTTAGTAATGGTTTCTTTTCAGCAATTCGACCATGAAGGCCTGATTCACGGTCTCTGAACAGTTGATGTTTTGATGTGTCTGTTACTTGAACTCTGTGAAGCATTTATTTGGGCTGCAATTTATGAGGCTGGTAACTCTAATGAACTTATCCTCTGCACCAGAGGTAACTCTGAGTCTTCCTTTCCTGTGGCAGTCCTCATGAGAGCCAGTTTCATCATGGCGCTTGATGTTTTTTGTGACTTTCAAATTTCTTGACATTTTCCAAATTGACCGACCATGTCTTAAAGTATTGATGGACTGTCGTTTCTCTTTGCTTATTTGAGCTGTTCTTGCCATAATATGGACTTGGTCTTTTACCAAATAGGGCTATCTTTTATATACCATCCCTACCTTGTCACAACACAACTGAAGCTGTCAAGGCAAAGGGTGGCTACTTTGAAGAATCTCAAATATAAAATATATTTTGATTTGTTTAACACTTTTTTGGTTATTACATGATTCCATATTTGTTATTCCATAGTTTTGATGTCTTCACTATTATTCTACAATGTAGAAAATAGTAAAAATAAAGAAAAAACCTTGATTGAGTAGGTGTGTCCAAACTTTAGACTGGTACTGTATATAGTTTTCCCATATCAGGGAAGATTAAATGCATAGAAATATAATTAATAGAACAGACTAATCATATACTTGAATGGGGACTCCCGTTCTATTAATTATATTTCTATACATTTAATCCTATCCGATAGGCGAAATCCAGATAGATACAAAAAATGGGCCCTGATCGGCTCTTTCCTCTCAATCCTCTGAGTGTATGGGATCATCACACGAGCTTGTAGAGAACAGTCGGTGTTGTCCCATCTTGAGGAGGTGGTGCCTCCTCTTCGGCAGTTGTGACGCTCCACGGCCTTTGGTTTCAGCACTGGGTCAAGTGCAACCCATATCATATTTGACCGTGGCTCGAGTTGCGAGTAATCTTTTTTGGTTTCTTCCATCCACTCAGATTGAACAATGCAATAAAAGATTGAAAGGGCATTTGTTGTGAAGCTCATTGGTCTTAGAGACACTCAAAAACATCTCCACGTTTTTATAGGTTCATCAATTATGGACAGATGGCTCATTCCACTGTTATTTTGTAAAAACCAGAGATTGCAGTATTTTGTGAAATTGTAACCTACTTAAATTGGCTAGGCAATTCTATTAGGGAAATTACATCCTCAAAACTTAAGCCTAACCCAAAGGTGATTGTTCTACTTGGTAAAATCAAGCTTTTTTACTGTCTTCAATATGCATGTAATTTACAAATTACTCAGTTCTTAAAGTTCAACTTGCCATGCGCCCATTAGAACATTTGTGTCTGAGCATTTGCAGACACTCAAAAGCAGGGGAAATAAACTCATATATCGCTTGATTTGTACATATCAGACAGGAGCCTTGTGATGGGCACATTCCCGATGGTCTTCTTGAAAAATACTTCCTCTATGGTGGACGGGCTGACTGACCGCAGAGCTGGTAGAAGCAGGAGCAGCTTCCCAAAGCGGCAGGGCTGAGTTGGATATCTACAATAACAAGAAAGATGCAATTATTTCATTGTCTTTAAATTTTATTTGTGACTGTTTTCTAATTGCACAGTGCCTCCCTGAACATTTTGCTTGTATGTAACTGTTTATATGAATTGAAAAAGTACCCAGCAAACGGAACATCTTAAGGACATTAGGCAACATTCCCATTAGGTCACTTTCAGAGTTTCGGCGAGATATTTTCGCACTGACGTTCTTTGAACATTATAGGAACATCAAAACATTACGTTAAGTACAGGTCCTGGTTTGGTCGCACTATAATGTATAATAAAGTACTTTGATGACCAGGAAGCGTTAGAAATAGGTTCCTATTTGGTTTTGACAGAACATCATCCTCTGGACATTCAATAACTGCGAGGGAATGTTTCAGACAGGTCCTGGATTATTACAGACAAAACGTTACAATAAGGTCGCAGCATGATCGTTAGGGTACGTTACAAAAAGGTCCCCGGGTTGTTCCAATGGGACGTTATATTCAGGACATTCAGTAAACTCAAGGGGACATCCAGTACAGGTCTTGGTCTGCTACCGACAGAAGGTTACAATAAATTATTTTAATGACCATTAGAGAACGTCCCCGTTTGGCTCTGACAGGAGGTCCTCATGACATTCAATGACCACACAGGGATGTTTCATACAGGTCCTAGTTTGCTCAGGCAAGACATTGTGTCATGGTCTCCAATAAGGGTCTGTCTAGATCCTACTCCGTTAGTTGTGGGGATCGAGATGTAATCAAGTATGTTTTTAGGATGCTCTCATAGAGCTGGGCGATATGGACAAAAAGTTATTTCACAATTACTTTCCATTAGTGGCAGATTTCTAGACTAAATTTTATTCAACTGAGATTGTATGATTCAAGAAATAAGTTAGCTAGTTCATCTAACATTTCCAAAGAATGTATGATTGATAGTTTCATGTGCCACCTGTCAAATTGGGATTCAGAATGATTCGATTTCTTTAGGGCTCTATAGTGATTAATTTGCCTACATCTTTTTTGTTCATATTGACCTAGGCTAGCCTATATGCTACAAAATGCACCACCTGAGGAAGTGGGAACTGAAAACACATTAACTAGATTGCTAACTCTAAATATTATATTTTTGCTCAACAGATATCTTTTTTGTGCATATTGGCCTAAGTTATAGGCCTATGCTACACTACCTGAGGAAGTGGGAACTCAAAACATATTAGCTAGATTGCTAACTGTAAATGTGATTTTGTTGCTAGTTAGCGTTGATTGTTGATTAATCTATCAGTAAATGTAATGTCCTACAAAAACGTTCCGTCTATAGGCCTAGGCTACTTAATGTGTTCGTTGTGAATGGGGGCGTTATACGCTCCGAGGGTGCAACATCTCTAAACCTTATTAGCCTACATACTCGGTTGTAAAGTGGTGCCATTTGCTCAAGATTGAGAGTTGATCAAATAAATATTATACTGACACAAAGCTGAATTTATGCCTTCTGGGAATGTTACAAAATTCAAAAGTTATGGGCGGAGTTGGAAAGATGGATGTCAGAAGAATTGCAGTGCAAATGTACTTTTCATTCGTCTGTCTGTATATTTCAAGATATACAGACTGCAGGGGGGTTCCCGATGGGTTGGACAATACTCTTCTCATCAAGTATCTTTTAAAAAGTTAAGACTCAAAAACTGGGAATAAATCAATCCTTCGTTGTTCAGGTAATGGAAAGGTCAAATGCTTTATTGTCTAAAGATTTTAAGAGGGTGGGCGATGGAGAGAAACAAAATAATGCAGTTTGAGGCCATGTGGCAGAAAGTGATAAGGGCGTGGAGATAGGGGTGGGGCTAGTGGGTCTGGGCAGGTGTGATGTAGTGATGCTTGTCACAATTAGCACTAAGCGATTAGTGCTTTTTGAGGTCGGTTCGGGTTCGATTAAAAAAAAAAAAAAAACGATTTTGGTTTAGATTATTTTTTCAACATTAAATGAACTGTGCATTATGTGGGTTGAATGTTGTACCAACACAGAATAAAACAATTAATAAAAGTGCCATGATGGTAGTGACTGTCCATTACTGCTTATCACTTATTAACCATCAGTTATTCACATTACTTTACTGAAATAAAATATTTAAGTTGTTGTGTATATTACATTTGTTTTATTTGATGACTTTATTCTTTCAATCCAACTCATCTCGTCTCTATAGAGCTACTGTCTATGCTGTCTATGCTGTCACTATTTTAGTAGTTCTTCGAATTAAATAAAGCATACTTTTATGACTACTGAATATCAACTATCAATCACTTAGATCATGTATTTTCAGGTGGAGATACCTAGCAAAGAAACTGCTCTCTATGTTTCCCCTCCTACGCACATTCTGTGTCTTACTTGTAGCAGGCGTAAAATAAAAACAGACGGGACAAGTTAAACCGCTCAATGGATTATGGTCATTGTAGTTAATTATAACGTTTTCTGTGTTAAACTATGTAGAGCATTGACGTGTTGGAAACTACAACTCCCTACTACATCGTACAGTTCGGGCATTTGATCTGATTTATCTCCTGAGAAACTGCAGAGCAATGTGCGCATTGAGCTCACAGAAATGGACGAAATGGAATTCAAATAATTTAACCGATGTCTGTCAATTAGTTGTTTAAAAAACAAAAAATAACTTGCATTTAATACAAATAACTAACATTGGGGCGGTAGGTAGCCTAGTGGTTAGAGCGTTGGACTAGGAACCGAAAGGATGCAAGATCGAATCCCTGAGCTGACAAGGTAAAAATGTGTCCTTCTGCCCCTGAACAAGGTAGTTCCTTGGCCATCATCGAAAATAAGAATGCGTTCTTAACTGACTTGCCTACTTCGCGGGACAGTGCATATACTTTCATTGCAGTTTTCAAGATAATGCACATTACGGTTTTTTCCCGGGAAAAAAACGGGAAACTAGACAAAACCTCCACAGGACCATGGCACAACATTTGATGTCATTAGGCGACCATTTCGTAACGTTCTGGGGATGTTAACAACAAATTTTTGTTTGCAGGGTAGCCTATCTTGCTGTGCATAATAGTACAGAAATATGTCCATATTGGCTGGCCACTTGTGTGCCAAGTATTTTGGTATAGTGAACAAATAGCTTAAATAAACAAGTTTCTGCATATCTGTTAAGAAATAAAACATTTCTAAACTGTTAGTTTTTATCAAATGTCTCACCTGGTGTGTATGTAACTGTTTAGGGTGAGCTGTGCCTCATCCTGTAGTGCAGCAATGGCACTGGCGTTGCGAAAACTCCTCAACTCTGACCCGCCATGCGTTGGCACAGCTTGAAGGGAAAAGGCACAGACAATATGGTTACTGACTGCCATTATATTGACATGTACCTGACAAATGCATAACTGTCAATATACATTTCATATTGATGGTCAAAGTACTTCAGACATCTGCATTGAAATGTAAAAAAAATAAAAAACATATCTATTTTGTTTTTGGCATTAACATCCTTGGCTATTATTTATTTATTTATTCTAAACTATTGGTGACCTTGCAGGGTTGGGGACAATTCCATTTCAATTCCAGTCAATTCAGAAAGTAAACCAAATTCCAATTCCACATTTTTCTTATTAAAACACATGGAAGATAGTTGGAATTGGGAATTGGAATTTCAATGAATTGCTGAATTGACTGCAATTCAAATTAAATTAACCCCAACCCTGCCTTCTTGTGATTTTAGTGAGGATAATTTATTTTAATATAATTTTTTATGACCCCCTCTTCAACTCACCAGCTTTGAACGTGACGATGCACTTCAAACAGGCGAACTCGGTTGCGTCCAGACGCAGCTGTCTGAAGCGAGTAACGACCTCCTGCAGGGCTTGTATTTCTGAGATGATGTTATTCAACCGCTGGGACTCTGTGTTGTCTGTGTTCATACCTTCAAATAAATGGAATGGAGAATCTGTCTCTATTTTCGCTTTCCTTCCAACGCCACATTTAAATCCCATGGAATCGAAACGAAAATCATCTAAACGTAACATGATAGTAAATAGCCTAAATCTAATCGGTTAAGTAGAGTTAACCTGTTGATTGGTCATATGGGTTACATACCGGAAACAGCGAGCAGGGTGTTGGAGTCCACCGGAATGGCCCACTGCGCTATGCCCAGAACAAACAGTTCCCTCCAGGCGTCCTCCAACAGGATCAACTGTAAAACAGATTACAAACCTCAGTCAGCGCCGCACAATGAGCATGCCTAATATACTTCCAAGAAAATATTGATAGAGAATTAAGGTTTGAACACATTAGTTATATTATTTGATTACTGTATTTAGGCCTATGCAATTGTACGTTTTATTTTTGGAAAGGGATAGCCTAATAATGTAATTTATTGGCTAATATCTATCCTATAATATCCATACTGAATATAGTGGCTTACCTGGTCAGGTAAGGGGAGCGTGGAGAAGGCGGGAACGCTCTTGGCCCACTTGATGCTCATGAAGAGCAGGCGCGCAGCTGACTCACACACGGACTCCGTAGCGACCTCGTAGAGGTACATGGGCGTGCCGCTGACCTCGTGAGGGTACTGCAATGCAAGAGGTCCATATAAACAAATAGGGCCTCGGGGTACCATTTGAATAAAATAATGTGCTTTAGGACTAATAAATAGCGTGATCAAATGCATTGGTGCCACATTTGTGACTAATATGTGTGTATCTCATAAAACTCAAAGCACCAACACTAGATTAAGCTGTGGGTCTAATTATAAGCTAATGTTGCCTGCGTTGGATGGAGGTGAAAATATGATTTACATATTGTGTGACTCGAAGCTGCTGAATCGGGACCGGAATGTCAACTTCTAAACCTCTTAAAAGTTGAGAAAGAAGCACGTTGTGTTTTTCCAACGTGCTTGGTTGTACTCCTTGACTCATTGGGCACATAGCGCAGCTCCGTGAGTGAAGGGTGAGCGGAGGACAGGGGCTTACCTTTGGGGTGGGCTGGGCCAGTCCAACGATGGCCTGCCTCTCCGGCGTGCTTGCTACGGCGCTCATTTCCAAGTTATGTGGCTCCAACTGCGTGACCGTAGTGAAAAACGGCGGCCCCGGTAGGCTCGAGCCCGGGAAGTGGGTCGATGAACCGTTCACCTCTTTGTGCCCCCGGAAATATAGGGCGACCTGCTTGCGTATGGTGGAAGTCCTGGGACCCCTCTCGTGCTGAACGGCTGTCAAATTGGAGAGCAGGAACAATACTCTTTAGTAAGCTAGACCTACTCGTCTGTGAATGCCTTATTTATCAAAGTTCTTATTTTGTTCAAAGCTCGGTGAGGTAAAAGGCTTTGCCTCTTATGAGAATGTTATGAATACGTCCTCTGTTTACCCCGCTCTCAGCTGATTACGTTAAATACACTTTTCCATCCGATTTGATCGCCTCAAACCGAAATGTCACTGCCGGCGTGTAGCCAAAATAATAATTAAATTAAGCCTATTACCGTCTTTATTCATGTTCACGTCAAGACACTTTTTCAAACGGCACGCTCGGCATTGGTTTCTGTGCGTTTTGTCCACGGGGCATCCTCCCTATAATGGAAACGAGAGAAAGAAAGAGAGAGAGAGAGAGAACGYGGGGMGGGGGGGGGGGGGGGGGAGCGAGCGAGAGAGAATCACAGTTAAATGTAATTGCTCTGGGCCTCGTTTTCCTGTTGGGATGTAAATTAACCATTACGATGATCGCAGCCTACCACTTGTACGAGGCAACTTTTTCAGCAAGTAGAGAGAACTTTCGCTAATTGCGTCGTTCAATCATATGTCGAAACTGATAGGATCTATAGAAAAGCAACGCCGCTCTCGGATCAGCCTTCTCTACTCAAATCTTACTTTAACATTAGAATGATTCCACAATACCGACAACGGATCGGCTCCTAGACTAGAGAGATATTACCACCTATGTCTGCAAATATTGAAGCGGCTTATTATGCTTACCCAATAATAATGCATCTTGTCACACATCATGAAACATATTGAGGCAAAAATTACAGACAGTAGCCTAGTCGCAAAAAAAAACGGAGTATGATTTAAATATTATTTAAATATTTAGGCCCATGTTGCCTATTTATATTTTAATGCAGTGATCTCTGATTTCATTTGAAGCATCGTTTTATCTTTCACTTGTTTGCAAAAATTGCAAGTACTTTGGCAACTTTGTATTTATAGTCAACTTTGTTCTGAACTTATCGGTGGTCACAGTCAGACAGATATACCTAAAGCCTAAACATTTTCATTCTATGTTTAGCGGAGATCCTCTGTAGATAAAGTGATGCGGAAGGGCAAAAAACATCTAATGCTGCTCTTTGGTTGCTCTATGAGTGGTCTGGATCACTGGTAGATTTGGGAATGTTTTTAAGAGCAACGTTACTAACGAAGACTCTGGAAAACAGATCGGCTGCTAAAGATACATAGTGAGATGTTTTTTTTTTAACCTTTATTTAACTAGGCAAGAACAAATTCTTATTTTCAATAATGGGCCTAGGAATAGTGGGTTAACTGCCTTGTTCAGGGGCAGAACTACAGATTTTTACCTTGTCAGTTAGGGGATTTGATCTTGCAACCTTACGGTTTCGAGTCCAACGCTTTAACAACTAAGATACCTGCCGCCCCAACGATGATCTTAACACTATGAAGGCTCTGGCACAGTGAGTGAATGACATGCTGTGTTTGAGGGAGAAGCGAATGGCTGTTAAAGGCCCAGTGCAGTCAAAAACGTGATTTCATGTGTTTTATATATATTTCCACGCCATGCGGTTGGATAATACTGTGAAATTGTGAAAACTATGATATTTCCCTTTTACTATAAGAGCTTGAAAATAGTATTGTTTTGGTGGGATGGAGTTTTGGCCTGCCTGGTGATATCACCAGCCAGTAAATTAGTTAATAGACTAAGAGAGTTCCAAACCTCTCTGCCAAAAATAGCTATAGTTTTCAGTTTCCCCTCCCCACTCAGACCACCCTCAGACAGTCCTAGCAAATTCTTGCTTGAGGATTTGCTATTTCCTCACAAGCTGTTTTTCTTTCTTTTTGACAATTTTAATTGAAAAAAAATCACAGTAAGTACTTAATTGTTACCAGAAATGATTTGATTTGGAGATAAAAACGGCTGCATTGGACCTTTAAACAGTTATTTTCCTGGGACGCCATTCTACAGGTGAAGGATGTGTTATTATCACAGCTATTGACTCGATCCCCGCGGCTCAGCAGCAGTCTCATCTCCGAGGATAAGTAGGGCTATTCCGCCCACTGTTGGCTAAATCCTCGGGTTAGTGTCATTACATTAGATTGGATTACACCTGAGACATTAAAGCAGGACTGTGCTTAGCGCCAGTCAATGGCCTTGGGTGGCGATGCAATTAGGCCCTGTCGTGCCCTGGGTGGCTGGCCGCTCACAGAGACAAGTTTTAGGAGAGACTTAACCCTGCAGACTCAAGACTGGCCGATAAAGACGCAACATGACCGTGCGTAAAATGCCCAATGTGTGCGTCATGTTTGGATAGATTTAGGATAAAGTCACCACCTGCATTTGAAATAGGTTTAACATTAAATTGGAAAAACACTGTAGTTAGGCCTATTACCTGAGAACCTGATTTACAGACGTATGTCCTGTTTCTGCGGATGCTCCTCTTGAAGAAGCCAGAGCAGCCGTCACACGCGTACACGCCATAATGTTTCCCAGAGCTACGGTCCCCACACACTTTACACGGGATATCCAAGATACGACCTGGAAAGAATAAATACAAATTTATTTATTTATTTCCTTAAGATCAAGATTCAGAAAGGTGTTTTGCGCTTGGAAAGAGCCCCCATCTGAATAAATTCTGCATCCAAACTCATGCCCTGTACCCATCCTCATCATCACCCCTCCCTTTTAATGAAGGAGGACAAAACGAAACACACAGTAACGTGACAACAGACAGTGTACAGTGTCTTCATATACCGTCCGGCCATGGGAATGCACACGCAAGTTTCTTGTGAGTTCGGTTGTGGGAAGCGTCATATCTGAGGTCTCTGAAGACAATTCCAGGGGGCACACAATGGAGACATTAGGGAAAGTGTTAACTTAATGATTTTCCCCATTGAACCTCGTCTGACTGCCCCGATCTCTACAAGCTGCCAACTCCCCCTCATAATGGGACTCGACAGCTGCTTTATCCCGCAGGTCTGTAGGCCTGCGGATTAGGGAGTGACACGGCACAGAGAATAATGCCCACCAACTCGTTTCACCAACTCAAATGAAGTGTATGTAAATCGACCCCGGAGTAAATGAAAAAAAGTGATTTCTGTAAAGATTTTTTATTCAAATCTATTTAAAAGAAGTATATTTGTATGTATATGAGGGAGTCTTTTTTATATAGGGAAAAGAAGGCTATGTAATTACACTGACGTTTTGCCACCTGCTCATTGATTCACCATGCAGTGACCCGTCAAAAAGGGTAGCATGGGAATTCGGATACGACCCCATAACGACAGAGCATCAAAAACAATCGACTTCGGCGATGAGTTGGGACTTCAACACACCAATTATGCAAAGAGTACCAAAGAAGTCGATGGCAATTACATTTCTCAATCACGTGGTTTTATAAAGGGTTGAAAATCCAGGATGCATCTCAAAGATTTTGAAAAAATATTTGGTGCCATGGCCAGGTTTACAACAAAAACGAATAAATAGGCCTAAATTACTCAAAACTATTCGTTAAAAAAATAATAACTGTATAAACCGTCGAAACAATCAATAAACGTTGGGCGATAGCCTAACTGCGCCTCTGAAAAGTTTATACGCCAAGAAGTAGGCGTATAGGCATCACATAAGGAATTAATCCAGTATTGCAATGTCCTCGTTAGACAATTATAATTACGCACTAATAACGGGCACATTTCCCATAAAGCTGTTGGAGGAAAATGTTATGAAATAAAAATGAAGTTTAATTTTGGTGTGTGGGGGAACACATCGGTAACTTATCTCAATAGGGGTTCCAGTCGTCGCCATTGTGTGCCGTAATTGCTTAAAGATATATGGCATATTCCATTACCGTAATTACCATCAACCCCAAAACCTGCTGAAAGAAGTTAGACTGAGTTTTACTGAGGGAAATGTTTTTGTGACCACCCACAATGTGTGCAATGAACTTGGAGGAAAGCATGCAATATTAGGCTACAACAATTGTGAATTATTCTAATTTAAAAGCTGTATGAAAGTGAATACTTGTAGATTGCTTTCTGAGATTTGCCAAGGCCTATGCGACTAGGCCAAAATAGCAACCAACCAGGCGTTGGTGAAACAAATAATAAACTATATGCGTTATAGGCATATTTCGTTTGGACGTAATGCAGTTTAGCAACACTTAACACAATAACAACAAAAAAAGACATGTATTAAACTACAGAATATAGAATATAGGCTAATTGTTGTTGTCTCATTATTCCAGTTATTTGCACACACATGTAAACATTCCTTATAGTGTCCCGAAATCCAGAACTTTAATGTTTTCTTTCATTTATGATGTACAAAGTCCCATAAAGTCCTGCAAATTTTTCAACCATAGAACATAATTAATTTGAACAAAATGCAAGGGCAATTATTTGTGTATGCCATTTTAAAATCAGTATGGTAAAAAATATTTGGCCTGTCAAACACACACACACACACACACACACATCACACACACACACACACACACACACACAACACAACACACACAACACACACACACACACACACACAAACACACACACACATATTGACAAATAGACATAATCAACACAATTGTTTATCAATAAATGAGCTTTTGGGCTATCATGCCAATACTGGCCCATTGGCCTACCTCCATATAGTTTGTATAGTCTCTTTCACGTACATTTTTTTCATCGTTTTGATAGTTTGGGTGTTTCGCACAACATTTCAGGAACATTTAGTCCTATATGTTTTACCTTTACTAATCTTTTTAGAAATAAACATCGCAAAACAAGCAGAAATATGCAGTGTTATTTTTATGAGAGAATAATGCCGTACTTATCAACAACAAATAACTGGAATTAAACTGGAAAACGAAGAAGCATAGGCCTACAGCGCTCAATTTAGTTGTATTAATGGATAGGCTAGGCCCTGTACCATTCCTATGAAAAACATTGTAAAATAAAAAWTTTTTTTTTTTAAGTAGGCCTAAGAACATGCACAATTATTGTACAAAACCGACTTCATAGTTTAAGTTATAAAATGGGTTACCAGATGTATCCTACCGCAACTCCAAGGTAAACGCAAATTGTCGATGACTTCATTTCGGAATGTTTCAACGCCTTTCACATAATATCCTATTACTTTTCGATTCATACATGTTTGCATTATAACAATGATAAATACCTTACTAACCAATTATAGTTTAAGGAGAAAGATAAACTTTAGTATGCTTACTTGATTTAACATTCAGAATATCCAAACACCCACTTGTTGAACCAGCGGGTTTGCTCATCGTGGACACTGTCGTTTATTTTCTATTTTCAGAATCAAAATCCTCTGTCTGTGCAAAAGCATCAGCTGAACGATATCAAAACATTACATCTACAGTTTTCGCTGAAACCAATAGATTTATGTAAAGTCCTGACTCCTGAGTCGGCCAACTGTATATTTTCCAAGGATTATAAAATTCCAGCTATCAAGATGGATTTTGGAGTATCTGCAAGTATTGGACGTTGAGTTTCACAAAGTCCTGGCTGTGTGGATAGCAGCGCGATAGCCGGATAGAGAGCCGTCTACACCGGGCGAGAGGCAACGGCTCCTCGGGTGCGCAGAGCGCAACAAGGCGCACAAAGTTGGGTAGAAAACTGCCGTAGCGGCGCACCAAAACAGACGGACTGTCTACCAAGCGAGTCCAGAAGCCACGGAACACAAATAGTCTAAACCAACAAAAACAATGCTCTTCTTAACTGATAAACAACGACTGGTAAAATAATGCTTGTTCAAACCCGAAGCAGAGGTGACTTTCTGCTGTGAGTCGTTAGATGAAAGCTTAGTAATATTTATGAGAAGTGTCAGAGAAGGCGGAGGGTGGAGAACTCCACTTCCTTCACCCACTTAGCTTGTCCCTGCTTTCTACTCCCAACTCTTGTGTGCCAGGATGACGTCACCCGACTCAGGCTGCTCGCTCTGAGGCAAGTGAAGTAAGAGTTCCGAAGGCTCGCGCAGAGGTTGTAACTGGGAGTGGAAAGAAAACACCGCGCTGTAGATTTATGTGAATTAATAAGGGGTGTTGTGCATGGCTATTGAACGATTCTCTCTACACCTCTCTACATTCTATCTGATTGCTGCGTCTCTGGTGTTTTAATAGACATGTATCAACAGGTGCAACTTTCTCTTTATAGGCTACTTAACATATTTATAAAGTGTTTGATAGGTTTGGTTAAATTGAGCTGCTTTTGTCAACTCCACATAGCCTTATCCAAGTGTTCTTTGGGTAGAGTTTGAGCACAATTGAATGTGCACCTGTTGAGTTTATGAATGTGCAAGTGTGTTGTTACTAGTATTGCCTAAAACGAATGTCGATCGATTATCATTGAGAGGGAGTCAACGGTACACGGTTTGGACATCCCCCTCATCTACCAGAGCTGTGTGACAGACAGAGACAGCGGTTCCCATCGCCCTTTAGTAGTTGGGAACGAAGCAGGGGTTCTGGGTCGGGGATGCACACGCTAATGTAGACTAGAACAGTGTAGTGGTCTCCTCCCTTGGCCCCCCTGTGCCCGCTCGCCGGGGCGGAAAGATGCAGCCTCTCCTCTCTGTCTGAGGAGCAGGGTGTGCCGGGGCGAAGGGACGATCGCACCCGTAGACCGCATCATTGACAGTGACACCCTGACCTTGACAGCTTGCTGCGCTTTCGCCCGGTAACTCCAGAAATCCATAATTCTGTTTTTTAATTATGAACATTCCCACGGTACCCTAGAGGACATATGGACGTTGAAAGTGTCGATTTAAACGGACAAGGGCGGGGTACAATGTCGTAGTTAATTGCAATTAGTCGTTGTCAAGTCTTTCACCCTTAAAAACCTGCCTTCAGCATGGCTCGCTTGGTTTAGTCAGTTTTGAGCATGCTCGAGCTGGTCCAAGTATCAACTTCTCTAAGTTTATTATATATAAATATAATGAATGTGTTAAAGAGCAAACTACGCAGGTGGATATCATCAGGCCTATCAAAACTAAAACTTTGACTATTTAGTAAACGTGTCTTAAAATGGAAATAATTGCTTCACAATATTGATATTCCACATTTAGTATAATGAGCTTTATTGCACACACTTCTTTCTATGTTTGCTACTTTTGGTGGGGCTTGATTGTGAAATGCATATGTGAGGGTGTGAGTGGGGGACTGGGGGGGGCAGTTGAATGTGCGAGATAATCTCCTTAACTCTTTGTAATCCTCGTCAATCACTGATAGCCTTTACACAAATATAACCAACATCATGGTTGCCTGGGTTGCTTGCTTTCACTTTTTGTATTAGTGACTCCCTTCTTCTCCAGCAGTCAATGAAAAATCGTTAACAAAGGACCAGTGGATTGTGTATCTGGTTTTTGGCTTGACAGCATCAGTATGCAACTACTTAAATAGTCTTTAAATATTCGAGAGGCATAGGCCTAAGTGTCACACTACTTATTTATTGGAATAACCCTATAGGCTATAGAAAGCCGATATTACCACCGTGAAATTTTCCACCGTTATTAGCAATGAAAACCGTATGAAGGCTATCAACTAGGTTGCATTCTTTTATATCAAATCAATCGAAAGGTAGCACTAACAAGATGTGCGTAAACCTATTGAGAGAAGTCAGTAAGCGCCATAGAAAACAAATATGTGGGTCTGAGCAAGTGTGATGTCATTAATGTTTGTAGAAATGAATGTACATAAATGTTCAGTTGTCTACTGTCTTTGTCTATGTATGTTTTTGTATTTTAAGAAAAATCAAATACAATCTTACAAAAAGAAGACAGCGAACATAATAGATCCAAGTCCACCAAAGACCTAGGGCTGCAACCTGGTCTCAGAGCATTTCGTATTATTCTGTATGTAAATCCAAGACACTACATTTAGTATGATATATTACGTTTCATATGCTAGACAGGGCTTAGACTGTTTAGTGGCAAAAAAATGTTTAAATATAGGTTAAAAAAATAATCTTTCTTATAGCTCTCAGATATAGGAGAGACACTTCAGAACAAACTTCCCTTTGATATTTTTTTGGGACCATCTGTTGTTCCATGTAGTGAATCTGTTATTCAATGCATTTGTATGGGCTAATAGCAGTATGGCCCCAAATCATTTTTCCCCAAATATTTTTTTTCAATATTTTTTTTGATACTTCAAGGGGTCTTAAAATTCTAAATCAAATAGATAAATGATCCTTGGTATGATCTTCTTAAAACAATTCCATATAGCGTAGAAATTGGTTGTTGATAATTGCAAGACAACCATTTTCAGGTCTTGCTATAGATTTTAATGTAGATTTAAGGCAAAACTGTAACTCGGCCACTCAGGAACATTCACTGTCTTCTTGGCAAGCAACTCCAGTGTAGATTTGGTCTTGTGTTTTAGGTTATTGTCAGTGGAAAGCAGACTGATCCAGGTTTTCCTCTAGGATTTTGCCTGTGCATAGCACAGTTCTGATTCTTTTTAATCCTGAAAACTCCCCCAGTTCTTCTTGATTACAAGCATACCCATAACATGATGCAGCCACCACCATGTTTGAACATATGGAGAGTGGTACACAGTAAAGTGTTGTATTGGATTTTCCCCAGGCATAACACTTTTTATTGAGGATAAAAAGTACATTGCTTTGCCACATTTTTTTCAGTATTACTTTACTGCCTTTTTGCAATATATATTTTTATTCTGTACAGGTTTCCTTATTTTCTCTCTGTCAATTAGGTTAGCATTGTGGAGTAACTACAATGTTGTTGATCCATCCTCAGTTTTCTCCTATCACAGCCATTAAACTCTGTAACTTTTTTAAGAACACCATTGGCCTCATGGTGAAATCCCTGAACGGTTTCCTTCCGCTCTGGCTACTGAGTTAGGAAGGACACCTGTATCTTTGAAGTGACTGGTTGTATTGATACACCATCCAAAGTGTAATTAATAACTTCACCATGCTCAAAGGGATATTCAATGTCTGCTTTTTTTTACCCATCTACCAATAGGTGCACTTCTTTACGAGGCATTGGAAAACCTCCCTGGTCTTTGTGGTTGAAACTGTGTTTAAAATTCACAGCTCAACTGAAAGACCTTACAGATAATTATATGTGTGGGGTACAGAGATGAGGTAGTCATTCAAATTTTTACTCTTGAACTTATTTAAGCAATTCCACTTTGACATTATGGGTTATTGCATGTAGGCCAGCGACAAAAAAATCTCAATGGAAACCATTTTAAATTCAGATTGTAATACAACAAAATTTAATTCTGCCTGTAACACAAGTCAAGGGGCGTGAATATTTTATGAAGGCACTGTATCTCAACCAATCTAAATAAGCATACACTGTAACAGAAAAATGAAATTTATACGGTAATTTTAGGTATTATCAACAGTAAAAAACGTAGAAACTTTTTACTGCAGTACTGTACACTGTAAATTATGGTGCATTGTGGGAAAATGTCGGTATATCGAATGGTACTGTAACTCCACCCCACAAAATACCATACCATACCGTATCTTTGGAGATCCAAAAACCCTTTGACCACTAGTGGGTGCATGGCGTTGTTGTTTCTGGCTCATTAACATATTTTAAAGCATGCCTTGTGAGAGGCTATATTTGTTGCACCCGTGTGCGAGAATGCTATACCAATTTAACTACTATATGGTTATAAGGTCCCATCAATTCATAAAGTATAGGGGACAGATTGGAGAGGCAGAAAATCTTCAACCTTAAATGGTTGCACATTTTGCCCTGTCCTTATGGTTTGTTTTGCCCTGTAGTTTCTGCCAGTTTTGAAGCCTTTGTTTAGGCCTCTAGAAGCGCAAGTGATGTAAAAAATCAAATAATCATTAATATGCTGTAACGTGTAAACACTTTATCTAGCTGCCAACCTGCTTGCACCAATTCCTTGTAATTACAGTAAAATACTGTCAAATTCAAACTCCTCCCCTCAATTCATCCAGTCATTAATTAATTCAGATTACGGTAGCATAGATTTTTTACAGTATAATACAGTACATTTTACGGTATTGTACTGTGTGTCATTACACAGTACTTGCTTTGATACCGTATTTATATTACAGTAGGTGTGTACTGTAATATTACATACAGAATTGTTCTTGCCACGCGCTGCCTGTAAATTACTGTCAAATTCATGGTAACCCCTTTACAGTGTTTAAATTATTAAATAAATTATGAACAGGAAATATTAGTCTGTGAAAAAGGTATGGGCCTTTGAAAGAGTTGAAGCTCTTATTTGCTAGTTTAAAAATATGCATGTCTGAAATTGTACAATCATTACAAATCAGAGTCAATAACAGATTGCTAGCATAGGCTACAGTAGTGACAGGTTACATTTCAGCACCGTGGACAGCTCTGGGGAAGGGTCGACTAAAGTGGCGAAGCAGATACCTGGCGTGTAGGACAGACTGGGGAGTGGGGATGAGGGCTAGGGGTGGGGGGGAATCACCCAGACCTTGCACTGTGTTCAGAATTTCAGTTTAGTAATGTGTGGGGGACTCTGTGTTTATGGTCTTGAAGGTCCTTTCCGGAAAACAAATTTGGAATGATAAATAAAATAAAATAATTAACAGCAACCTCAAAACATCATCATAAATGTACCATCCTGTGGTCCCACATTTTGGCCCCACACATGTTTGTGGCCCCACACTGACATGTTTGTGGCCCCATCCATGCCTCAATGGATGGTTCCATCATACTGACTACCTGTAGCTGTCATTACACTTGAGTGGATTGGTCTGGACATACAACGATCTCTATTTCCATTCCCCTATCACTACCATCCCAGTGTCCCAATTCCCTTACTACCTCCCAGACAGCCAGTGGAAGGGAACACCCCCTTGACTTGTTGAATGATGGGTGGCCAGATTACCATCCCTGGCACACCACAACCCACCCACCTCCCTCCACCAAACCCTGCCTTGCAGGGGGTCAACACAGGGCATCCCTCTCTCAGTCTGGGTCTTTGGGATTGGTACAAACAGGGAAAGAACACACAGTCAGCTCCCTGGTCCAACACACATGCACACAGCACACACCTACAGGCACATATCCTCTACCCCAGACACACCTCCATCCCCTGTACCTATACAATACACCAGGCTACAGTTATTGAAATGTACCTAAAAGAAACCCCCCAAAAGCTCATCATGCCAGAACCCAAACGCGCCACAAGTCGATGCCGTCTGGTGCGGTCGGTGCGGTAGGATGCTCTGACAAATCTATTTGGGGCAAATTGTCAGTGAGAAACTTCCGCTCGAACTGCCTCGGACAAAACTGGCTGTTGGGGAGAGCAAATCCCGCTGCATGAGGGTGGGGACAATGGGGTTGAATGTGTTGATGTGCGGCCGGTGGCTAGGGAGGGACAATGGGCGGATTAGTCCGTCCCCTGGCTGACTGATTTGAGATGGCTCCTCTCGGGCCCTCACCGTGGGGAGTCCCATTGTCCACCTTCTGATTCCCACTTCTCACAAACTCCAAACAAAAGTCAATCTCTTTCTCAAGGGGGGAAAAATATCGACCTGGGCCATGTTGTCTTCTGCTCCGCTCGGGAAAGTGACTAAAAACTTTATTTGCCAGGGATGAATAACTCCACTAACTCACTAACTTCCTATACTTTTCTCATTCCCCCCTTCTTGTTCTCTCTCTTCTTCCTTCTGGGTGTCTATCTGAGGTCCATGGTGGGTAGTGGGAAGGTGCTATACCCCCTGCCTGATCTGAAGGACGCTCGGCTGGGATTTTCAGACGGGAGTGGAGCTGTAAGGCACCTGTTGGAGGCTTAGGCCTGCAGCCTGCAGCTTTGCGGCCCGCGGCCCATTAATATTAAAATATACAGAGATGCCATCACGGGCCGCTCTGAAATCGGTCTGATGTCGCCCCTGGGATCCCTCTGGACGGACCTCTGCTTTCAGTCACTGGTGAAGAGCCCCTGGGATCCCTCTGGACGGACCTCTGCTTTCAGTCACTGGTGAAGAGCTCCTTTTTTTCTTTCTTTTTTCCTGTCTTCGCGTTTTCTTTTTTTCTCTCAAAAGGCTCGTTAACAAATTATGACAGCTGAGTAGAGAGGCTTAAGCCGTTCATGCTGCAAAGATAAACAGGTTAGAGCCCAGGAGGCAGGAGAGCAGGCTGCAATATAGAAGAGCAGGGAACACTGTTAGGCTGGCTGCTTATAGCTGCTGCATGACTTCATTGATCTATCTATGCATCCTTTCACGCATCTACTGTATACACAATAAAATGTTTACTGTAAACACATAGTCACAGAGACTGCCAAAACTATACAATGAAGCATTTGTTTATGATTAAGATAAGTAGTATTTACAATAAACAGAGGCTTATACAGTACATTTTCTATTCCATATTATTTATGTAATGTTCAGGGTTCAAAACCTTTCATAAAACCAGAATGAAAGAGTGTATTCTAAAGAAGTACAATAACTATATTGAGTAGATTCACAGTATCTCAACATTTATGTCAGACAAAATAGCAATAAAGATAAGTGCAAAATAAATGACACACACACACACACACACATTCAGTACACACACACTCTCTAAATGCCGTCACTGCCGTTCTATCATGTCTGTGAACACCAACACCAGTCAAGCCATCTGTGGTTACAGTAAAGACTGGTTGCGGTCGTCAAATAGATGAGCTAAACAATGGTTGCCATTGGGTTTGACCACAACTATTGTCACGGTCATCTCTGGGTTCAACTGCAGTCATCATGGCAGAGTGAGAGTCATTATACTCAAACCGTTCATTTCTAGTGGCTGCGGTCCTCAGTCAATCAGTTCAAACGGCAGTGGACGCGGTCATGTCACGTTCGACCTTCAGGTGCAGCAGAGCTCACCAGGCCTGCGTGCCAAATGGAACCCTATTACATACAGTTGAAGTCGGATGTTTACATACACCTTAGCCAAATACATTTAAACTCAGTTTTTCACAATTCCTGACATTTAATCCTTGTAAAAAAATCCCTGTCTTAGGTCAGTCAGTTATTTTAAGAATGTGAAATGTCAGAAAAATAGTAGAGAATGATTTATTTCAGCTTTTATTTCTTTCATCACATTCCCGTGGGTCAGAAGTTTACATACACTCAATTAGTATTTGGTTGCATTGCCTTTAAATTGTTTAACTTGGGTCAAATGTTTCGGGTAGCCTTCCACAAGCTTCCCACAATAAGCTGGGTGAATTTTGGCCCATTCCTCCTAACAGAGCTGGTGTAACTGAGTCAGGTTTGTAGGCCCCCTTGCTCGCACACACTTTTTCAGTTCTGCCTACAAATTTTCTATGGGATTGAGGTCAGGGCTTTGTGATGGTCACTCCAATACCTTGACTTTGTTGTCCTTAAGCCATTTTGCCACAACTTTGGAAGTATGCTTGGGGTCGTTGTCCATTTGGAAGACCCATTTCTGACCAAGCTTTAACTTCCTGACTGATGTCTTGAGATGTTGCTTCAATATATCCACACAATTTTCCTACCTCATGATGCCATCTATTTTGTGAAGTGCACCAGTCCCTTCTGCAGCAAAGCACCCCCACAAAATGATGCTGCAGCCCCCGTGCTTCACGGTTGGGATGGTGTTCTTCGGCTTGCAAGCCTCCCACTTTTTTCCCCCACAAGCCTCCCACTCCAAACATAACGATTGTCATTATGGCCAAACAGTTCTATTTTTGTTTCATCAGACCAGAGGACATTTCTCCAAAAAGTATGATCTTTGTCGCCATGTGCAGTTGTAAACCATAGTCTGTCTTGGAGCAGTGGCTTCTTCCTTGCTGAGCGGACTTTCAGGTTATGTCGATATATGACTCGTTTTACTGTGGATATAGATAGTTCTGTACCTGTTTCCTCCAGCATCCTCACAAGGTCTTTTGCTGTTGTTCTGGGATTGATTTGCACTTTTCGCACCAAAGTACGTTCTTCTCTTGGAGACAGAACGCGTCTCCTTCCTGAGTGGTATGACGGCTGCATGGTCCCATGGTGTTTATAGTTGCGTACTATTGTTTGTACAGATGAACGTGGAAGGTGTTTGGAAATTGCTCCCAAGGATGAACCAGACTTGTGGAGGTCTACAATTTTTTTCTGGGGTCTTGGCTGATTTCTTTGGATTTTCCCATGATGTCAAGCAAAGAGGCACTGAATTTGAAGGTAGGCCTTGAAATACATCCACAGGTATACCTCCAATTGACTCAAATTATGTCAATTAGCCTATCAGAAGCATCTAAAGCATGACATAATTTTCTGGAATTTTCCAAGCTGTTTAAAGGCACAGTCAACTTAGTGTATGTAAACTTCTGACCCACTGGAATTGTGATACAGTGAATTATAAGTGAAATAATCTGTCTGTAAACAATTGTTGCAAAAATTACTTGTGTCATGCACAAAGTAGATGTCCTAACCAACTTGCCAAAACTATAGTTTGTTAACAAGAAATTTGTGGAGTGGTTGAAAAACGAGTTATAATGACTCCAACCTAAGTGTATGTAAACTTTCGACTTCAACTGTATATAGTGCACTACCCATAGGGTTCTGGACAAAAGTAGTGCATTATAGAGTGAATTGGGTGCCATTCGGACACTGCCTATGTTAAATGGTCATACCTTGGCGTTACGGTCCTGCCTGTCATTAACTCCATGTAACTCTACGGCATTGGAGCTGTCATCAAGACCTTCACAGTCACTTAGTGTGTCTTAATACAGAGCAGACTGGTGTTTCTACTCTTGGTGTTCCTACTCTTGGTGTTCCTACTCTTGGTATTTCAACTCTTGGTGTTTCTACTCTTGGTGTTTCTACTCTTGGTGTTTCTACTCTTGGTATTTCTACTCTTGGTGTTCCTACTCTTGGTGTTCC
This sequence comes from Salvelinus sp. IW2-2015, assembly GCF_002910315.2. Taxonomy (NCBI): domain Eukaryota; kingdom Metazoa; phylum Chordata; class Actinopteri; order Salmoniformes; family Salmonidae; genus Salvelinus; species Salvelinus sp. IW2-2015. Next base: position 8,140,874 of record NC_036854.1, on the reverse strand, counting down.
TACTCTTGGTGTTCCTACTCTTGGTATTTCTACTCTTGGTATTTCTACTCTTGGTGTTCCTACTCTTGGTGTTTCTACTCTTGGTGTTCCTACTCTTGGTGTTTCTACTCTTGGTGTTCCTACTCTTGTGTTCCTTACTCTTGGTATTTCTACTCTTGGTGTTTCTACTCTTGGTGTTCCTACTCTTGGTATTTTCTAGTCTTGGTGTTCCTACTCTTGGTATTTCTACTCTTTGGTGTTCCTACTCTTTGGTGTTCCTACTCTTGGTGTTTCCTACTCTTGGTGTTCCTACTCTTGGTGTTGCTACTCTTGGTGTTCCTACTCTTGGTATTTCTACTCTTGGTGTTTCTACTCTTGGTGTTCCTACTCTTGGTGTTCCTACTCTTGGTGTTCTTACTCTTGGTGTTCCTACTATTGCTGGGGATGTGACAGGTTCTGAAAGAGAAGAAACTCTGTCATACTGGTATTCTTGAATACTCACAAACAAGGTCCTTTGACTTGCTTGTGGAGTGTTCTAGAAATACCAGTGTGCTGGAGTATCTTATTTTTCAAATATATATATTTTCCAACCATGCACCTCGAACTACGCTATAGGTGTGTGAACTATACATTTTTCAATATTACAGTATCAAACAGCCCTTACCTTGACTGGATTCTCACTGATAGATGCTCAGTGATTGCTGGTCAAAACCCAAGGAAATTGAAAATGGGATAAAGATATTTAATTTCAAAAGCACAAAAAGTAGTCCCTCTTTTAAGTTACCTACAAACCAATCAGTGGTACAGTAACGTTTTTTGTTTTGTTTTTAAGATTGAAATTTTACAATGCAGTGTCATTTTGAAAATCTGAAACAATTATGCAGGCAGGTCGTTTTTTTATTTCCTTCTTTCTTTCTAAAGTTCCCTTCTTATTGTTCAAGTCAGTGCAGTCTCTTTCCCATCCTTAAATCCCCCCACCAAAGTTTCAGATACGAACAATCAAACAATACACAGATGCTGTCCTTCAGTCCTTACCCCCCTGCCTCAACCCAGAACTATCATTCATAACCTTTCTGTGGTGGCCTGAGAGAGAGGTGCGGTAAAGAGAGAGAGAGAGAGGAGAGATGGAGGGAGGGAGGTGAGGGGGAGCGGAGGAGAGCAACACGGCAGCTTATTTAGAAGACTTCCTTTATTGGAACATGTGCAGGCAGTTCACTCACAAAGGACTTAAATAGGATATTTTCTGTTCCCTATAGTCGCTTTCCCCCTTTTAAGTGCCGAGAGGGAAAAAAGTAAGTTTACAACTCCCTCCTCAATGGGGGCTCTTCACTCTCAGGTTGCTGGGACCTGAGTGACCTACGAAAGTTAATTAGGAGGTTAACAAAGAGCGAGCCGGAGCAGAATGCCTCGCCTCTCCTCCAGCCAAAGATGTCATCCATTAATTAGGAAAATCTTTAAGGTGGCCTTATTGAATTTACAGAAAGCCCCGCAGTTGGCGGGCAACAGTTTTTTGATCAAGCCCTTCCTCAAACAATGCCTTTTCTGGGGGTTAAAAAAGAACGAGAAGAAGAAAAAGGGAGGAGATTGGTGGGGTTGGAGGAGAGAGAGAGAGAAGAAGGGGAAAAAAGGAGAAGAAAAAGAAGAAACGTATGGGTTTCCAGTGCGGTACAGTTTAATGGGGGGAGCCTCTGATTGTGACAGCTCAGATTCACATGGGTATGGGGGGCATACTTTAAAGATGATGTCATGCAAAGGCAACCTGGGGACTTGAGGGGAGGAGGCGGAGGCAAGGGTGTGTGAGGGGCAGAGGGAAGCATACCACGCTCAAGCCACAGGGGCCACTCAAAGTTAACATTGCTGCCTGCATCTGGGCTAAGTCCTTTTCTTTTGCAGAGATGGGAGAGGCTTTCCTACGCACACACCCTCCACCACCAATACCTTTTTACAAACCAGAGCATCACCTGTTTTATGGATAACTCCTCGATAACTAATTAACTGCAGAATTCAGGGGAGTCAAATACTCATGTAAGTTAACAAATTAGTGCGTAAAATCACACACAGGAGGTATGCTTGCTTTCAATACATTGTTCTGTCTTTCTCCACAGTCTTATTCAGTCAAATGATAAACCCATATGCTTAGTTAAGTCAAAATGATAATTTATCCTGCAGCAATAAAACATGTTTGAATTAACATGCAGTTAAGTATCTTTTGATTTTGCACAGGAATCATTTTAGTTGACTGCATGAACATCAGAACAGTTTTCTTATGTGGCTAGTTCACATCCTCCACACTATCTAGTTCACATCTTCCAAAATAGCAAGTTCACATCCTCTACACTATGTAGTTCACATCCTCCACACTAGCGAGTTTCCATCCTCCACACTAGCTACAGTTGAAGTCGGAAGTTTACATACACTTAGGTTGGAGTCATTAAAACTTGTTTTTCAACCACTCCACAAATTTCTTGTGAACAAACTATAGTTTTGGCAAGTCGGTTAGGACATCTACTTGTCCAAGACACGAGTAATTTTCCCAACAATTGTTTACAGACAGATGATTTCACTTATAATTCACTGTATCACAATTCCAGTGGGTCAGAAGTTTACATACACTAAGTTGACTGTGCCTTTAAACAGCTTGGAAAATTCCAGAAAATTATGTCATGGCTTTAGTAGCTTCTGATAGGCTAATTGACATAATTTGAGTCAATTGGAGGTATACCTGTGGATGTATTTCAAGGCCTACCTTCAAACTCAGGGCCTGTTTGCTTGACATCATGGGAAAATCCAAAGAAATCAGCCAAGACCTCAGAAAAAATGTGTCGACTTCCACAAGTCTGGTTCATCCTTGTCTGGGAATTGCTCCCAATGATGAACCAAACACCTGAAGGTACCACATTCATCTGTACAAACAATAGTACGCAAGTATAAACACCTCAGAAAACCTCAGAAAAAAATTGTAGACCTCCACAAGTCTGGTTCATGCTTGGGAGCAATTTCCAAACGCCTGAAGGTACCATGTTCATTTGTACAAACAATAGTACGCAAGTATAAACACCATGGGACCACGCAGCCGTCATACCATTCAGGAAGGAGACACGTTCTGTCTCCAAGAGAAGAACGTACTTTGGTGCGAAAAGTGCAAATCAATCCCAGAACAACAGCAAAGGACCTTGTGAAGATGCTGGAGGAAACAGGTACAAAAGTATCTATATCCACAGTAAAATGAGTCCTATATCGCCATACCCTGAAAGTCCACTCAGCAAGGAAGAAGCCACTGCTCCAAAACCACCATAAAAAAACCAGACTACGGTTTGCAACTGCACATGGGCACAAAGATTGTACTTTTTCGAAAAATGTCCCCTGGTCTGATGAAACAAAAATAGAACTGTTTGGCCATAATGACCATCATTATGTTTGAATGAAAAAGGCAGAGGCTTGCAAGCCGAAGAACACCATCCCAACCGTGAAGCACGGGGATGGCAGCATCATGTTGTTTGGGTGCTTTGCTGCGGGAGGGACTGGTGGACTTCACAAAATAGATGGCATCATGAGGTAGGAAAATGATGTGGATATATTGAAGCAACATCTCAAGACATCAGTCAGGAAGTTAAAGCTTGGTCGCAAATGGGTCTTTCAAATGGACAATGACCCCAAGCATACTTCCAAAGTTGTGGCAAAATGGCTTAAGGACAACAAAGTCAAGGTATTGGAGTGGCCATCACAAAGCCCTGACCTCAATCCCATAGAAAATTTGTGGGCAGAACTGAAAAAGTGTGTGCGAGCAAGGAGGCCTACAAACCTGACTCCGTTACACCAGCTCTGTCAGGAGGAATGGGCCAAAATTCACCCAGCTTATTGTGGGAAGCTTGTGGAAGGCTACCTGAAACGTTTGACCCAAATTAAACAATTTAAAGGCCATGCTACCAAATACTAATTGAGTGTATGTAAACTTCTGATCCACTGGGAATGTGATGGAAGAAATAAAAGCTGAAATAAATAATTCTCTCTAATATTATTCTGACATTTCACATTCTTAAAATAAAGTGGTGATCCTAATTAACCTAAAACAGGGAAGTTTGACTGGGATTAAATGTCAGGAATTGTGAAAAACTGAGTTTAATGTATTTGGCTAAGGTGTATGTAAACTTCTGATTTAAACTGTAGGAACATCCTCCACACTAGCTAGTTCACATCCTCGCACAACTAGCTAGTTCACACCTCCACAATATCTAGTTCACATCCTCTACACTATCTAGTTCACATCCTCCACACTAGCTAGTTCACATCCTCCACACTAGCTAGTTCACATCCTCCACACTTGCTAGTTCACATCCTCCACACCAGCTAGTTCACACCCTCCACAGTATCTAGTTCACATCTTCCACATCCTCCACACTATCTAGTTCACATCCTCCACACTAGCTAGTTCACATCCTCCTCACTGGCTAGTTCACATCCTCCACACTAGTTTGTTCACATCCTCCACACTAGCTAGTTCACATCCTCCACACTAGCTAGTTCACATCCTCCACACTAGCTAGTTCACATCCTCACTGCTAGTTCACATCCTCCACACTAGTTTGTTCACATCCTCCACACTAGCTAGTTCACATCCTCACTGGCTAGTTCACATCCTCCACACTAGTTTGTTCACATCCTCCACACTAGCTAGTTCACATCCTCCACACAGCTAGTTCACATCTCCACACTTGTTTGTTCACATCCTCCACACTAGCTAGTTCACATCCTCTATACTAGTTTGTTCACATCCTCCACACTAGCTAGTTCACATCCTCCACACTAGTTTGTTCACATCCTCCACACTAGCTAGTTCACATCCTCTACACTAGCTAGTTCACATCCTCCACACTAGTTTGTTCACATCCTCCACAGTAGCTAGTTCACATCCTTCACACTATCTAGTTCACATCCTCCACACTAGTTTGTTCACATCCTCCACAATAGCTAGTTCACATCCTCCACACTAGTTTGTTCACATCCTCCACACTAGCTAGTTCACATCCTCTACACTAGCTAGTTCACATCCTCCACACTAGTTTCTTCACATCCTCCACAGTAGCTAGTTCACATCCTCCACACTATCTAGTTCACATCCTCCACACTAGTTTGTTCACATCCTCCACACTAGATAGTTCACATCCTCTACACTAGCTAGTTCACATCCTCCACACTAGTTTGTTCACATCCTCCACACTAGATAGTTCACATCCTCTACACTATCTAGTTCACATCCTCCACACTAGTTTGTTCACATCCTCCACAGTAGCTAGTTCACATCCTCCACATCTTCCACACTAGTTTGTTCACATCCTCCACACTATCTAGTTCCCATCCTCCACACTAGCTAGTTCACATCCTCCACACTAGCTAGTTCACATCCTCCACACTAGCTAGTTCACATCCTCCACATCCTCCACACTAGCAAGTTCACATCCTCCACACTAGCAAGTTCACATCCTCTACACTAGCTAGTTCACATCTTCTACACTAGCTAGTTCACATCCTCCACACTAGCTAGTTACATCCTCACACACTAGCTAGTTCACATCCTCCACACTAGCTAGTTCACATCCTCCACACTAGCTAGTTCACATCTCCACACAGCTAGTTCACATCCTCCACACTAGCTAGTTCACATCCTCCACATCCTCCACACTAGCTAGTTCACATCCTCCACATCCTCCACACTAGCTAGTTCACATCTTCCACACTAGCTAGTTCACATCCTCTACACTAGCTAGTTCACATCCTCCCACACTAGCTAGTTCACACCCTTCACATCCTCCACACTAGCTAGTTCACATCCTCCACACTAGCTAGTTCACATCCCTCACATCCTCCACACTAGCTAGTTCACATCCTCCACACCAGCTACTTCACATCCTCTCAACTATCAAAAATATTTGTGATTTTGTATTATTCAGAGCAACCTGAATGTGAAACATTTCCACACAATTTGACCATTTAACAGTTCAGATTGCAGGCTGCCTATTCCATACCACATGATATTTGAACCAGTTGGGTTACATTGCCTGCATTGCATCTTGTCAGGAGCAACCCGTGAAATCATACACACATTCAGGACAGACAGGCTTAGTTTGAGCCATGCAATGAAGATGGTGATGAGGATGATGATATGTGTATGGTTTTATCAGGTCATGAACCTGAGCTGAACACCAAGTCAGCAAAGTCAACAACTCCTCTCTATCACTGAAATCCACAGACATCCCGTTTAACCATGATGAGGATAGTTCCTCCTCACTCTCACACACCCCTCTCCCGCCGTCTCGCAGGGGTCGGAGTGACGTGAACCCCTCACCCCACCCCCACCCATGGACTAATCGGAGGGGAGGATCTAGGCCTATGTGTTTTGTTGCTTGTCAAAAACAATCAGTCCTCGGGCCATTACATTTACAGCACGTCGTACTTTAATTGGTGTAACCGAGTGAGCGCTGAGAGGCGGGGGAGGCGGCCCACAAAGAACAGCGCGCAGTGAATGAGAAGAGACTCGCACAAAACTCCTCTTCACAGTGAAAAAAGTTCAGAGTTAGTCACTAACAAGGTGGTATAGAGGGGCTCTCTTTTTAAGTGATACCAAGTTACACTGTTCCGGCCAAAAGCTAGAAAACCATTAACCGCAGTGTTTGGCCCTAAATGTTTTCGTTGAACAGGCCGTGCGTAAACAACTGGTGAGAAAATAAGTTACGGGCAAAAAACAGATGGGGGAATTCACTCTTTCAATGGTTTTAGGGATTAGTTAGGGCGTTATTTTTCTCTTCATAATATGACGAAATGACCACCTGTAAAATTACAGACTGGGGCCAATAGGCCTATACTTCAGGGCATAACAACTTTATTACTGGTGCGCCTCCATACCCACAAACCTCTCTCCCTCTCTCTCTTTCTCCCTCTCTCCATCGCCCGCTCGCCCTTCCTTCTGTTTGGGCACTGGAGGTTGTCAGCCGGGGTTTATGTTCAGTTCACTGAAGCTGAAAGAAGTCAGCTTCGTGTCTTGTTATGAAACAAGACGTCTCTGCCTCCCAGTTCGCGGGAGCGATGAGAAGTGGTCGCGGCGAGCTGGGGGAGCAGAGCGCTCTCCGCGCCAGGCCCATCCCTAGAGGCGACCAGCAGTGAGGAAGTCAAAGCCGCTTTTGTGTCGCTTCTGCTGGCTGCATGTTTGTTAATTATCCCGTCTATGTGCTCAGACAACTTGGGCTCCCCGAGAGAGCCAACCAACCCAGTCGACGGAAGAGCGCACAACACACCGTCAACAAAGATTAACTTCTCTCAGAGCCATGCACCGAGGTGTCTGAATGGGAAGATACTGCAAAACAAAGAGCTATCTTGTGTGAACTGCTACCAATAGACTAAAATATTCAAACCACTATTTACACACAGGCAGTTAGCGGACTAAACTCCACTCCATGGCGAAGGAAGTTTCCTTTTCCTTCCATGGCTGCTAACAGGCAGTGTGACATTTAGGCCTACCCAAAGGCAGTTTGGGGTATAGGCATATAGGCCTACACCTGTTGATCATTAGTGACCAAACCAATCCAGATGCTTTGCAATTATGATGAGGAGGATAATATTCATATCAGCAGCAGCCTCTGTAGAGGTATAAGGGCTTCCTACTGGCTGTACTTCACTCCTTATCAAATTGATCTTGGCCAGCAGTTTTGGGGCTAAAAGGAAACTAGGCTTATTCTGCACCCACTCAGATAACCATACCCAAAACTCTTAATCGGTTTGGCACAGTCTATTCTAACTTTGGAAATAGTCAGTGAATGGCAATTAATCTGTTGGCAGTTCAGTCCCTGCGGTCTTGGGAAGCAGTTTGGGAGCATCCGTCTTTTTCTCCAGAAAGTGAAAGTGCACGTCAGTCCTCTGAACGCCTTCATTGAGCCCCAACTTGATGGTTCTCTCTCCCGCTCAGATCACTTCTTTAGAGCGCAGAATAGCGCCGAATAGCCTCGCCTTGATCAGCATCAATTGTCATCGCGGGTTTCGGGACACTTTGGCCGCCAGTGGGCGAAGTCAGGGCTAATCCCTGGAAAGGGAATCACGGGGAAAGAGAAAAGCAACAATAACCAAGTCAAGCGTAAAAAATGAAAGCGAAATCTCTATTATCAACTCCCTGCATTTCCCAGCGATCTAGTGAAAATCAGGCTAGTTTGTGAGTCGAGTCAGACGCCCAGGGAAGAATATGGGGTCGCGCTGGGTTGGTAGACTCACACGATGAAGAGGGCAATATTTCGGTGAAAGGGGGCCTTGCATTTGCAAAATCCCTCTCACATCCCGACATAACCATTAAATGCAGACTGACTTTATGTTGTATAGAGAGCGACAAACAAGAAAAGAGGCACAGTTCTCCAATGAAAGAATGGGGTTTTGGAGGATTAGGGACGGCCCGAAGGATGAAGAATAACTTCTGCATAACTTTACAGCTATTTTCTCCCCTTGCTTGCAAGAGCCAAGTTTACTGCTAAACCGGTTTAAGTTTAACCCCTTATTGCATCAACTCGCCCAGATCAACTCGCCCAGCAACAAATTAATGTTGGTTTATGCAAAAATCTTACATTTTTTTACGCAATCATTTTTCATAAACTTCTTCATCAGATCTAGCCTAAGTGTTTTCAAAATATCTGTTTTATATCATATTGGCCTAGCTTTCTATTTATACCTCGACATGAATAAGTAGTTATTATGACTAATATCACATGCCTATAAGTCGGCCTAAACTGTAACGGAAAACTGTATACGATAATTTGAAGTATTATCAACAGTAAAAAAAAAACTCAAATGTGTTACTGCAGCATAGTGTAAATGATGGTGCGTTAGGGGAAAATTGCTGTATTTCAAATGGTACCTTTCACCCCACAGAATACAATACCATACTGTGCCACAAACCTTTTGACCACTAGTGGGTGCATGTTATTGTTGTTTCTGGGTCATTAACATATTTGGAGGCGTGCCTTGTATGAGGCTATATTTGCCAGTGAGGAAGAATGTGTCCCATCAATTTATATGGGGGACAGATTGGAGTGGCAACAAGTCTTAAACCTTAAATGGTTGAGCATTTTGCCATGTCCTTTGGATCTGTTTTGCCCTTTGGTTGCTGCCAGTTTGGAAGCCTTTGTGAAGGCCTCTAGAAGTGCAAGTGATATAAAAACATTTATTTTCATTAATATACTGTATTAAGTTGCTTGCACCAATCCCTTGTAATTATAGTAAAATACAAACCCCTCCCCCCAAATCATTTCATTAATTCATTCTGATTATGGTAGTATTTACTTAAAAAAATATATATTTTACAGTATAATACAGTACATTTTATGGTATTGTACTGTGTGTCATTACACAGTACTTGCTTTGGTACCGTATTTATATTACAGTGCATCTATTGTAAAATGAAATACAGAATTTCACTAGCCACCGACCTGTCTGTGAAATACTGTAAAATTTATACCAACCCCATACCGTGTAGGATATTTGATAGGCCTATTGTTATCAGTTACAAACGGTGTTGGGGAAGCTACTCTGAAAATATTGTTTACCAAGGTACCAATTACGATACAGTTAAGATAGTTAAGATAAAATAAAGCTACCCGTAAGAAACATGTAATTTACATAACTAAAGTTACTTTGAAAAAGTAGCTCACAACATGCAAACTACTTCGTGAAAAATGATCATAACTAAATCTAAAATGTCATAGACCACACATTGCAAGAACATATCACTCTGGTGTCAGATGTTAACATATGTAATGTTAACATGTGTAATTTAACCTATTAAACACAACAAACATGTTTCAAGTAAAAATGAGGCAGGTCTGATGCCGAAAAAGATAGCAAATATTGTCTACTTTACCCATTATTTGATGTACGCCATTATATGCAAAAACGTAATTAACTACTAAAAACACTACCAAGATTTGAATTAAGTTCATCTACCACCAAGCTACAGCAAAATGATATTACATTACTAGTTGAACAGGGCTACATGTAATTCACTACTCTCCATCACCAGCCAACAATTATAATCCCAAAAATTACTTGAAAGATCTGAAAAAAGTTTAGAACATTTTCCTGAAGTTGCTTAGTCCAATATACTGCAATAGGCCGATTTAGAAGGGGAAAAATAGCGCTAAAGGCTATGTTGCGTAATACATTTAAAAAATATAAATTACATTTATGCATGCAGTCCTCTTAGCTTGTGTGTATTTTCTTTCATTTATATTAAGGATATTAAGGTTAATCAATTAATTGGCCTACGCTATATACATTTTTATCCGTTTAAGAATTAGATGATACTGTCGTGGTCTTATAGGCTTACTAATGTTTTCTTATCGAACGTGGAATCACGAGGCGGTTCTCCTCCTGCCTCATCACCTTACTGATGAGCCCTTGAGGCGATGGGAGACACTGCGAGCCTAATTAGGGATTTTTGTGCTCGTGGAGCCGGATTCGGTATCTATCACATGCTAATGAACCCCTTCAGTGGGTTCCATCCTTTCAATTCGCTACGGAATTAACGGACAGTCATGCAAGATAGCCTAACAAGTTCTTAGATTGGCTTTAATAACACATAAGGCAACAGCCATCTCCTAGATCTTTATACAGTGCTTTTTTACTAAACACAAGTCATCATGTATTACAATAAAGGTAAATTCGGGGACTGTGTATTTTAGTTGTTTTATCAATGTTTATTCGCTTCTGAATCTCAGTCTCTTTAGCCCAGCGAGTGAGTTTATTATTTATTTATTTTTTATTTCACCTTTATTTAACCAGGTAGGGTAGTTGAGAACAAGTTCTCATTTACAACTGCGACCTGGCCAAGAAAAAGCAAAGAGGTGCGACACAAACAACAACACAGAGTTACACATGGAATAAACAAACATACAGTCAATACTAGAATAGAAAAAGTATATATACAGTGTGTGCAAATGAGGTAGGATAAGGAAGGTAAGGAAATAAATAGGCCATAGTGGCGAAATAATTACAATATAGCAATTAAACATTGGAGTGATAGATTAATTTGGTTTCCCTGATCAGATTCTTCATGCGGTTAGTGCCTCCGGGCCGTCAGTCCAAAATACGTCCAAAATGGGACCCTATTCCCTATTTAGTGCAATACTTTTGACCAGGACCCATAGGGTTTTGGTCAAAAGTAGTGCACTATATAGGGAATAAGGTGCCATGTGGGCCATACACTTTTGAGGCGCAGAGACCCGTCTAGTATAGGGAAGGGACAGGAGGGGGCCCGTTTAGTGCACAATAAGCAAAATATTGAAAGATATGGAATTATGAGAAATATGGAATTGTTGACACGGCTATGATCCAAAAGACCACAAATAAAGTCCTTAGCATAAATGATAATCATTAGCATGGGAGGGGAGGGGTCGTTTAGTGCACAATAAACACAATTATGAGAAATGTGTAATTGTTGAAAAGGCTATGATTCTAAAGCAGATATAGCTTAATCATGATAGCAGTTATCGTTATGCTTAGCTTAAGTATATCATTTTCCATCACCAAAACATATCAATAACGTTCTTCAGTTAGGCATTTCCTAACGGTTTATGACCAATAACAACAGAACAGAACTGGGATCATTGACTCATTTCCATTCATTAATATAGATTTTGTGGTCAAGTTCACAAACAATATGAGACAGAAGGTGTGTCTGTAGCCTAACCAGCTTTATAATACCTGCCAAAACTAAATAATGAATTTCCTTCAGCAGTGAAATGCAGGCACACAAACAGACACACGCATGCGCGCACACACGCACAGACCAGTGGCATAGCATAGTTTCGCAGGGCCCTGCAAGGTCCAAGCAATTTTTGTCTGTGTGTAAAGTGCTGAGCGATTAGTGCTTTTTAGGTCGGTTCATTATAAAAAAAGAATCACGGTTTTCGATCTTTAAAAAAAAACATTAAATGCACTGTGCATTATGTGGGTTGAATGCTGTAACAACACAGAATAAACCAATTAATAAAAGTCCCATGGTGGTAGTGCCTGTCCATTACTGCTTATTTATTCACATGACTTCACTTTATCATCACTTGAGTCATCTCATCTCTACAGAGCTGCTGCCATGGGCGGTTTGGCCTTCTGGCAATTCTGGCAAATGCCAGAAGAGCCGCAACATCTTTAATTAGGATGGGCTGTTGGAAATGTACAAAAAAGTTATAATTATATATACAGTATATAGCAATTATGTACACTGCCAACGGCCCATGAACCTGACAGATCATCTGCTGTGGTGCAGTCAAGGTAAGAAGAAAACAGAAAGACACTCACACACACTGACACAGATCATGTAGCCTACTACTGCCAGTTAGGACTAATATTCTGCCTGCATATTGCATGAAAATATTTCATACCTACTATAGTAGGCTAATTAGGGGAGGGGGATTCGGGGAGATTTAGACATTAGCCTAAGAGTTGAGGCTAATGGTATTCCGATTTTAGTTGAGGTCCTTTCCTGAATATGACAATGAAAAAATAAATGCTCAGAAAAAGTCTGGAAAGTGTTGGTTACTTTTGATGCACAATCGGTTTATAGTGAATGGCAAATACATGTATATTATTATTATCGTTGCAGTGTAGCATCCAGGCGTTGCAGAGCCATTGCAAATATTGTTCCGGATTTTGGGGGGTGAGATTACTATCTACTAGCCTACACATGATAAACCATTCAAGTCCCTTTCCTTTCAAAATCACTAAAGGGATGAACATCTGAACAATTAAATGAACACGGTTTATGATGAGCAGAAGGTGCTCCGGAGGCCAGAATCCATATAAAAACGACATATTATCGCCAGACTTCTGAGCAGACATTAGAATAGGCCCTAATGCCACGCATTCTCTCCCCCTTATTTCCATTAGGCTCTGATGACTGCGAAATTGCTGCGGACTGCAAGTTATCAAGAGCCACTAATTTCGCATTAAAGACCATTGACTGCAGTGGCTTGATTCGAGGGTTTTTTGACAATTATCACAATCAGAATTTGAGCCCAGATAATTTACCTTGACTCCGTGATTATTTGCGTCGTGCCATGCGCACATTTGAAAATTGCATGGTGTCAAAACGCGCGGCGGCGGTAGGCCTAAATAATGAGGAGGCGAGCGATACGGGTTCAGGAGGTGCACATATCTCCATATTGCCGCTCTCCTCTTCAACACGCAGGGTCACACTCATCTTCACACACTCCGTCATTAACTGGCTTCCTCTCTCTCTCTCTCTCTCTCTCTCTCTCTCTCTCTCTCTCTCTCTCTCTCTCTCTCTCTCTCTCNTCTCTCTCTCTCTCTCTCTCACTCACACACACTTTTTATGCATATACTATATATATATATATATATTAGTTATTTATTTTGTCTAAAGGAACATTATAATATTTCACTAATTTGAAGCATAAAATAAGCAATCAAAGACCCAATTGGCAAAATTACCCAATATCAGGAAAAGCAGGTGACTTGCTGGATGCCGGTGCGTTTTGTGTGTAAGTGTGTGTTGTGTTGGTGTTTGTGTTTTGAGAGGAGCAGAATCCTTCTCCAATCCAGTAAGGGGCCACTAAAGGTGATCATGTCTTCTCTGATCTCCAAATAGCCACCTTGACATTGACCTTATTTAGCACAGCAGAGAAACTAATCTGAGAGCCAGAAAGAGGGTTACAAAGTTCGCTACAGTATAACACATGCATGTGATCACTGCAAAATGATACAATTACAGTTCTACAATCAGTTGATATTGCTTAATCGAGTATGTTGAAAAAATTACTGGTTTCGGAATAACATTCCAAATCAGCACAGTAAAGCGTTTCCTCCCATCCAGTTCTCTCGAGATCCTCATTATCACATGACCACAGTAGTAAGCAGACAGGAACAGGAAGTGATGGACTGTTATGAAGTGTGAGCTTTGGAAGGTGCTTCTTAAAACTTCCCTATTTCACAAACATGTTTATTGTTCAGGTGGGTGCGTTATTGATAGCGTTGATATATTACGCCAATGCTCAAACGTCTGTTGTCGCTGTAAACACCACCATCCCGGGTTCAGAGCTGAGCGCAAGCGGCTTGAGGCAACTCGCCGCGGCAGTGGTGCCTCAGTCGCCTGTGTTTCACCCCAGTCTCCGTTCACAGTTCTCTCTCAACCTGTTGTCGGCGTTTCCAGAAGATCTGGAGGTCAGCGATTACTGCGTCGCGCTGCTGGCTATCTTTGGGCAGCGATATTCAACGTATGTGAATTGTTTGGTGTCCGCCGCGCGCCCTGTCAAAGTGTGCCAAAACTGTTATGGCACCTACGGCAACCTTATGGAAATCTACAAAAACATATCAGACCAGGTAGCGTGAAAACATTTGTGTTTTTCCGTGGTTTTCTCTGAGTTTGTCATTCAGTTTTTATTTAGATTATGCATCGCCATGTTTTTGCCCTGTGCTGCGGGCTAATTGGTGTGCCATGGTCACATGCGTCATGTCTTGTGACTTGCTAGTAGCCTACGCCAGTGGATAGTAGGGGAAATTGAAAATCACAAGACTAGTTATTCAGGAAACAATGAATAGGAAACTAATGATAAATAAACATGCTCAGTGACTAGGAGGACACAAACCATGCCTTACTGTTGCCACAATTGAGATCAAATAATCTCTAGGTTTTGAACACCCTCAGTGAGACCGCTTGTGTGTCTGTTTCCAGATGGGCCCGGGGAATGTGAGCTGCAGAGACAGCCTACTGCGTTCTGATAGGCTGATGTTGGTGTTCCTGCTCTACAGTAACCTGGAGGACATCTGGACCGCTTCAGAATGTAACCGTAGGTGGACTGCTTAGTATTATCAACACATTTAGTTATATGCTGATACTCCATGTACTCCTGTATATATCATTAGCTTTGCTATTTGCTGTGGCTCAATACGTTTTTTACTTCCTCTCCTTGCCTCCTTTCCTTTGTGATCGATGCTATGAAAATAATTGCTATGTGAAAGCCAGGAGGCAGAATATATAAGTTTATAAGTTTGATCTTTAACCCTTCCATGGTTCATGATTTCGGAATGATATGACTTCCTGTCTCTAAGGTTGTGTAAGCCTGAGAGACCACAGCCTGACCAATGACACCCTTTACTTCATGGAAAATCTGAACCAGTCCCTCAGCTGCTTCGAGAAGTACCAGAAGGTGGGTCCCTATTGTAGGTCAAAGAGATTTTAAAATCTAATCGGTACTAAAACCCATCTAAAGCCACTAGGGAGGGAGAGGGGAGTATAAAGTTAAGTTCTGATATGAAGTTTATAACTGAACTGTTTCCACTTTGTGTGATTTAGCAGGGTAACCACTCAGAGCTTTGTACGGAATGTAAGGCCACATACAGAGGACTGAATGAGCTGTACAGCCGCATGGAGAAGAATCACACCCTCTGCATCGACATCGAGGACTCTGTATGTATTTCACAGCCACAGGTTGTCGTTACGACTTGCGCTTTGTCATTCATGTTAGCCTTGGAAGCCCAGGCGTCCCATGTGCCTGGTAAAGTTCTCCTCAGAAAGACGATGAAAAGGAGTGGGGTATGATAGTCTAGATGGAAACTAGTGACATGTTGCATGGGTGGAGTGCCAAACAGAGGTTGGCACTAAAAAAATATGTCTGACTTGCAACAAGGCAGTATGCATAAGATGCAAAACTTTTGTCGCATATGGTACTCAAACTTTGTCTGACACGGTAGGAAAAGAGACAGGGACAAAACAAGTGTAACAGTATAACTTTAGTCCGTCCCCTCGCCCCGGGCGCGAACCAGGGACCCTCTGCACACATCAACAACAGTCACCCACGAAGCGTCGTTACCCATCGCTCCACAAAATCCGCGGCCCTTGCAGAGCAAGGGGAACCACTACTTCAAGGTCTCAAAGCGAGTGACGTAACCGATTGAAACGCTATTAGCGCGCACCACCGCTAACTAGCTAGCCATTTCAAATCCGTTACACAAGGAAAAACAAGGAAATGCCTCCTGTGTTGATGGTTGGGGGGATCTTGTTTTCAGATTAATATGACCCTGTGTCACACAAAGCTTTTCGTGCTATTTGTGGTAATATTGTAGTAAATGCTATTTTTCAGAGTAAAAAAAAAAACTAAAGAGATTTAAAGGCATGCGTGCATACATTTTACGTATGGGTGGTCCTGGGAAGTGAACCCACTATCCTGGCGTTGCAAGTGCCATGCTCTACCAACTGAGCTACAGAGGACCACTGGTAGAAATTTGTTTTCGCACTAGTGCAGAATACATTTCAGAATGTAAAGTTTAGCAATGCTCCCCACCTCAGTGAGAGCACTACTGATAGAAATGTGGAAGATGTGAAACAGCACCCCCTAGGGGACTGTTATGCTGCGTTTACACAGGCAGCCTAATTCAGATTTTTTTTCTGCCACTAGTTAGTCTTTTGACTAATCAGATCTTTTGCCAATAATTGAGCGAAAGATCAGAATTGGGCTGCCTGTGTAAACGCAGCCACTGAGAAAGAAATGGAGAGCGACGTCACCAGGGTTGCATCCCAATTCTCTCTTTCTCCCGAAGTGTGCACTTGTTCACTTCCCTACATGGATTTGAAAGGAAATGACTGGTATGGAAACTCCCATCTAGCCCATGCCAACATCAATCCAATGCTTTTAAACTTGTGGGGAGTAGTGAACAGGTGCACAAGGCGAGATTATTGGGATGTACCCCAGTTCTGGTAGTGCCAGTGAGTTTCAAAGGAGGTGACGTAGAAACTAGAAGGCACTAGGGACAGAAGGCCAGACATGGAGCAAGGGAGTCAGATGGATAGAAAAGAGACACAAATAGACGAGAGAGACGGTGTCCCCTTTTTGTATTTATTTAAGCTCCTGTGTTGTTGTGTTGATTGTGGGGGAGGATCTTGTCTTGTTTCAGATGAATATGACCCGCATACTGTGGAGCAAGGATTTCAATTGTTCTTTCCCCCGGGCGGAGACTGTTCCTGTCATCGCCGTGTCCAGCTTCATGCTCTTTCTGCCCATCATCTTCTACTTGAGCAGCTTCCTTCACTCGGAACAAAAGAAACGCAAGCTCATACACCGTGAGTAACCAGCTTAATTCACCCATTGTTGCGCGGAGAGATTCTTTGACGGGTTGGTTGCAGGGGGGTGTGTGGGGGTGGGAGGATGTATGCTGGGGAGGGGTGGTCACAGATTTTTCAAGTGAAGTATGTATGGAAGCCAGGGTGTCTCCTGAATGCATGTTCCTGGTTTATAGAGATTGTATCATAGGGGAGGTAGGAGTGTCCCAAATAATGTGGACTTGTAAAGGAGGGGTGAGGGAGTTCTTCTTAAGGGTTGGGAGTGGGGGAGGAGAGAGGTTTAATGGTGTCCTTGTAAATAGTGGGTTTAGGCCAACTAATGATCTAGGCCAGGGAGTCGAAGAGCAAGACATTACGTTGTTTATTTGACGCGTGGCATAATGGTGAAGCAACGGTTTTAGACTAAATGTTGTGTGGTGGGTAACAGTTACTCTTTTTCCTCTCCAGCCAAACGAGCCAAGTCCAACCCCAGCTTCATTAACATCCAGGACAAGTTCAGCTGAGGAGAGAGATCAGATAATGACTTTATTATCCCCGTGGGGAAATTTTGGTTGTCGCTCTCTGCATACATAAACATATAATCAACAATAGACAAAGTACATACAGTATACAGACAATAAATACAGGTAGAAAAGTACAGTTCATGAGTGATCAATGATCATCCATACACTATAGACAACAGAACACACTGTCAACTACAATGTTAGATATAGGCCACACAGGAGGTTGGTGGCACCTTAAATGGGGAGGATGGGCTTGTGGTAATGGCTGGAGCGGAATAGGTGGAATGGTATCAAATACATGGTTTCCATGTGTTCGATGCCATTCCATTGACTCCGTTCCAGCCACTATTATGAGCCGTCCTCCCCTCAGCAGCCTCCTCTGATAGGCCAGCCCGATGCTCCTACTTGTGGTTTAAACATTCAGGAGCCTTACTACCGCTTGGACAAAGGATAATTTGGCTCTATTCCTTTGGTTTCCTGTAACGTCTCCTCGAGCAGAGAAGCTAAAATTCCTGATAAAGAGGATGTCTAGAGTCCATCAGTACCTTGTGGGGTTTTGAGGGCTCTTATATCATAAATTACCTCTAGACCTGTCTGATTGAACTCTAGCACCTTACTAGCAGAGCTTACAATTTCTCTGCGAGACAAATTTAAAAAAAAGTTATAAATTGAACCTTTATTTAACTAGGCAAGTCAGTTAAGAACAAATTCTTATTTACAATGACTGCCTACCCCGGCCGAAACCGGACGACGTTGGGCCAATTGTGCGCTGCCCTATGGGACACCTAATCACGTCCCTGGATTCGAACCAGGGACTGTAGTGAATGATGCCTCTTGCACTGAGATGCAGTGCCTTAGACCGCTGCGCCACTCAGGAGCGGAAATTACAATTTCCGTACCAGACAAAGAGGAAGGATCTTTGTTGTCCAAAACCGCACCTGGATGCAAATGAAACATGTCATTTCATCTATGGCTGTGGTTTCAGCCAGGGGTGTATTCATTACGTCTTGCAACAGAAACCGTTTAAGAACCAAACGGGAGCAAATTGAATGGAACTGGGAGGGACCTACCTGAATTTGTCCAATATAAACTTTGTTTTCATTGCAAAACATTTTCCGATTGGCGTAAACGGTTTCTGTTGCAAAACGTTTTGCAACAGAATTCACGTAATGAGCGCCCCCTGTGGGAGAGTATACCAATCCTTTTTAAAATATATATGTTTTAATTTTATTTTTGCTGAAATGAAATTTGTAGCCCCACCTCACCCATTGCTTCTACAATGAAAGACAGTCTGGAGATGCACCATGATGACTACTGATTTATCAGTAATGGGTAGTTGAAGTATATTTTTGTTTGCATTATTATTTTGTTTGTGTGACTGGATGTAACTCTGCTGTGAAAGACAGACGACAGACAGGCAGAAAGCACTTTATGTCTATTAGTTGTGATGTATGCCTGCCGTGTAAAAGTGGATGACAGCTGAGATGGAGAGACATTTTTAAAATAAATGTTTATTTTTTAAACAGCAAGGTGAAAGCACTCCATGATATCACAGAAGGCAGAGTGAGCCAGCTCTTTCAATCCTATTTGTTTTTTTTGTTGCACAGAGCTGTTAATGTCTTTGTCCTTTCCCACTGGTTATCACATGCTGGACTTGTTTTTTTGTGTTATATTTGTGTTTTTGTTATATTTGATAATGTGAGTAGTTTGTGGCAATAGATGCAATTTGTTGTAATTATGTACCTGTATATTTGCCTTATAGAAGTGGCTTCCCTTTTGCTTAAAGATACATTTAACAAACTAGGCCTATTTCAGCTGCAATAGGGTTTTTGCTGACCAAAAACACTGCCAACTACTTTTGCTAGTTTTTTTTAGATGTGTTAATAGTAACTTACTTTGTTACAGGTGTAAAATCCCTCTCTTGTAGCACTTCAAAAATTGTACAGCATGCTTTAGGCCTACTTTGCAGAATCACTGTCAGATACAATTAATTTGTCACGCAAAACCCTAGATATGCTACTTTTCCATTGGGCTTGTTACGTTTTCCACTAGATTCATATAAATCGAATTAGCATAACACAAATAATCCCATCAATCTCATTAAAACATTTTTTTTTTTTACAAGCATCGGCGGATGTCGGCCTTCCGCAACGAAAAATGTATGGAAGTGTATGGGGCATTTCCACGTAAAAGGTATATGTGTCATCCTGAGCTTTCTTGTCTCAGATATAGAACAGACACTTCAAAACATACTTCCTTTTGATTATTAATATTTTACTATCTGTTTTGCCATGCATTAATCTGTTATTCAATGTGTTTCTATTGACCAATGGCAGTAAAGCCTAATTCAATCTTTCATCAAATATGACATTTTTTTATACATGAAGGGGTCCTAAAATTCAAAATCCAATAGCTTAATGATCTTTGGTATGACCATATTGGCAATTCCATATGTTAGCTTAGAAGCTCAGCCCCTTAGACTCAAACCCATTATTAACACCATGTCTTAAATGATGTTCGTGTTTGTAACAAAACGTTTTCCTCATATAGCCTAAATTTGTGATATGTAGACTAGTCACTGTTTTTCAACTATGGGCATTCCTGGCACGGTGCTCTGTTGATTTTTGATCTGCTGTTTCATTATGCCTATTTCTTGTTCTGGATAAAAAGCTATTTCTTCTCACAAGGCAGACCCCTTGTTTTTAGGGTTGCGTGGCCTTTTCGTTGGATTGCAACGAGATCGCTTTACCTCCGTCATTAGCAGCTTATCTAGATGTGGGATAAAGATAGGCCTATTTGGCCGAATAATCGCAGCAACACATCCGTTTAAACTCCCTTGGCTTTTTGGTCTTATGGAGTGCAGCCACCACTGCCTATCACACTGGTTGTAATAGCATTACTGTTCAGCCCCTGACTATGCTGAATCATATGATCGCGTTGCGCCTGCAGAACAGCTGAAACGTGGCCTTTCACTCGCTCTCTCGGAACTGCACAACGCGTTGAGCGGCTCTTGCGGAGTCCGGAGCTCGAGAATGTCAGCTTTGATTCCGTTAAGCCCCGTGGCTTTTCTTAGGCACACCGGGTTCTTCATTAAGCGGGGCTGAAAGTCATGGAACTCCTGAGTCGTTATGGAGAAAGCAAGTGAACCGGAGGTCGCCACGTGATGGAGAAAACGATGGAAAAGCTGAAATAACAATAACCTAAAACACAAGGCCAAATATATACTGGAGTTGTTTACCGAGAAGACTGGATGATCCTGAGTTATACTTTTGACTTAAATCTGTTTAAAATCTATGGCAAGACTTAAATGGTTGTCTAGCAATGATCACAAAACAATTCGACAGAGCTTGAAGAATTCTGAAAAGAATAATGGGCTAAAATCAGGTGTGCAAAGCTCTTAGAGACTCTGCTAAATGTGATTCTAACAAGTATTGACTCATGAGTCTGAATACTTATGTAAAGTAGACATTTCTGTATTTCATTTAATACATTTGCAAAAATAGCTAAAAACATGTTTTCACTTCTTCATTGGGTATCGGGTGTAGATGGGTGAAAAATATATATACATGCAACATGTAAAGTGTTGGTCCCATGTTGAGCTGAAATAAAAGGTCCCAGAAATTTTCCACACACACAAAAAGCTTATTTATCTCAAATTTCGTGAAGAAATATGTTCACATCCCTGTTAGTGAGCATTTCTCCTTTGCCAAGATAATCCATCCACCTGACAGGTGTGGTATATCAGTAAACTGATTAATCGGCATGATTTTTACACAGGTGCACCTTGTGCTGGGGACAATAAAAGGCCACTCTAAAATGTGCAGTTTTGTTACATAATGCCACAGATATCCCAAGTTTTGAGGGAGTGTGAAATTGGCATGCGGACTTCAGGAATATCCACCAGAGCTGTTGCCAGCCAATGTAATGCTAATTTCTTTACCATAAGCTGCCTCCAACGCCATTTTAGAGAATTTGGCAGTACTTCCAACCAGCCTCACAACCGCAGACCACGTGTAACCACGCCAGCCAAGGACCTCCACATCCGGCTTCTTCACCTGCGGGATTGTCTGAGACCAGCAACCCGGACAGCTGTTGAAACTGAGGAGTATTTGTGTCTGTAATAAAGCCCAAATCCTCAAAAGGTTCTAAAGCTGTATCATTGAGAGCATATTGACTGGCTGCATCACTGTTTGGTATGGCAATAGCACTGCCCTCGATCGCATGGCGCCACAGAGGGATGTGCGGACAGCCCAGTATGTCACTGGGCCGAGCTCCCTGCAATCCAGGACCTCTATATCAGGCGGTGAGAAAAGAATGCCTGGAAAATTGTTAAAGGCTCCAACCACACAAGCCATAGACTATTTTCACTTCTGCTGGCTCTTGAACAGCTTCTATCCTCAAGCAATACGACTGATAAATAGCTAACAAATTAGCTACACAGACTGAGTTAACCTTGTATTTTTATTGACCCTTTATTTCAATTGTTCTCTATGCACACTCACAGGGTCCTACACACTGTCACTCCAACACACACACAAACACTCACTCCATCATTTTCTCACTCACACATAATATGCAAATACATTTATACTGACTTTACACACCTGCACACCCACTCACATACAAGCTGCCGCTACTCTGTTTATGTTATATCCTGTTGCCTAGTCCCTTTACCCCTATACATACCCTATATATAAAAAATAATATGTTGATTGGTGTAGTGCTGCAGAGATGGTTGTCCTTCTGGAAGGTTCTCCCATTTCCATAGAGGAGCTTGTTCAAATTAGTGGATTCGGCTATTTCAGCCACTCCCATTGCTGACAGGTGTATAAAATCGAGCACACAGCCATGCAATCTCCATAGACAAGCATTGGTAGTAGAATGGCCTTACTGAAGAGCTCAGTGACTTTCAACGTGGCACTGTCATAGGACCTTTCCAACAAGTCAGTTTGTCAAACTTATGCGCTGCTAGAGCTGCCCCGGTCAACTGTAAGTGCCGTTATTGTTAAGAGGTAACATCTCGGAGCAACAACTCCTCAGCTGCAAAGTGGTAGGCCGCACAAGCTCACACAATGGGACCGCCAAGTGCAGAAACGTGTAGTGCGTAAAAGTCACCTGTCCTTGGTTGCAACACTGAGTACCGAGTTCTCTGGAGTGATTACAATTCACCATCTGGCAGTCTGAGGAACGAATGTGGGTTTGGCGGATGCCAGGAGAACGCTACCTGCCCGAATGCATAGTGCCAACTGTAAAGTTTGGTGGAGAAGGAATAATGGTCTGTGGCTGTTTTTCATGGCTTAGGCTAGGACCCTTAATTCCAGTGAAGGGAAATCTTAAAGCTACAGCATACAGTGACATTCTAGACAATTCTGTGCTTCCAACTTTGTGGCAACAGTTTGGGGAAGGCTTTTTCCTGTTTCAGCATGACAATGCCACAGTGCACAAAACGAGGTCCATACAGAAAACGTTTGTCGAGATCGGTGTGGAAAAACTTGACTAGCCTGCACAGAGCCCTGACCTCAACCCCATTGAACACCTTTGGGATGAATTGGAACGCCCAACATCTGTGCCCGACCTCGCTAATGCTCTTTTGACTGAGTCCCTGCAGCAATGTTCCAACATCTAGTGGAAAGCCTTCCCAGAAGAGTGGAGGCTATTATAGCAGCAAAGGGGAGGGAGGGGGGGGACTAACTCCATATTAATGCCCATGATTTTGGAATGAGATGTTCGACGAGCAGGTGTCAACATACTTTTGGTCATGCAGTGTATCATCGTCCATCACTCCAGTATTCCTGCCCATTGTAAATATGGTATTGGAACCAACTTTAAAAAAATATATTTCTTGTATATAGTATGCTTACTTATTTGCTTTATTGTGTATTTCATTTTTATTATTCCAATTTCTCGTGTTTTTTTTCTAGTAATACATTGTTATTGATTATTGCATTGTTGGGTTTTGAGTTTGCAAGAAAGTAATTTCACTGTACTTGTGCATGTGAACTTAAAACTTTTGTGGGGAAAAATGTATTCTGATCGGCTGGACCTGGCACCCCAGTGGCTGGGCCTATGCCCTCCCAGGCCCCACCCATGGCTGCACCCCTGCCGTCATATGAAATCCATGGATTAGGGCCAAATGTATTTATTTTGATTGACAGATTTCCTTATATGAACTGTAAATCAGTAAAATCATTGACATTGTTGCATTTATGTTTTTGTTCAGTATATTTAATCCATGTAGGTTGTAACACAACAAAATGTGGAATAAGTCGTGGGGTGTGAATACTTTCTGAAGGCATTATATAGTGCATTCACTATATAGTGCATTCATTTTTCCCACATTTTCTTACGTTACAGCCTTATTCTTAAATGGATTAAATCGTTTATTCCCCTCATTGTCAGATGTGTGCGTACTGGTAGCGAAGTCAGGTGCAGTAGAGCAGAGATTTGTGAACAGGCGCACACTTTATTTAGGCAAAAGTGCAAAATGCGCAAAACAGTCACAAGAATTATGTTTAACAATAAACATCTTTGTGAAAAATAACACGGAAAAAACAAGCCAGTCTGGCGTGTCAACAATACACACGTAACACAAACAATCTTACACAAAGACATGATGGGGAACAGAGGAATAAATACATGTAGATTGATTGGGGAATGAAAACCAGGTGTGCAGGGAACAAGACAAAACAAATGGATACATGAAAAATGGAGCGGCGATGGCTAGAAAGCTGGTGACGTCGAATGCCGCTCGAACAAGGAGAGGAGCCGACTTCGGCGGAAGTCGTGACACTCATTAATCTAAACACAATACCCCATAATGACAAATCAAAAACAGGTTAAGAATTTTTGCTAATTTATCAAATAAAAAAATACTAAAATATAACATTTGCATAAGTATTCAGACCCTTTACTCAGTACATTGTTGAAGCACCTTTGGCAGCGATTACAGCCTCTTGGGTATGACACTATAAGCTTGGCACACCTGTATTTGGGGAGTTTCTCCCATTCTTCCCTGCAGATCCTCTCAAACTCTGTCTTTTGACTGGTAGTGTATTTATTATTTTTTATGCAGCGTAGGCCTACATCACTGACTTGTGTGTGTCTACGGCTACAAGATGATCATGCTCTATTTCATGAAAGTAGGCCTACAACTTTTAAAGTTTTAATTGTTAAAGAAAACTAACTTTCCATTCAGAACATTGATGACAACCCTTCTGACATAAAGGCTTATACTAGTGCAGCACTGAGGTCAGCCTGGGGACAGCCACGACACTGAGGTCAGCCACAACATTGATGCAATGCCACATTGGGCATGTTATATTCCTACAGGGCAGAATTCCCTTCGGGCCAATTTATAATCCCTTCCCAATGAGCTTTGATAGGAATTGACTGTGAAAAGAATTCTGCAGTAAGCGACAAGTTTATCTGAGATAAATGAATACGATTCTGTAAACCGACTCTATTTTCCCCTATAGCTTTTATTAACTCCCTGACCTCTTTCTGACCAATTGGGTAGGTTGAACACTAGTAGGTTGAACACAATAGTTAATTTGGCATTGACCTTCCACTGCAGGTGATTTTTGGATGACAGTGTTTCTGTTTCTTATGTTAACCTTTTGCACAAGATAAATTAAGACTGAAGTTTAAACAGATCTTCAATCCACTGTTAGGGACATAAAGATATGAAGAGTGCCATGAAAGTTAGATGTTCTGTGTGTGTGTACCCTACGGAAGAATGGTCCCTGCTATAACCGGTAACCATTAACAAAGGAAGTAAATAAGACTTATTGAGGCTTACATTTCACTCATCAGAGCTCTCTGCTTTCGTAATGTGTGAATTGTTGGTTGACCCTGATCAACTCTGGAAGCTGAGGAACAACACAGGGACCAGAGGTAGAGGCTAGGGACCAACATGATGGAACAACAGAGAAACACGGGTTCTGCATCTGGGTAGGGACTGCCGGACTGGGTCCATTGGTCAAGTAGGCCTAATCTTTATTAACCAAACAGTGGGGTATTAGTATGTAATCTATGTAGCTATCTGTTTGATTTCTGGGAACTCCTTTTGCTTCTGTATACACCATATTACACTATTATTATTACTGAATATTGCCACCCAAGCACTGTTCACTCTGCTACCGTCGAACGGTACCAGAGCATCGGCTCTCGGACCAACAGGCTCCGAGACAGCTTTTACCTTCAAGTCAGACTGCTAAATAGCCTGACTACTAAATAGTAAATTATTAATGGTACCCAAACTATCTGCACTAACTCTATCTCAACAAGCTCAAACAGTCTCACGTCAGAATTAGACGTTCATCCATGTTTCTCAAACATAACATTTCTAAGTTGTTCCAAATGTAAAAGTGCTTATGGTTAAGTTCAGGCATTAACTCCAAATGTTTACGGTAAGGGTTAACAAAAATTGCAAAAACAACTATCACTGGATTCGAACATGCAACAGAGGCAGATGCTTACACCCATCTGCCTTCAACATCCACAAAGCCCTATCAAAACCCAAACCTACTTGAAGGTAACAACGCTCACTGTTGCCCCTAGTGGCTGGTTGCCATGTCATCTCCTGTCATCCTTAGACATGGATGGACGTTGAATACTGATTTGTTTCAAGGGTGACCTGGCTGCTTTATCTTGCACTGACCCTACACACATTTACTATACGCTCGAGTGCGGCAGCAGTCTAAAGCACTGCATCTCAGTGCTAGAGGCGTCACTACAGACCCTGGTTCGATTCCAGGCTGTATCACAACCGGCTTTGATTGGGAGTCCCATAGGGCGGTGCACAATTGGCCCAGCGTCGTCCGGGTTAGGGTTTGGCTGGGGTAGGCCATCATTGTAAATAAGAATTTGTTCTTAACTGACTTACCTAGTTTAAATAAAGGTTATATAAACATATATATATATGGACATTCACTAGACTATACAGTGCATTTGGAAAGTATTCAGACCCATATCCTTTTCCCACACTTTGTTACGTTACAGCCTTATTCAAAAATGGTTGAAAAAATTTTTTTCCTCATCAATCTACACACAATACCCCATAATGACATAGCAAAAACAGTTTAAAAATATATTTTTTTGCTGCACATGTAAGTTTCCTTCACTTTAAGTCAGCTGCACAAACCATTTTAAGGCGAATTTCCCCATTAAGTGAAAAAGTGAAATGTGCCCATGAAGTCCCTTAAGTGCTTCATTCAGTATGGATGTCAATGTAAACAGCATTTGTAGAGGTGAATATTGCTTTCCTCTGCCCTGGTTTCAAAAGGAAAACATCCACCAGCTAACTAGCTAGGTAACTAACAATGGAAGGTGCACAATCCATGTCTCCAAAGCTAGCTGGCTAGCTAGCTACCTATTCTGTAAGTTATCTTGACATACTAGAAAGTAATAGAAACAAGTTGAGAAAGAAGTAACTAAAATAAATGTTTTATCTTCTGAATCAATTTGTTTATCCTGTCTTGAACGTAGAAGTTCTATTTTGCGATCTCCCAAAATAAATGCGATCTCTTTGATTAGATGTTCATTCAGTGAATCAGGTCATCTCCATGGTAACCAGAGACTCTTTCTCCCTTACATGCCTTAAATTACGCTCTTGCCAAAGGAAATGTTTGAGTGGCTCTATGCAACGCCTTTAAACAAGTGCCGTAGGTAAGGGAAATAATTAACATTTAAGATGTATGCATCTGGGCCCTGTTCTTAAATGTACTCTTATTATTACCTATGCTGATGCCTAGTCACTTTACCCTGACTTCATGTACCTATCTACCTCAAATACCTAATACCTCTGCACATTGATCTGGTGCTGGTACTCCCTGTATATGGCTCCATTATTGTGTATTTTATTTTATTCCTCGTGTTACTATTTTTAAACTCTGCATTGTTGGGAAGGGGTCATAAGAAAGCATTTCACGGTAAAGTCTACAAATCTTGGTGGGGCAAAAAAACTGTGGGATGCATGCCAGCAAAGCCACTACACAACACAACACTAAAAAAATACATTAATTGCACTTTAACGGTGGCAAATGGTTCCCACAAACTGTTAGGGCCTACATAAAGCTGTCCTAACAGCAGAGTCCTAACAGCATTCCCAACACCTGGCTATCAGCGAAACCTTGTCTGGCAGCGAAACAGTTCATTCAACCTTTAAAAAAACCATAGCTGATATGGCTGACTTGCATAAACAAATGTGGTTTCTACTGACAATTGAGATGTACTGTACAAACTGTTGCATAAGGGTACGAGAAGAGGATAAGATGCGATCCATAATTTTGATTAAAACATTAATGAGCGAGCTAGGACGGACGTTGTCAATATAATTATTTGTCCAGCACTTTTGAAATTCAGATCATTCTTACAATGTTCTCCCTGTACACCAAGTCAGAACCGTAGGATAAATAAAGGGGGCATATAAGCTGACAAAAAAAAAAGCTCTTACAATATTCAATGATTCTATTTCTCAAAAACAGGTTATAGGCAACATGTGCACCACCAAGTCAGAACAGTAGGTGAAATTAAGAGGTGAAAATAGACCAAATTATTAGGGTGAGGCACATGGGCTACTAACAGTTTACTACACAACATACACTTAGTATTACTTTCTTAGCTACAGTATACATATCTCCCTGGCATATTACATCATTTATGCAGCGGAATAGAAGACATTTTTGGACTCACCTTGTTGTGCTGTGCTGTGCTCACTTGAACAGGAAGGTGGCGCGGCAGTCCTTCGTGGGCAAATTTTGTTGTCAAACTTTGTCATCAAAGTCTGGCATTCTCTGGATTTTTGATGCCTTCTAGACAACTGGGAACTCGGGGAAAAAAAGTTTGAATCATGATGATGTCAGTGATCTTCAGGTCGTAGCTCTAGAAAGAGACCAGAGTTTTACAATTCCGAGTTGGATGAAAGTTCAAAACGTATTTTCCCAGTCGTAGCTCATTTTTCCCGAGTTTCCAGTTGTCTTGAACTCACTAAAATCAGATTTTGCAGTTCCGAGTTAACAGTTGTTTAGGGTTAAAAATAATTTGCCAGTAGATTGTCGACTTGATTCATGATGATGACTGCTAGTTAAGATTTTGAAAGTATGATGTTGACATGATCAGTCCAATCAAAGCTACTGTAGATATCATGTGATTTGTTGTCATTTTAACTGTGGCCAATGACCTTGAGCCTTCTTGGATGTGCACTTCTAATGTAACTCTATGGCAGCACCAAAGGGGCTTGAATTTTCTAGCTCTACGCTTAGACTTGGCGGTGATGTAGTGTCCCCATGAGTGACAGAACACTGAGCCAATCACGGCGCAACGCTCCGTATTTTCTGCTGGCTTGTCCCACCACTACAGAAAGCACTGAGCTAGGCTGAAACACCTGCATTTTGGAGCTGCCTTACTCAAAAAAACAAAAAAGTGACCATGTTTGTATGCGGTTTTACTAACTCAATGATTTATATATTTTTTACATTGTTTGCAAACTGATATGTGACTCGTATTAATGCCAAAATAACATGCAAAACAGGAAAGCCCCCCCAAAATGTGTATTTATTTATTTTTTTGCTAAAAATGTGGGGCTCAGCCCCACATGCCCTGAATGACGGGTCGCCACTGCAGTTGTATTCGGCGCATACAACAAATACGATTGGATTTAATTTGAATAACTAGCAAATGCATATTTTGGAAAGGTGATGTTGCTCTCTCCCATTTGTTGCACAAAGTGATTCATTCAACATATAATTTTCTAACAAGAATCCTATGCTCCCAGGTATCTTAAGCACAAGGTGACCGAGGCTTGAAAAAAAACTCAAGAGAAACCTTGAGAGACAATACTGCTAATTTCATTCATGAAAGTAGAGAGGAGAATTTATTTCTGCTCCTTGTCTTTATTGTAACTTGGCCTTCACATTTGATGATTATTTTTCAATCCAATTGATGCTAAATTATTTTTTAAATTGCTGTCCTCTTCACAACAATGTCATGCCCTATTCAGCAGCTAATTCCTCCCAAATCCTCGCCCCTTCACCATCTCTCTCTCTCTCTCTCTCGCGCTCTCTCTCGCGCTCTCTCTCTCGCTCTCTCGCTCTCTCTCTCATGACACGTTATGAACTAGGGCATTTCCACTGTAACGGAATTGTGCTTAGACTCCGATTTTTTACTTTAAATGTATGCCAAATAAAAACCATTGATTTCAAACCTTAACAAAGCATTCAATTCTACTCACAAGGACCACTTTTAACAATTTACACGGAACATTTTGCAAAAACAGATGCAAACTGGAAGAACTGTGCAGATACAAAGTTTGGTAACAGATTTTCTGTAAAATCTCCCTCAGTTTTTTATGTAACCACATTTTCCAAAAATGTAAGAATGTGCTCCAAATTAATATTTTAAGATGTATGCAGAAACAAGTGTGTCAGCTATGAAAAACTTTAAAAAAAATATATATTTTGGTTATTTAACTACAGTAAGTGAAGTGGATCTACACCCGGTAACAGAATAGCGGTAACGGAAAGCACAATAGAATAGAGTGGAGTTGAGTTCCCTACAGTACAGCACAGTATAGTAGAGTAGAGTTCCATACAGTACAATACATTAGTGTACTCAACTCTAGTGAGCTATACTGTGTACTGTACTGAAGTCTATTCTACTATACTGTACATTACGAGACTGTACTGTACTGAACTATACTCAATTTTATTTTTAAACTTTACTGTGCTGCACTATACTGTACTCAATATTTGTTACTTTGCTTTACTGTACTCTACTGTACTGTGCTTTCCAAACTTGTGAAACATAGTCTATGAATGGTTCAGATTTGGTCCGCTCTGGACTTGACCAAGTCTGAACCGATGATGGACGTCTATGTTTGGGCCAAATCAAGGGCCGGACCAAAAATCAACATCTGTGGACGTTGAAATCAAGGCCAGGGCAGGCTGACCAAATTTCAACGTCCATGGACATCAGTTGTCGGTCGGTGCTCAGTGGGTAAGGATGCTGGTTATAGTAAATGGAAAGAGAGGGGGCTCATGGGTAAGTGTCAGAAAAGACAGACACAGAGAGAGAGATTGTCCAAACTCTTTTCACACATGCCAGTGGAAGGGAGTAGTGTAGCAGTTGACCCAACAGTGGTGGTTTGTGACTACTATGAGATTTCCCATTGTAGCCAATTCAATATTCAGACACCTTGACTTTTTCCACATTTTGTTATGTTACAGCCTTATTCTAAAATTGATTAAATTGTTTCCCCCCCTCATCAATCGACACACAATGACAAAGCAAAAACAGGTTTTTAGAAATGTGTGCAAATGTATATAAAAAAATGGAAATATCACATTTATAATAAGTATTCAGATCCTTTACTCAGTACTTTGTTGAAGCACCATTGGCAGCAATTACAACCTTGGGTATGATGCTACACCTGTATTTGGGGAGTTTCTTCCATTCTTCTCTGCAGATCCTCTCAAGCTCTGTCAGGTTGGATGGGGAGAGTCGCCGCACAGCTATTTTCAGGTCTTTCCAGAGATGTTTGATCAGGTTCAAGTCCGGACTCTGGCTGGGCCACTCAAGGACCTTAAGAGACTTGTCCCAAAGCCATTCCTGCGTTGTCTTTGCTGTGTGCTTAGGGTCATTGTCGTGTTGGAAGGTGAACCTTCGCCCCAGTCTGAGGTCCTGAGTGCTCTGGAGCAAGTTTTCATCAAGGATCTCTCTGTACTTTGCTCCATTCGTCTTTCCCTCGATCCTGACTAGTCTCGCAGGCCCTGCCGCTGAAAAATATCCCCAAAGCATGATGCTGCCACCACCATACTTCACCGTAGGGATGGTGCCAGGTTTCCTCCAGACGTGATGCTTGGCATTAAGGCCAAAGTGTTCAATCTTGGTTTCATCTTGTTTCTCATGGTCTGAGAGTCTTTAAGTGCCTTTTGGAAAACTCAAAGCGGGCTGTCATGTGCATTTTACTGAGGAGTGGCTTCCATCTGGCCACTACCATAAAGGCCTGATTGGTGGAGTTCTGCAGAGATGGTTGTCCTTCTGGAAGGTTCTCCCATCTCCACAGAGGAACTCTGGAGCTCTGTCAGAGTGACCATTGGTTTCTTGGTCAACTCCTTAACCAAGGCCCTTCTCCCCCGATTGCTCAGTTTGGCCGGGCAGCTCTAGAAAGAGTCTTGGTGGTTCCACACTTCTTCCATTTAAGAATGATGGAGGCCACTGTGTTCTTGGGGACCTTCAATGCTGCAGAAATTTGATCTGTGCCTCGACACAATCCTGTCTCTGAGCTCTACGTACAATTCCTTCGACCTCATGGCTTGGTTTTTGCTCTGACATACCTGTCTATATAAGGTCCCATAGTTGACAGTGTATGTGCCTTTCCAAATCATGTCCAATCAATTGAATTTACCACAGGTGGACTCTAATCAAGTTGTAGAAACATCTCAAGTATGATCAATGGAAACAGGATTCACCTGAGTTCAATTTCGAGTCTCATAGCAAAGGGTCTGAATATTTATGTAAATAAGATATTTATGTTTTTTATTTTTAATACATTTGCAAAAAATAAAAAAAAAGTTTTCACTGTGTCATTATGGGGTATTGTGTGTAGATTGAAGAGGAAAAACATGTATTTAATACTTTTTTTTCTATTAGAATAAGGCTGCAATGTAACAAAATGGGGTTTGAATCCTTTCTGAATGCACTGTAAATGTTGATATCAGCTGGCACGGGTCTTTCCTTCAACATTGTTGTGTTTTGATGTATTTCTATTACCTTTTAAGACTTTTTCTGGTAGATGTTTTCTAAGACCCCTTTTCCATCTATTTGGCCAGAATTCAAAGCCTTTGCTTATTCCTAATATTTAGTATAGAAAATGGTTGAAAAATGTATGTATGCCTTAATTTCTCAGAAATATAGACTCTTAGCTTTCATTTGACACCAGATTTGACATGCTCATAGGAATTTAACCTGTTGGTGCTCATGGGTCCTTTTACATGGAAATGCCCAGTAGCCAACATTTCCTTCTTTATGCCAATATTAAGAAACTGTTAGTTAGGATATAAGTTGTTATGCAACCACCCGTTGAGCTGTCAATTAGTTAACTGGCTAAAGGTCAGGCTAAGCTAAGCTACGCTACCTCTCAACTCCTGAGAGATGAATATGATGCTTTGTTTGTTGCAGGGGGTAAACATATGCCCGGGTGGGGCGGGTGTGAATTAGGAGAACCAACACACACACACAAAGAGCGAGCAGAGAATGTGCAGTGGAGTGAATGGTGCTTATTATGCACCTGCGAGGGGTCAAAGTCTGTAGATCCACTGGCTGGCTTATGGTATTATGATAGATTATAGAACCACACTCCTATGGCAGCAGTCATTCAGTTTATAATCGCATACAGCTAGGCAGCTAGATTCAAAATAAACCCCTCAACCCTCTTGCTGAAGGGCCATTGAAAACAAGGCCCTCTCTCCTTTAACCTACCCCTGCCTCCCCACTCCACTCCCCCCTCCACTCCCCCTGCCTCCACCCTACAAAGGTCTTATGACAGGTCAGCTGTTGGTGACAAAACAGATGTCGGATCATATGTCAGAAATCTTTGCTGGCTGACTTATGTTCTCTTGTGGCTCGGTAGTGAGGACAGAAGAGAGGGGGGCCACTCGAATCGTAACGGAGCGAGAGCAGTGCCCCAGGGGGTGAGGAGGGAATCTGTCAGACCCTGTAAGTGCTGCTGAGGCTGGGGAGGTGGGGGGCACTCTTTAGGGCAAGAACATCTGACCTCTGTGGGTGGTGCTGTGGACAGGACAGGAGGACAGGATGGGCCCAGGCACTCTGCCATCAGCTTGAACAGACAACTTCATATAGGGATGGTGGGGTTATGTTTCTATACAGACAGCAGAAATTGGGTAAGGTTGTCTTGAAGCTAGAATCCTTAGTTGCTACATCCATTTTTGGACTTATAAATTAATGATATATACCCATTGATTCTTGAAGAATATAACTTAGAAATGCCTCACAAGCTTAGTTCAACAGTCGGACCCCATTAGAACACAATATATAAGCTTGTTTTACTCCAATGTTTGTGAACAACATAAATGTTAACGAAACACTGTGCAGCCTTGAAACATGGTTAAAACTATATATTTCATATCATGGATGGTTAGCCATAGCTCTGTCTATGAATGTGAGAGTGGTTACATCATCCCCATCCATGGCTTTTTAGCGAAACAGGGGAGGAGAAAACACTTTGTTATTGTTTCAATCAAGAACTCTAGCTGCTAGAAAGATGAAGGGAATGGGGATGCCATGATACCAATGAGTCCCAGAGCTGTAGGTCTGCTTCTGTCATCAATGTGCAGTGCAAGTAAGAGCCTCTGTTCTTAGCTAATCCCCCACTCCTAATGAAGCTGCACTGACCCATCATAATATGATGGTGGTATTATTCTACACTATATATACAAAAGTATGTGGACACCCCTTCAAATGAGTGAATTTGTCTATTTCAGCCACACCCGTTGTATAAAATTGAGCACACAGCCATGCAAACTCCATAGACAAACATTGGCAGTAAAATGGCCCATACTGAAGAGCTCAGTGACTTTCAATGTGGCACTGTCATAGGGTGCCACATGTTGGACACCCCCTCTCTCCAAACTGCCTCTGGAAGCAGCGTCAGCACAAGAACTGTTCATCGAGAGCTTCATGAAATGGGTTTCTATGGTTGAGCAGCCATACACAAGCCTAAGATCACCATGTGCAATGCCAAGCGTCGGCTGGAGTGGTGTAAAGCACGCCGGCATTGGACTCTGGAGCAGTGGAAACGCGTTCTCTGGAGTGATGAATAACGCTTCACCATCTGGCAGTCTGACGGACGAATGTGGGTTTGGCGGATGCCAGGAAAACTCTACCTGCCCGAATGCATAGTGCCAACTGTAATGTTTGGTGGAGGAGGAATAATGGTCTGGGGCTGTTTTTCATGGTTCGGGCTAGGCCCCTTAGTTCCAGTGAAGGGAAAAATTAACGCTACAGCATACAATGACATTCTAGAAAATTCTGTGCTTCCAACTTTGTGGCAACAGTTTGGGGAAGTACCTTTCCTGTTTCAGCAGGACAATGCCCCCATGCATAAAGCGAGGTCCATACAGAAAAGGTTTGTCGCGATCGGTGTGGAAGAACTTGACTGGCCTGCACAGAGCCCTGACCTCAACCCCATCGAACACCTTTGGGAGGAATTGGCCTCATCGCCCAACATCAGTGCCCGACCTCACTAATGCTCTTGTGACTGAATGGAAGCCAGTCCGCGCAGCAATGTTCCAACCAGTGGAGACTGGTGGGAGGAGCTATAAGAGGAAGGGCTCATTCTAATGGCTGGAATGGAATTAATGCAACAGAGCCAAATATTTGGTTTCCATATGTTTGATGTGTTTGATACCGTTCCATTCATTCCATTCCAGCCATTACAATGAGCAAGTTCCCCTATAGCTCCTCCCACTGGTTGCAACATGTAGTGGAAAGCCTTCCCAGAGGAGAGAAGGCTGTTAAAGCAGAAAATGGAGGACCAACTCCATATCAATGCCCATGACTTTGCAATGAGATGGTCGATGAGCAGGTGTCCACATACTTTTGGTCATGTAGTGTATCAGAAGGTATGCTGCTGCCCTCTCTTGGTTTCATTGATTCAGTTAGCGAGATTAAGATGAGCACATTTCTAGATTAGAATCTTTGTGTTTTCCTTCACCCACTGGGGGGCACTATAAGACTAACCCTGGCAAATCCACAACTTTTTTTTGCACCCTCCATCAACTGAAAAGGCTCTAAAAAGGCACTCCCCATTCCTAAAGCTACGAAGAGGTAGTTGGTTTATGAAATGTGTTGGGTATAAGTGACCCTCAAATGCACGCATACACAGACACACGCACGTCCACACACACGTCCACACACACATGCACACCTCCTCCGTCTCTCAGGTTCTATATCAAGCACAGGCAGAAATGGATCTGTGTGTCCTCTGCTTGACGTTAATAAACACTGTACATGAGTTAAGATTCAGATAACTAGGTCATGTTCAGGTATGATAACAGTCTGTAGGAGTCAGGCCCGGAGCTGAGTGATGATATTATGTGATATTATTAATCCTCACAGAAGCGTCAGAGCAGAGAAATGACATTAGAGAGAGACCGTGAAAATCAAGCCATTACCACCTCTTCCTTACTGTCTGTCAGTTGTTTGGAGCCAAACAAGGGGATATGTATTGGATCACGCTGTGGTCGGGCCAATCAAACGCTCTGTGTAGGAGGAGGCGGGGCCAGATGACCGAGAAGATCAGACAGCTAAAACACGTACATACTTACAAGTCAGTCACTTTGTTAGCAAACTACTCCCCCTTTCCATCATACCAACTTTTTCCACGCCTCTCTTTCTCTCTCCATCATGTCATCTCCCCCAGCCTACTGTCTGGTGTGTATGTTAACGACCACTCCAGTTCTGTCAGTCAAATCCTGACAGGTTGAACATGAGCCCCAAACATGCCGGGATATATCCTGACAGATAGAACGGGCCTGTGCACAGACAGACAGACAAGCAGACAGAGAGACAAACCACAACACTCCAGACATATGTGAACAACCAGGGAAATGATAATTAGCCAAACAGACAGCGTTTGTGTAGAGTAGAGATGATTCAAACAACAAACACACCCAGTCCTCCACAGATTTTCTGTTATACTATTACTTATTCCTGTTGTAATGTGTACTGATGATACATATGTACATAATTGTTTTGACTTTTATTTGTAGTTATTTTACCTTTATTTTACCAGTTAAGTTGACTGAGAACACATTCTCATTTACAGCAACGACCTGGGGAATAGTTACAGGGGAGAGGAGGGGGGATGAATGAGCCAATTGGAAGATGGGGATGGTTAGGTGGCCATGGTAATCAGATTGGAAATGTAGCCAGGACACCAGGGTAAACACCTCTAGTGTAAGACTAACCTTACAATAAGTGCCATGGGATCTTCAGTAACCACAGAGTCAGGACAGCTGTTTAACATCCCATCCAAAAGACAGCACACAACACAGGGTGACGTCCCCAATCACGGTTAGGTTATTAAGATATATATACACTGCTCAAAAAAATAAAGGGAACACTTAAACAACACAATGTAACTCCAAGTCAATCACACTTCTGTGAAATTGGAATCAAACTGTCCACTTAGGAAGCAACACTGATTGACAATAAATTTCACATGCTGTTGTGCAAATGGAATAGACAACAGGTGGAAATTAGAGGCAATTACGCAGACACCCCCAAAAAGAGTGGTTCTGCAGGTGGTGCCACAGACCACTTCTCAGTTCCTATGCTTCCTGGCTGATGTTTTGGTCACTTTTGAATGCTGGCGGTGCTTTCACTCTAGTGGTAGCATGAGACGGAGTCTACAACCACACAAGTGGCTCAGATAGTGCAGCTCATCCAGGATGGCACATCAATGCGAGCTGTGGCAAGAAGGTTTGCTGTGTCTGTCAGCGTAGTGTCCAGAGCATGGAGGCGCTACCAGGAGACGGCCAGTACATCAGGAGACATGGAGGAGGCCGTAGGAGGGCAACAACCCAGCAGCAGGACCGCTACCTCCGCCTTTGTGCAAGGAGGAGCACTGCCAGAGCCCTGCAAAATGACCTCCACCAGGCCACAAATGTGCATGTGTCTGCCAAACGGTCAGAAACAGACTCCATGAGGGTGGTATGAGGGCCCGACATCCACAGGTGGGGTTGTGCTTATAGCTCAACCGTGCAGGACGTTTGGCATTTGCCAGAGAACACCAAGATTGGCAAATTCGCCACTGGCGCCTGTGCTCTTCACAGATGAAAGCAGGTTCACACTGACACATGAGCACATGTGACAGACGTGACAGAGTCTGGAGATGCCGTGGCGAACGTTCTGCTGCCTGCAACATCCTCCAGCATGACCGGTTTGGCGGTGGTCAGTCATGGTGTGGGTGGCATTTCTTTGGGGCCGCACAGCCCTCCATGTGCTCGCCATGGTAGCCTGACTTCCATTAGGTACCGAGATGAGATCCTCAGACCCTTGTGAGACCATATGCTGGTGCGGTTGGCCCTGGTTCCTCCTAATGCAAGACAATGCTAGACCTCATGTGGCTGGAGTGTGTCAGCAGTTCCTGCAAGAGGAAGGCATTGATGCTATGGACTGGCCGCCCGTTCCCCAGACCTGAATCCAATTGAGCACATCTGGGACATCATGTCTCGCTCCATCCACCAACGCCACGTTGCACCACAGACTGTCCAGGAGGTTGGCGGATGCTTTAGTCCAGGTCTGGAGGAGATCCTCAGGAGACCATCCGCCACCTCATCAGGAGCATGCCCAGCGTTGTAGGGAGGTCATACAGGCACGTGGAGGCCACACACACTACTGAGCCTCATTTTGACTTGTTTTAAGGACATTACATCAAAGTTGGATCAGCCTGTAGTGTGGTTTTCCACTTTAATTTCGAGTGTGACTCCAAATCCAGACCTCCATGGGTTGATAAATTTGATTTCCATTGATCATTTTGTGTGATTTTTGTTGTCAGCACATTCAACTATGTAAAGAAAAAAGTATTTAATAAGATATTTCATTCATTCAGATCTAGGATGTGTTATTTTAGTGTTCCCTTTATTTTTTTGGGCAGTTGATATATATTTTAGGCAGAGGATAGAGTGCCTCCTACTGCTCTCCAACACCACTTCCAGCAGCATCTGGTATTCCATCCAGGGACTGACCAGGACCAACCCTGCTTAGCTTCAGAGGCAAGCCAGCAGTGTGACCGACCAGGACAACCCTGTTAGTTTCAGAGACAAGCCAGCATTGTGACCGACCAGGACCAACCCTGCTTAGCTTCAGAGACAAGCCAGCATTGTGACCGACCAGGACCAACCCTGCTTAGCTTCAGAGACAAGCCAGCAGTGGTGACCGACCAGGACCAAACCTGCTTAGTCAGAGACAAGCCAGCATTGTGACCGACCAGGACCAACCTGCTAAGCTTCAGAGACAAGCCAGCAGTGTGACGACCAGGACAACACTGCTTAGCTTCAGAGACAAGCCAGCAGTGTGACCGACCAGGACCAACCCTGCTTCAGAGACAAGCCAGCAGTGTGACCGACCAGGACCAACCCTGCTTAGCTTCAGAGACAAGCCAGCAGTGTGACCGACCAGGACCAACCCTGCTTAGCTTCAGAGACAAGCCAGCAGTGTGACCGACCAGGACCAACCCTGCTAAGCTTCAGAGACAAGCCAGCAGTGTGACCGACCAGGACCAACCCTGCTTAGCTTCAGAGACAAGCCAGCAGTGTGACCGACCAGGACCAACCCTGCTTAGCTTCAGAGACAAGCCAGCAGTGTGACCGACCAGGACCAACCCTGCTTAGCTTCAGAGACAAGCCAGCAGTGTGACCGACCAGGACCAACCTGCTTAGCTTCAGAGACAAGCCAGTAGTGTGACCGACCAGGACCAACCCTGCTTAGCTTCAGAGACAAGCCAGCAGTGTGACGACCAGGACCACCCTGCTAAGCTTCAGAGACAAGCCAGCAGTGTGACCGACCAGACAACCCTGCTTAGCTTCAGAGACAAGCCAGCAGTGTGACCGACCAGGACAACCCTGCTTTGCGCCAGAGACAAGCCAGCGTGTGACCGACCAGACAACCCTCTTAGCTTCAGAGACAAGCCAGCAGTGTGACCGACCAGGACCAACCCTGCTTAGCTTCAGAGACAAGCCAGCAGTGTGACCGACCAGGACCAACCCTGCTAAGCTTCAGAGACAAGCCAGCAGTGTGACCGACCAGGACCAACCCTGCTTAGCTTCAGAGACAAGCCAGCAGATACACTGAGTGTACAAAACAATATTAAGTGGCACCCCAAGGTGTTGAAAGTGTTTCACAGGGATGCTGGCCCATGTTGACTCCAATGCTTCCCACTGTTGTGTCAAGTTGCTGGATGTCCTTTGGGTGGTGGATCATTCTTGATACACACGGGGGAACTGTTGAGTGTAAATAAAAAACAGCACCATTACAGTTCTTTACACACTCATACCAGTCCACCTGGTACCTACTATGATACCCCATTCAAAGGCACTTTTTTTGTCTTGCCCATTCACACTATGAATGGTACACATACACAATCCATGTTACATTTGTTTCAAGGCTTAAAATATATTTTTTAACCCGTGGCCTCCCTTCATCTACACTGATTGAAGTGGATTTAACAAGTGACATCAATAAGGGACCATTGCTTTCACCTGGATTCACCTGGTCAGTCTGTGTGATGGAAAGCACAGGTGTTTATAATGTTTTGTTCACTCAGTGTACAGATGGTGTAACGGCTCTCGTCAGAATGAGTGGACCAAAGCGCAGCGTGGAAAGTGCTCATGATTTTATGATCAAAGAAACACTCGAACAAAGTAACAAAACGAAAAGCGAACAGTTGTGTCAGTAAACAGATACTAAACAGAAAATAACTACCCACAAAACACAGGTGGGAAAAAGGCTGCCTAAGTATGATTCCCAATCAGAACAACGATAGACGGCTACCTCTGATTGGGAACCACACTCGGCCTAAAACAAAGAAATAGAAAACATAGAATGCCCACCTAATCACAACCCTGACCTAACCAAATAGAGAAATAAAAGCTCTCTAAGGTCAGGGCGTGACAGTAACCCCCTCAAAGGTGCGGACTCCGCCGCAAAACCTGACACTAAAGGGGAGGGTCCGGGTGGGGCATCCATTTCTGGCGGCGGCTCCGGTGCGGGTTGTAGACCCCCTTCCGCCCGCAGATCCCTCCGCTTAGGTGGCGGCCCTGGTGCATGGACCTTCACTGGAGGAACCGGGCCGCAGATCATCGCAGGAGGAACCAGACCACCGATCATCGCCAGAGACTCCGGACTGGGGACCGTCGCTGGCAGGCTCCGAACGCGGGACCGTCGCTGCTGGCCTCCGTTGAACCGGGTACGTCGGCATGCATAGGTACTCCGGCGAAGGACCTGAATCGCTGC
>NC_036854.1:8026235-8100229 GCF_002910315.2 Salvelinus sp. IW2-2015 | reverse complement strand
TGTTTTAGGACATTACTACAAAGTTGGATCAGCCTGTAGTGTGGTTTTCCACTTTAATTTCGAGTGTGACTCAAATCCAGACCTCCATGGGTTGATAAATTTGATTTCATTGATCATTTTTGTTGATGTGATTTTGTTGTCAGCACATTCAACTATGTAAAGAGAAAAAAGTATTTAATAAGAATATTTCATTCATTCAAGATCTAGGATGTGTTATTTTAGTGTTCCCTTTATTTTTTTGGGCAGTGTATATATATTTTAGACCAGAGGATAGAGTGCCTCCTACTGGCTCTCCAACACCACTTCCAGCAGCATCTGGTATCCATCCAGGGACTGACCAGGACCAACCCTGCTTAGCTTCAGAGGCAAGCCAGCAGTGTGACCGACCAGGACCAACCCTGCTTAGTTTCAGAGACAAGCCAGCATTGTGACCGACCAGGACCAACCCTGCTTAGCTTCAGAGACAAGCCAGCATTGTGACCGACCAGGACCAACCCTGCTTAGCTTCAGAGACAAGCCAGCAGTGTGCGACCAGGACCAAACCTGCTTAGCTTCAGAGACAAGCCAGCATTGTGACCGACCAGGACCAACCCTGCTAAGCTTCAGAGACAAGCCAGCAGTGTGACGACCAGGACCAACAACTGCTTAGCTTCCAGAGACAAGACCAGGAGACCAGAAAAAAATAGATGAAAGCTACCGACCAGGACCAACCACTTAGCTTCAGAGACAAGCAGCGATGTGACCGACCAGGACCAACCCTGCTTAGCTTCAGAGACAAGCCAGCAGTGTGACCGACCAGGACCAACCCTGCTTAGCTTCAGAGACAAGCCAGCAGTGTGACACCGACAGGACAACCCTGCTCTAGCTTCAGAGCAAGCCAGCAGTGTGACCGACCAGGACCCACTGCTTAGCTTCAAGAGACAAAGCCAGCAGTGTGACCGACCAGGACAACCCTGCTTAGCTTCAGAGACAAGCCAGCAGTGTGACCGACCAGGACCAACCTGCTTAGCTTCAGAGACAAGCCAGCAGTTGACCGACCAGGACCAACCCTGCTAGCTTCAGAGACAAGCAAGAGTGTGACCGACCAGGACCAACACCTGCTTAGCTTCAGAGACAAGCCAGCAGTGTGACCGACCAGGACCAACCCTTGCTAAGCTTCAGAGACAAGCCAGCAGTGTGACCGACCAGGACAACCCTGCATTAGCTCGTAGACAAGCCAGCAGTGTGACCGACCAGGACCAACCCTGCTTAGCTTCA
Organism: Salvelinus sp. IW2-2015; assembly: GCF_002910315.2. Lineage (NCBI taxonomy): Eukaryota > Metazoa > Chordata > Actinopteri > Salmoniformes > Salmonidae > Salvelinus > Salvelinus sp. IW2-2015. Next base: position 8,098,972 of record NC_036854.1, on the reverse strand, counting down.
GAGACAAGCCAGCAGTGTGACCGACCAGGACCAACCCTGCTTAGCTTCAGAGACAAGCCAGCAGTGTGACCGACCAGGACCAACCCTGCTAAGCTTCAGAGACAAGCCAGCAGTGTGACCGACCAGGACCAACCCTGCTTAGCTTCAGAGACAAGCCAGCAGATACACTGAGTGTACAAAACAAATATTAAGTGGCACCCCAAGGTGTTGAAAGTGTTTCACAGGGATGCTGGCCCATGTTGACTCCAATGCTTCCCACTGTTGTGTCAAGTTGCTGGATGTCCTTTGGGTGGTGGATCATTCTTGATACACACGGGGGAACTGTTGAGTGTAAATAAAAAACAGCACCATTACAGTTCTTTACACACTCATACCAGTCCACCTGGTACCTACTATGATACCCCATTCAAAGGCACTTTTTTTGTCTTGCCCATTCACACTATGAATGGTACACATACACAATCCATGTTACAATTGTTTCAAGGCTTAAAAATATTTTTTTAACCCGTGGCCTCCCCTTCATCTACACTGATTGAAGTGGATTTAACAAGTGACATCAATAAGGGACCATTGCTTTCACCTGGATTCACCTGGTCAGTCTGTGTGATGGAAAGCACAGGTGTTTATAATGTTTTGTTCACTCAGTGTACAGATGGTGTAACGGCTCTCGTCAGAATGAGTGGACCAAAGCGCAGCGTGGAAAGTGCTCATGATTTTATTGATCAAAGAAACACTCGAACAAAGTAACAAAACGAAAAGCGAACAGTTGTGTCAGGTAAACAGATACTAAACAGAAAATAACTACCCACAAAACACAGGTGGGAAAAAGGCTGCCTAAGTATGATTCCCAATCAGAGACAACGATAGACGGCTACCTCTGATTGGGAACCACACTCGGCCTAAAACAAAGAAATAGAAAACATAGAATGCCCACCCTAATCACACCCTGACCTAACCAAATAGAGAAATAAAAAGGCTCTCTAAGGTCAGGGCGTGACAGTAACCCCCTCAAAGGTGCGGACTCCGGCCGCAAAACCTGACACTAAAGGGGAGGGTCCGGGTGGGCATCCATTCTTGGCGGCGGCTCCGGTGCGGGTTGTAGACCCCCTTCCGCCCGCAGATCCCTCCGCTTAGGTGGCGGCCCTGGTGCATGGACCTTCACTGGAGGAACCGGGCCGCAGATCATCGCAGGAGGAACCAGACCACCGATCATCGCCAGAGACTCCGGACTGGGGACCGTCGCTGCAGGCTCCGAACCGGGGACCGTCGCTGCTGGCTCCGGACCGGGGACCGTCGCTGCTGGCTCCGGACCGGGGACCGTCGCTGCTGGCTCCGGACCGGGGACCGTCGCTGGAGGCTCCGGACCGGGGACCGTCGCTGCCGGCTCCGGACCGGGGACCGTCGCTGGAGGCTCTGGACCTTCGCTGGAGGCTCCGGACTGGGGACCGTCATTGGAGGCTCCGGACTGGGGACCGTCGCTGGAGGCTCCGGACTGACTACCCACAAAACCCAATGGAAAAGGACAACTTATATATGATCCCCAATCAGAGACAACGATAGACAGCTGCCTCTGATTGGGAACCACACAAACATAGAAATAAAGAAACTAGAATGCCCACCCTAATCACACCCTGGCCTAACCACAATAGAGAATAAAAGCCTCTCTATGGCCAGGGCGTGACAGATGGATGAATGAATAGATGGATACAGATTCATGTTTAGATTGATGCCTGTGCTGTTGCCGGGCAGCAGAGGGATTCCTGTCCAAACATGACTGTGTTGTTCAGGAATTCCACTGACAAAATGGCTACTGTTTCTTCCCACTCTTTATTTAGCCCACTACACCATGGCAGCTACACACACACAGGCACACACACACACACCCGCCTAGTAGTACTTTGAAGTAATGTACGGTCAAAAATATAGAACTACCACCAATCCACACAAACACACACACTCAAGCATACGTGCAGGCAGCCCCCATTCACAATCTGCAATCCCTCTCTCTGTGAACACACACAGACACAGTGAAACAAATTCTTTGTCAAGCCTAATTGCCCTTCATTTTCAGAGGCATGTTGTAACAATGTATCTTTCCTTGCCATGGTTCTGTTTTACACACGTTACTATGGAGCGCCAGTGTACACACTGTCACACATGGTGTTTTAGGCTCCAGCAGATCCAATTAAGAGGCACTCAGCTGAAACATCTGCATCAATCTGTGTTTAGGACAGAGCTATGCTCAGAAACATCTGCATCAATCTGTGTTTAGGACAGAGCTATGCTCAGTGACGTCATACACCCATGTTGGACTGGTCTATTGAACATCATTGTTGACTCTGGTGAGGGTCTGTTCTCTGTTGTTCTTTCCAACACAGGTTATTATGAAGTTAATATATGCGTGTACATTCAATCCAGGTAATACATGTAGGACAGAACTCACAACTGAATAGCACTGATTGCTATGTTTCCTCAGATCACCACAAGGGGGCAATGTTGAGGTTTTCAGCAAGGTAAATTAGTTTGGATTGTGTGTGCTGTATGTTTACATGTTTAAGAAAAGTTGTCACTACGAGTGTGTGTGAGTTTGTGTGACCATTTAAGTCTGTGTGTGTATGCATATGAGTGTGCGTGGGCGTGCGTATGTCTGTGTGTTACTGCGATGTAGGGGTTCTGGAATATGGATGATCTTGCCCCGGGCCTTATTCAGAAAGGCCAACCAAGCGCGAGGTGGAGAGGAGAAAGGCTTCATTGTTATGGTCCAGAAGAGTGTCAGAGGTGCCTCAGAAAATAGATTCACTCACAGGGGGCTTAGGAGAAACACGGTCGGGGCAACCACCCCGCAGACCATGACGACGGTCAAGCTCTTATAACGGCGGTCAAAGGGTTAAAGGGGTTTATTACATCAAAATGTCATAAGCATTCACACAGTGATGTTAAAGTGTCATAGACATTCACACTGTCATAAGGATTCATTTCCCACTAATACTATAGTATCTTAACTACACCCTGATATTACAGCACTCACTGAAAATCAGCCATAGGCAAAATGGAGCCTAGAGCTCAAGAACAAACACTGAACCAAACTCTCTGAGTGCCAGATCAAACCAGGTGAAAACAAACCCGGGTCAAACCTCCCAGAAGTACTTACGTGTGGACAGAGTAGACAGAGTGTGGTGGTCCACACTTCTCTCCACTATGTTCTGACTGACTCTCTCTTTCTCTCTCTCTCCCTCACACGACCCACCCTGACATCTGGTTTTACTCTCCGTGGGGACTTAAGGCCAGACAGCCAGCTAGCAACAGCAGTAGTAACAGCCACCATTAAACAAGCGTTTTCCCTAGTGTGATTTACTCCAGAGATAATGAGAACATAAAAATGGACAAAGCACTGCCACAAAAAATGGGAGAGTTATGGGCAATGACTCGTTTGGGCCCAAGCCCTCTCTGGGCGAGCTGACAAATCTGTCGTTCTGCCCCTGAGCAAGGCAGTTAACCCACTGTTCCCCGGGCGCCGAAGACGGGAATGTTGATTATGGTAGCCCCCCCATACCTCTCTGATTCAGAGGGGTTAGGTAAAATGCGGAAGACACATTTCAGTTGAATGCATTCAGTTGTACAACTGAATAGGTATCCCCCTTTCCCTTTCAATTTCTTGAGGAAGTTCAAGGCCGACCGCCGTACTGCAGGCATTGTTTGCAGAAAACAGGATCCCCCATTATAGTGTATAGAAAAATGGTTTCAAAGACAATGTTTCATGATACAAATAGTTGCTTCTAATATACCAGATGTATGTTCTAGAACATAAGAAGTTCTACGGAAAATTGAGTTGCTAATGCAGCCTGCAGTACCCTGGTCGGCCTTCAACTTGAGTTACTCAACGAGAGGGGGCAGCACTGAGCTAGCCTGCAACATCACTTCCTGGAGTAGCTCAAACGGCGCATGTTGTGTTACCAAGAGTTGAGTCTTCACATAGGAATGAATGGTGTCACGTGATCGTTGGCTTTGACCAGTCATATATACAGTCATTGGCATAGACCAGGGGTTCGCCTAGCTGCCTCCCCCCTCAATTCTGCTGCCTGCTTTATGGCGTCCTTGTGCTCCGATTCTTGCTGGCCTCGGGAGAGCTTCAGCGGAAGTGGGGGGATGTAGTTGTGGTCGGGGATTGGTGTTTGGGGAGGGGTGGGATTTGGGGGGGTAGTGTGTGGGGTATGAGTCTGACCTCCAGACACACACCTGAAAATCACCTGAGGGACTATGAGGGTTCTACAGTAAAGTAATGGTGGTGTTCAGTGTCTGTATGTATTTGATTTCTCCCCAGTGAGTGCAGTCTGTAAATGTGGAGTGTCTGTGGAATGACTGTGTTAAAAGTATCAGTTTGAAAAGTGCTTCCAGAGTTTGAATATCTTCTGCAGAGCAGTCCTTGGCCTCTTTGTAGCCATTGTGCAGATAGACACAATGGGGACACTGCAATCTCAGTGAAACTTTACTTTCATTCTCGTTTTAAAATAAAGTGTGACTCAGAAATCACAACTCAGTACTCTACTCTGGTAGCTAATGGGTAACTAGCAGGTAACTCATGGGTAACTAATGGGTAACTAACATGTAACTTATAGGTAACTAATGGGTAACTTACAGGTAACTAACAGGTAACTAATAGGTAACTAACAGGTAACTAATGGGTGACTAACAAGTAACTAATAGGTAACTGACATGTAACTAATAGGTAACTGACAGGTAACAAATGGGTAACTAACAGAACTAACAGGTAACTAATGGGTAACTCACATGTAACTAACTGGTAACTAACAGAACTAACAGGTAACTAATGGGTAACTCACAGGTAACTAACAGGCAACTAACGGGTAACCAACAGGTAACTAATGGGTAACTAATGGGTAACTAACAGGTAACTAACAGGTAAATAATAGGTAACAAATGGGTAACTAACAGGTAACTAACAGGTAACTAACATTTTAATAATAGGTCACTAACAGGTAACTAATGAGTAACTAACAGGTAACTAACAGGTAACTGAGGAATTGAGAGTTAGAGATAAACAACAACAAAGCATTCCACCCTGGATACTTCAAATTGTTAGATCCTTCTCCCTGTGATGCTGCTGTTTCTCGTAAATGGGCGGGATCCCTATTCAAACGCTGTGGGGGAGTACAAGTGTATGAATCGCAGAGGGAGAGTTGTCCATGGAGGGAGAGTTGTCCTGCTTTCATTTGATGCCAGCGTATTTCCTCTTCTGTTTTGGTGGAGCAGCAATGGTATTTAGGAATCAGCAGTACAAGGGAATAGTGAAATTGAGAATGATCTGTTCTTCTGGTTAGGAGAGTGAACTGACTTTTGACCCAGTTGGAGAACACTGACATTGTGGAGTGATGTACTTGACCTAAAATTGCCAGCTAATCTCCAGGTCTTAACATGGAAAATGTGTGATTTGTTGTCATACTGGTAACAGTATCATACAAATAGTGTATGGCGTTATGAGCATGTGGTATGAGCAGGTATGGAACTTCAGGATTTCAGGCACCGGTAAGCCAGGCTAGTAGGTGGCGATTTCTACTAGCCTGGGTAACATTTGGGTCCAAAATCTGTGCCATGCGATGTGTGAAAAGCTCAAATTTCACTGGCCTTTTGGGCTAGTTTGGCACATTTTCTATTAGAGCAGTCTAAAAAGTGTTAGCCTTGGACTAACGGGCTAGCTTAATTTCCAACCCGGGTATGAGTATCAAATAGTGTATACTGCAGTGCAGTCTTTTGAGTGGATTGTATCATGGTGACGTTCCGGTGACTCTTGACCAATAGGAATGCCCTAATGTGTTCAACTTGCCCGTCAAGTGAAATGTTAGGTCTTGTTCATGGTAAATGATACATATGACATTGATCTCTTCTCCAGAGTGCTCCATTGTTGTGTACCCGTCTTGACCGTTGCACCTGACAGAGTCTGCTGCCAGCTCTACACTCCCCTTACAGTGCTTTAATTGTTTTATTTTCCTTTCCACATTCTTCAGCTTGTGGTTTCACCCCAACACACACACAAACACACAGACACACAGACACACACACATGCACAGACATGGACGCACACACAAATATGGCAAGATAAATCCATATCCCAGAACCCCTACATCGCAGTCACACATACGCACACACGCACGCACTAACATGCAAACACATACAAGCTGATTGATGAACATTCATCAAACCTGTACTTTTCAAAATTTTGGCAGCGGTAACAAATACTGAGAGCATGTGGGAATGTGGCCTTCTCAGGAACCCTTGGCCCCAAACTAGAACCACATTGTAACCAGACAGCAAGGCAAGCTATGAGGGGAGGGAGAGAAAGATTCACATAAAACAGAAAAACTTGACCTGGCCTGACCACAGTGTTACATACCAGTATTCAGGTGTACTTTATAGTTGGCCTCATTAAGTGTAAGCCTACACTTGATAAGTTCTTAGGGGTTTCAAGTGCTACCCAAGGATGTACAGTGGCTTGCGAAAGTATTCACCCCCTTGGCATTTTTCCTATTTTGTTGCCTTACAACCTGGAATGAAAATGTATTATTTGGGGGTTTGTATCATTTGATTTACACAACATGCCTACCACTTTGAAGATGCAAAATATTTTTTATTGTGAAACAAACAAGAAATAAGACAAAAAAACAGAAAACTTGAGCGTACATAACTATTCAACCCCCAAAGTCAATACTTTTCAGAGCCACCTTTTGCAGCAATTACAGCTGCAAATCTCTTGGGGTATGCTAGCCCCGGCCCGCTAGCTGCCTGAATCGCCGTGTCTCCGGCCCGAGCCACTCACTGGACCCCTATGATCACTCGGCTACGCATGCCTCTCCCTAATGTCAATATGTCTTGTCCATTGCTGTCTTGGTTAGTAATTATTGCCTTATTTCACTGTAGAGCCTCTAGCCCTGCTCAGTACGCCTTAGTTAACCCTTTAGCTCCACCTCCCACACATGCGGTGACCTCACCTGGTTTAAATTATGTTTCTAGGGATATTATCTCTCTCATCGTCACTCAGTGCATAGGTTTACCTCTACTGTATTCACATCCTACCATACCTTTGTCTGTACATTATGCCCTGAATCTATTCTTCCGTGCCCAGAAACCTGCTCCTTTTACTCTCTGTTCCGAACATACTAGACGACCAGTTCTTATAGCCTTTAGCCGTACCCTTATCCTACTCCTCCTCTGTTCCTCTGGTGATGTGGAGGTTAATCCAGGTCCTGCAGTGCCTAGCTCCACTCCCATTCCCCAGGCGCTCTCATTTGTTGACTTCTGTAACCGTAAAAGCTTTGGTTTCATGCATGTTAACATCAGAAGCCTCCTCCCTAAGTTTGTTTTATTCACTGCCTTAGCACACTTTGCCAACCCGGATGTCCTAGCTGTGTCTGAATCCTGGCTTAGGAAGACCACCAAAAACCCAGAAATGTACATCCCTAACTATAACATTTTCCGACAAGATAGAACTGCCAAAGGGGGCGGAGTTGCAAACTACTGCAGAGATAGCCTGCAGAGTTCTGTCTTACTATCCAGGTCTGTGCCCAAACAATTTGAGCTCCTACTTAAAAAAAATGCACCTTTCCAGAAACAAGTCTCTCCCCGTTGCCGCTTGCTATAGACCACCTTCTGCCCACAGCTGTGCCCTGGACACCATATGTGAATTGATTGCCCCCCATCTTTCTTCAGAGCTCGTGCTGTTAGGTGACCTAAACTGGGACATGCTTAACACCCCGGCCGTCCTACAAACTAAGCTTGATGGCCTCAATCTCACTCAAATTATCAATGAACCTACCAGGTCCAACCCCAAATCTGTAAACACGGGCACCCTCATAGATATCATCCTAACCAACCTGCCCTCCAAATACACCTCTGCTATCTTCAACCAGGATCTCAGCGATCACTGCCTCATTGCCTGCGTCCGCAATGGGTGTGCGGTCAAACGACCACCGCTCATCACTGTCAAACGCTCCCTAAAACACTTCAGCGAGCAGGCCTTTCTAATCGACCTGGCCCGGGTATCCTGGAAGGACATTGACCTCATTTCATCAGTAGAGGATGCCTGGTTATTCTTTAAAAGTGCTTTCCTCACCATCTTAAATAATCATGCCCCATTAAAAACATTTAACCAGGAACAGATATAGCCCCTGGTTCACTCCAGACCTGACTGCCTTGGACCAGCACAAAAACATCCTGTGGTGTTCTGCATTAGCCCCCGTGATATGCAACTTTTCAGGGAAGTTAGGAACCAATATACACAGGCAGTTAGGAAAGCAAAGGCTAGCTTTTTCAAACAGAAATTTACATCCTGTAGCACAAACTCCAAAAAGTTCTGGGACACTGTAAAGTCCACGAAGATTAAGAGCATATCTTCCCAGCTGCTCACTGCACTGAGGCTAGGAAACACTGTCACCACCGATAAATCCGTGATAATTGAGAACTTCAATAAGCATTTTTCTACGGCTGGCCATGCTTTCCACCTGACTACCCCTACCCCGGTCAACAGCCCTGCACCCCCCACAGCAACTTGCCCAAGCCTCCCCCACTTCTCCTTCACCCAAATCCAGATAGCTGATGTTCTGAAAGATCTGCAAAATCTGGACCCCTACAAATCAGCCGGGCTAGACAATCTGGACCCTCTCTTTCTAAAATTATTCGCTGAAATTGTTGCAACCCCTTTTACTAGCCTGTTACGAACCTCTCTTTAGTATCGTCTGAGATCCCCAAAGATTGGAAAGCTGCCGCGGTCATCCCCCTCTTCAAAGGGGGAGACACTCTAGACCCAAACTGCTACAGACCTATATCTATCCTAGCCTGCCTTTCTAAGGTCTTCGAAAGCCAAGTTAACAAACAGATCACCGACCATTTCGAATCCCACCGTACCTTCTACGCTATGCAATCTGGTTTCCGAGCTGGTCATGGGTGCACCTCAGCCCGCTCAAAGTCCTAAACAATATCATAACCGCCATCGATAAGAGACAGTACTGTGCAGCCGTATTCATCAACCTGGCCAAGGCTTTCGACTCTGTCAATCACCACATTCTTATCGGCAGACTCAACAGCCTTGGTTTCTCAAATGACTGCCTCGCCTGGTTCACCAACTACTTCTCAGACAGAGTTCAATGTGTCAAATCGAGGGCCTGTTGTCCGGGCCTCTGGCAGTCTCTATGGGGGTGCCACATTGTTCAATCCTCGGGCCGACTCTTTTCTCTGTATACATCAATGATGTTGCTCTTGCTGCTGGTGATTCTCTGATCCACCTCTACGCAGACGACACCATTCTGTGTACTTCTGGCCCTTCTTTGGCCCTTCTTTGGACACTGTGTTAACCAGACGAGCTTCAATGCCATACAACTCTCCTTCCGTGGCCTCCAACTGCTCTTAAATGCAAGTAAAACTAAATGTATGCTCTTCAACTGATCGCTGCCCACACCTGCCCGCCCGCCCAGCATCACTACTCTGGACGGTTCTGACTTAGAATATGTGGACAACTACAAATACCTAGGTGTCTGGTTAGACTGTAAACTCGCCTTCCATACTCACATTAAGCATCTCCAATCCAAAATTAAATCTAGAATCAGCTTCCTATTTCGCAACAAAGCATCCTTCACTCATGCTGCCAAACATACCCTCGTAAAACTGACTATCCTACCGATCCTTGACTTCGGCGATGTCATTTACAAAATAGCCTCCAACACTGTACTCAGCAAATTGGATGCAGTCTATCACAGTGCCATCCGTTTTGTCACCAAAGCCCCATATACTACCCACCACTGCGACCTGTATGCTCTCGTTGGCTGGCCCTCGCTTCATATTTGTCGCCAAACCCACTGGCTCCAGGTCATCTACAAGTCTTTGCTTGGTAAAGCCCCGCCGTATCTCAGCTCACTGGTCACCATAGCAGCACCCACCCATAGCACGCGCTCCAGCAGGTATATTTCACTGGTCACCCCCAAAGCCAATTCCTCTTCGGCCACCTTTCCTTCCAGTTCTCTGCTGCCAATGACTGGAACAAACTGCAAAAATCACTGAAGCTGGAGACTCATATCTCCCTCACTATCTTTAAGCACCAGCTGTCAGAGCAGCTCACAGATCACTGCACATAGCCTATCTGTAAATAGCCCATCCAACTACCTCATCCCCATACTGTTATCTATTTTATTTATATTTGCTCCTTTGCACCCCAGTATCTCTACTTGTACACTCATCTTCTGCACATCTATCACTCCAGTGTTTAATTGCTATATTGTAATTATTTTGCAACTATGGCCTATTTATTGCCATACCTCTGTTATCCTACCTCTTTTGCACACACTGTATATAGACTTTTTCTACTGTATTATTGACTGTATGTTTGTTTATTCCATGTGTAACTCTGTGTTGTTGTTTGTGTTGTACTGCTTTGCTTTATCTTGGCCAGGTCGCAGTTGTAAATGAGAACTTGTTCTCAACTAGCCTACCTGGTTAAATAATGGTGAAATAAATAAAATAAAATAAAAAATAAGCTTGGCATATCTAGCCACTGGGATTTTTGGCAATTCTTCAAGGAAAACCTGCTCCAGCTACTTTAAGTTGGATGGGTTCCGCTGGTGTACAGCAATCTTTAAGTCATACCACAGATTCTCAATAGGATTGAGGTCTGGGCTGTGACTAGGCCATTCCAAGACATTTAAATGTTTCCCCTTAAACTACTCGAGTGTTGCTTTAGCAGTATACGTAGGGTCATTGTTCTGCTGGAAGGTGAATCTCTGTCCCAGTCTCAAATCTCTGGAAGACTGAAACAGGTTGCCCTCAAGGATTTCCCTGTATTTAGCGCCATCCATCATTCCTCCAATTCTGACCAGTTTCCCAGTCCCTGCTGATGAAAAACATCCCCACAGCATGATGCTGCTGTAACCGATGTGAAATGGCTAGCTAGTTAGCGGTGGTGCGCGCTAATAGTGTTTCAATCGGTGACATCACTCGCTCTGAGACCTTGAAGTAGTTGTTCCCCTTGCTCTGCAAGGGCCGCGGCTTTTGTGGAGCGATGGGTAACGATGCTTCGTGGGTGTCAGTTGTTGATGTGTGCAGAGGGTCCCTGGTTAGAGCCCAGGTTGGGGTGAGGAGAAAGATGGAAGCTAAACTGTTACACTGCCACCACCATGCTTCACTGTGGGGATTATGTTCTTGGGTTTTCCTTGATTGCCAAAAAGCTCAATTTTTGTCTCATCTGACCAGAGTACCTTCTTCCATATCTTTGGGGAGTCTCCCACATGCCTTTTGGCAAACACTAAACTTGTTTGCTTATTTTTTTCTTTATTAATCAATGGCTTTTTTCTGGTCACTCTTCTGTAAAGCCCAGCTCCTTGGAGTGAACGGCTTAAAATGGTCCTATGGACAGATACTCCAATCTCCGCTGTGGAGCTTTGCAGCTACTTCAGGGTTATCTTTGGTCTCTTTGTTGCCTCTCTGATTAATGCCCTCCTTGTCTGGTCCGTGAGTTTTGGTGGGCAGCCCTCTCTTGGCAGGTTTGTTGTGGTGCGATATTCTTTCAATTTTTTAATCATGGATTTAATGGGGCTCCGTGGGATGTTCAAAGTTTCTGATATTTTTTTATAACCCAACCCTGATCTGTACTTCTCCACAACTTTGTCCCTGACCAATTTGGAGAGCTCCTTGGTCTTCATGGTGTCGCTTGCTTGGTGGTGCCATTGCTTAGTGGTGTTGCAGACTCTGGGGCCTTTCAGAACAGGTGTATATATACTGTATACTGAGATCATGTGGCAGATCATGTGACACTTGCACACAGGTGGACATTATTTAACTAATTATGTGACTTATGAAGGTAATTGGTTGCACCAGATATTATTTAGGTGCTTCATAGCAAAGGAGGTAAATACATATGCACGCAACACTTTTGCGTTCTAAAATGTTTAGAATGTTTTGAAGCAAGTCATTTTTTTATTTCACTTCACCAATTTGGACTATTTTGTGTATGTCCATTACATGAAATCCAAATAAAAATGTATTTAAATTATAGGTTGTAATGCAACAAAATAGGAAAAACTCCAAGGGGGATGAATACTTTTGCAAGGCACTGTATATGCCTGTGTACACTTGAATATTGTTTTACACTGGCTGTGTATCAGTTGGAATATAATTTTCAGTAAAGGTGTTTTGTTATCCTTTAGATAAGAAGCCATGATGTCATATTATGCACCTCATGCCACAAATAGAAGCGCTAAAAACCCCATTTCCTTCAGGAAATAACATCATCATCACTTTCATCAACTTTGTGTTTCAGCTTCCCATGTTTTCCACTTTATTTTGGGATTTTCCATCTGCCTCTTGCTTGGTCCTCATTCGTTCTTATTCAGGTCCGAAAAATGGGTTTTCGACACTGGGGAAATCTGGTGCGCCTCTGCTCCTCTCACTGCTAATTAACGTGTGAACTAATTGCAACGCTAACTTTAGCTTAGCGACAGCCTAGTTCCATCTGTCAGCTCTATAAAAAGGATGTTGAGGGAGCTAGCCTATCAGTGACACGGTATCTGTTTTTAGAATGTTCTAGCTAGTTCTATTGCCAGGGGAACTGGTTATAGTGGGTCTTCTCCTAGTTGAACTCAATCTGTGTGAGTTGGACGAATGTACACTGACGGGGGAGAGGGAGACCCACGACTTGCACAGACATAGTTGCAGAATATGCGAAATCCCACGAACGGTTGTATTCAATACAGAAACTTCACGTTTTCCTATTCCCATCGGCCTGATTTGATTTTTATCAAGACAATCAGCAAATGAACCGGATTCTTCTAACTTCCCATAAAAAGTGGGGAATATTTAATACGCCTCAGCGTTGCAAATTGCAAACAGTGCACTATTGTAGCTAATAAGAGCCGCCTTCCACACTCACCCAGACACCTAATGTCTCAATTTACACACATCTCCCTGTCTCATTGTGAATGGAATGGCATTAAACACGAGTCTCTTTGTGACAGACAGTAGTCAAAGTTGGTCTGAGGTGATCTAGCCCCGGGGAAGTCTGTGACCTAGCCTGCCCGACGTCCCCCTCTCCTGACTGGGATGATGGAAAAAGCAGAGCCCCCTCCCCTGGCCCCCTCTGATGCTGAGAGGGGCTTGACAGCCAGAGCGTGGCGGGACGGGGGAGGGCGGGCGGGAGGGGTGGGGGGATTCCTCATATTGTGGATAATGGGAAATGCAGATGACATGGAAGAGAGGAGAGGGAGGGAGACAGAGAGAGAGAGTGGAGAGGTGGGTACAGGTCAGGTTGAGGATAGTATATCAGATATCTGGGTTGAAGAGAGGGGGTCAGTGGGGGAGAGAAAGGATGGGAAGAGGGAGTGAGTAGCATCCAGTAGCACTCTACTTTTAAATCGCTAACTGTATTTACGTGAACATGCAGCATACAGTGTCACAGGAGATTCTGATCTGAGGTAGTACTCTGCTGGGAAGTTTTCATAGCAGGTGTAAATTGAGACTCTCCCACAGCAGCACTCAGGGCAGGGTTACTGTTGGACACTGATCTCATACAGTAAAACTAAAGGAGTGGTCACTGTAGCTCACCGGCCTGTTGTTCCAGATAAACTCATCTGTGGCCTCTCACGACCAGGGAGGGAGAGTAAATAATAGGAGGGTAGGATAGAAGAGACAAGAGGTATGAAGGAGAAAGGGCTAGAAAAGAGGAGAACGGGGGAGAGGGATAGGTACTTCTCATGGGAATCTCTGTCTGTATCACTTTCCCGTTGTAACTGGAAATTGTGATGGTGATGATATCATCATCTGTGGACAGTGCTTGGCACCAGCTGATGATGTAAGACACAGTGTATGAAAGCAAGGCGGCTGGGGCGGCAAGCATGCATCCCCAAGAACAACAATGATCTGAGGATTAGATATGACTTTATTACCTAATGTTCTGTTTGGAGGTTTGATGGATGATCAAACACTTACGGAAGAACACCTGCCCTCAGGTGTGTGTGTCTGTGGTCTCTTGTCCGCTCCTGTTTCACACACACACACACACACACACACACACACACACACACCACACACACACACACACACACACACACACACACACACACACACACACACACACACACACACACACACACACACAAACTTCAATCCTAACACCATATTTCAAAGTTTAGCACTGTTGATGAAATCACTTCATCATATTCTCACCCTCTCTGACAATATTGACATTGGAAGGTGTTACCGTGTTGCTTTGCCTTTTAAGTTAGATTTAAAACAGAAAAGGATACGTATTATTGTTGAAATGCCATAGAGAGTGTATTTACAGTATGACCACTTGTTCCAATAGCAATCACCTCCCAGGAAACACAATATTCACAGACATATTTTTCCACCAACACCACCAGTATGTGGAGACAATAGTGGAGCTACAGGAAGACCAACAATGCCATCCTTTCACTACCACTGGGATGAAAAGAAGATCATTTAGTTATTGATCAATGCACCCCCAACAAGGCCAATCATAACGGAAAACTGTCTGAAGATTGTTGTATATGGGCACAATGATGGTGATGACAGGGGTAAGGTATCTGCTTCCTGTGTCAATCAGATAGGACCTGTTTTCTCTCTTTCTGCTCCACTGAGTGTGAGATACACATAGAGGACGGGAACAGGGTTTAGTTGTATTACTGTTTGTTACAGACACCTGGGGAATATGGGGGTAAAAGAGCACACGATAGAGTTTCTGTTGATCAGTTCAACTTCAGGCACAACAATCTGAATTGAGCAACTAGAGACTAATAAATATGTCAGTCCCGTTGACTTGAGTATAGCTTAATCAAATACCCCCTCATGGGTGAGCATTTAAAGGGATAGGCCCAGTTATGTCACACCGTGTCAGTCATATTAACAAGCCGAATGATAACAAACACTGATATCTTATGCAGGGTGTACACCATTACCTGTCTATAAACACTCCAGTCCTATCAGGATAATATAACCATCCTTAACCATAAAAATGCTTGGGGTGTGAAGATAACTCTTTATATGTATGGCCCATACACATGGCATTTCACCCTTGCTCGTATGCCACCCTATCTGCAGGCAGAATGGTGTAGTGGGTAGTATGTCCCAGCATTCATCAGAGATAGCATTACACGCCCTCTAAGGCATTTCCTGTGGTGTTTCCTGCTCTCTCTCTCTTTCTGAATTAATGGTCATCAAGCCTTACTAGCCTCTCTCTCTGACGGCTCTCTCTGTATCAGACGCTGATCTCACAAAGGCTCTCTCTTACTGAAAGGCTCTCGCTGAAAGCGTTGGGCTCCCAGTGTTTCTGAGCCGATGGTGGAGATAAGCTTCCCCTGTGTGTGTGTGTGTGTGTTGTGTGTGTGTGTGTTGTGTGTGTGTGTGTGTGTGTGTGTGTGTGTGTGTGTGTGTGTGTGTGTGTGTGTGTGTGTGTGTGTGTGTGTGTGTGTGTGTGTGTGTGTGCGTGTGTGTGAACTACAAATGTTACAGATCCCACGCCATGGCTATACAGTCTGGCAGCGTGTTGTGTTGTGTGTGTGGTGTGTTGTGTGTGGTGTGGTGTTGGTGTGTGTGTGTTTGTGTGTGTGTGTGTTGTGTTGTGTGTGTGGTGTGTGTGTGTGTGTGTGTGTGTGTGTGTGTGTGTGTGTGTGTGTGTGTGTGTGTGTGTGTGTCGTGCGTGCGTGCGTGATAGAGGTTAAATAGTCTAAATGTATTTGTGTGTGTGGAATAACCAAATATCAGACACCATTTTTCTCTGACTTAGTTCACCCAGAGGCCTTTCTTTCTACAGTCTCCATAGTCTGCTACAGATAATCTGCATCTTAACCCACCATTTCACCACAACTACACTAGTAAGCACAGGCACACACGCGAAGCACACACGCGAAGCACACACGCAAGCACACAGACACACACACAAGCATACACACACACACACACACACACACACACACACACACACACACACACACACACACACACACACACACACACACACACACACACACACACACACACACCACACACCACACACACACACACACACACACACACACACACACACACACACACACACAGAACGCTCTGATAATGGTTGTATGGAGTCTGGACTAAGCTTTACAGGCTTTCGGGATTTTATAGCGTCACTGCACTGCCACATTCACTTCAACCAGTGTCTCAGACAACACCTCGTGAGTTTCTGTGTCTTTCAGACAACACGTCATGAAGTTAGAATCACCTTTTGCAGCGATTACACCTGTGAGTTCTTATGGGTAAGTCTCTAAGAGCTTTGCACAACTGGATTGTACAATATTTGAAAAATAAATGATTCAAGATCTATCAAGTTGGTTGTTTATCATTGCTAGAAAGCCATTTTCAAGTCTTGCCATAGATTTTCAAGCCAATTTAAGTCAAAACTGTAACTAGGCCACACAGGAACATTAAATGTCATCTTGGTAAGCAACTCCAGTGTATATTTGGCCTTGTGTTAGGTTATTGTCCTGCTGAAAGGTGAATTTGTCTCCCAGTGTCTGTTGGAAAGCAGACAGAACCAGGGTTTCCTCTAGGATTTGGCCTGTGCTTAGCTCTATTCCATACATTTTTATCCTAAAAAACTACCTAGTCATTCCGAGAGACAAGCATACCCGTAACATGATGCAGTCACCACCATGCTTGAAAATATGAAGAGTGGTACTCAGTGATATCTTGTGTTGGATATTAAATCAAATCAAATCAAATTTATTAGTCACATACACATGGTTAGCAGATGTTAATGCGAGTAGCGAAAGCTTGTGCTTCTAGTTCCGACAATGCAGTAATAACCAAACGTAATCTAACCTAACAATTCCACGCTACTACCTTACACACACACACAAGTGTGAAGGGATAAAGAATATGTACATAAAGATATATGGATGAGTGGTGGTACAGAACGGCATGGCAGATGCAGTAGATGGTATAGAGTACGGTATATACATATGAGATGAATACTGTAGGGTATGTAAACATAAAGTGGCATAGTTTAAAGTGGCTAGTGGTACATGTATTGCATAAAGATGGCAAGATGCAGTAGATGATATAGAGTACAGTATATAACATATGAGAGGGTAATGATGGGTATGTAAAACTTGTATTAAGTGGCATTGCTTAAAGTGGCTAGTGGTACATTTTTACATAATTTCCATCAATTCCCATTTTTAAAGTGGCTGGAGTTGAGTCAGTATGTTGGCAGCGGCCGCTAAATGTTAGTGGTGGCTGTTTAACAGTCTGATGGCCTTGAGATAGAAGCTGTTTTTCAGTCTCTCGGTCCCTGCTTTGATGCACCTGTACTGACCTCGCCTTCTGGATGATAGCGGGGTGAACAGGCAGCTGGTGGTGGTTGTTGGCCTTGATGATCTTTATGGCCTTCCTGTGACATCGGGTGGTGTAGGTGTCCTGGAGGGCAGGTAGTTTGCCCCTGGTGATGCGTTCTGCAGACCTCACTACCCTCTGGAGAGCCTTACGGTTTGGGGCGGAGCAGTTGCCGTACCAGGCGGTGATACAGCCCGACAGGATGCTCTCGATTGTGCATCTGTAGAAATTTGTGAGTGCTTTTGGTGACAAGCCGAATTTCTTCAGCCTCCTGAGGTTGAAGAGGCGCTGCTGCGCCTTCTTCACAACGCTGTCTGTGTGGGTGGACCAATTCAGTTTGTCCGTGATGTGTACACCGAGGAACTTAAAACTTTCCACCTTCTCCACTACTGACCCGTCGATTGGATAGGGGGTGCTCCCTCTGCTGTTTCCTGAAGTCCACAATCATCTCCTTTTTTGTTGACGTTGAGTATGAGGTTATTTTCCTGACACCACACTCCGAGGGCCCTCACCTCCTCCCTGTAGGCCGTCTCGTCGTTGTTTGGTGATCAAGCCTACCACTGTAGTGTCATCCGCAAACTTGATGATCGAGTTGGAGGCGTGCATGGCCACGCAGTCGTGGGTGAACAGGGAGTACAGGAGAGGGCTCAGAACGCACCCTTGTGGGCCCCAGTGTTGAGGATCAGCGTGAGATGTTGTTACCTACCCTCACCACCTGGGGGCGGCCCGTCAGGAAGTCCAGGACCCAGTGCACAGGGCGGGGTCGAGACCCAGGTCTCGAGCTTGATGACGATTTGGAGGTACTATGGTGTTAAATGCTGAGCTGTAATCGATGAACAGCATTCTCACATGGGTATTCCTCTTGTCCAGATGGGTTAGGGCAGTGTGCAGTGTGGTTGCGATTGCGTCGTCTGTGGACCTATTGGGTCGGTAAGCAAATTGGAGTGGGTCTAGGGTGTCCGGTAGGGTGGAGGTGATATGGTCCTTGACTAGTCTCTCAAAGCACTTCATGATGACGGAAGTGAGTGCTACGGGCGCATAGTCGTTTAGCTCAGTTACCTTAGCTTTCTTGGGAACAGGAACAATGGTGGCCCTCTTGAAGCATGTGGGAACAGCAGACTGGGATAAGGATTGATTGAATATGTCCGTAAACACACCAGCCAGCTGGTCTGCGCATGCTCTGAGGACGCGGCTGGAATGCCGCTGGGCCTGCAGCCTTGCGAGGGTTAACACGTTTAAATGTTTTACTCACCTCGGCTGCAGTGAAGGAGAGCCCGCAGGTTTTGGTAGGGGGCCTGTCAGTGGCACTGTATTGTCCTCAAAGCGGGCAAAAAAGTTGTTTAGCC
The DNA here is from genome assembly GCF_002910315.2 of Salvelinus sp. IW2-2015. Lineage (NCBI taxonomy): Eukaryota > Metazoa > Chordata > Actinopteri > Salmoniformes > Salmonidae > Salvelinus > Salvelinus sp. IW2-2015. The sequence goes on along the minus strand of NC_036854.1, from coordinate 8,080,244 downwards.
TGTCTGGGAGCAAGACATCCTGTCCTCGACGGGGCTGGTTTTCTTTTTGTAATCCGTGATTGACTGTAGACCCTGCCACATACCTCTTGTGTCTGAGCTGTTGAATTTCGACTCGATTTTGTCTCTGTACTGAGACTTAGCCTGTTTGATTGCCTTGCGGAGAGAATAGCTACACTGTTTGTATTCGGTCATGCTTCCGGTCACCTTGCCCTGGTAAAAGCAGTGGTTCGCGCTTTCAGTTTCACGCGAATGCTGCCGTCAATCCACGGTTTCTGGTTTGGGAATGTTTTTATCGTTTCTGTGGGTACGACATCGTCAATGCACTTCCTAATGAACTCGCTCACCGAATCAGCATATTCGTCAATATTGTTGTTGGACGCGATGCGGAACATATTCCAATCCGCGTGATCGAAGCAGTCTTGAAGCGTGGATTCAGATTGGTCGGACCAGCGTTGAACAGACCTGAGCGCGGGAGCTTGTTGTTTGAGTTTCTGTTTGTAGGCAGGAATCAACAAAATGGAGTCGTGGTCAGCTTTTCCGAAAGGGGGGCGGGGGAGGGCCTTGTAAGCGTCGCGGAAATTAGTGTAGCAATGGTCCAGTTTTTTTCCAGCCCTGGTAGCACAATCGATATGCTGATAGAATTTAGGGAGTTTTGTTTTTTAGATTACCTTGTTAAAATCCCCAGCTACGATGAATGCAGCCTCAGGGTGTGTGGTTTCCAGTTTACAAAGAGTCAGATAAAGTTCGTTCAGGCCATCGATGTGTCTGCTTGGGGGAATGTATACGGCTGTGATTATGATTGACGAGAATTCCCTTGGTAGATAATGCGGTCGACATTTGATTGTGAGGAGTTCTAGATCAGGTGAACGAACGACTTGAGTTCTTGTGTGTATTTATGATGGTCACACCACTTCTCGTTAATCATAAGGCATACCCCCCGCCCCTCTTCTACCGGAAAGATGTTTGTTTCTGTCGGCGCGATGCATGGAGAAACCAGCTGGCTGCACCGACTCCGTTAGCGCCCTTGAGTTAGCCATGTTCCGTGAAGCAGAGCACGTTGCAATCCCTGATGTCTCTCTGGAATGCTACCCGTGCTCGGATTTCATCAACCTTTGTCAAAGAGACTGGACATTGGCGAGTAGTATGCTAGGGAGTGGAGCGCGATGTGCCCGTCTCCGAAGCCTGACCACGAGACCTCCACGTTTCCCCTTTTTCGGCCGCACAGGGTCGCCGGCTGGGATCAGATCCATTGTATATTGTGTGGAAGGCAAAACACTGGATCCGTTTCGGGAAAGTCATATTCCTGGTAGGAACGATGGTGAGTTGACGTTAATCGTATATTCAGTAGTTCCTCCCGACTGTATGTAATGAAACCTAAGATTACCCGGGGTACCGATGTAAGAAATAACACGTAAAAAAACAAAATACTGCATATTTTCCAAGGAACGCGAAGCGAGGCTGCCATCTCTATCGGCGCCGGAAGTTAAGAACATAACACTTTGTGTTTAGGACATAAAGTTAATTTCTATGCCATATATTTTGCAGTTTTACTTTAATGCCTTATTGCAAATTCATGTTTTGGAATATTTGTATTCTGTACAGGCTTCCTTCTTTTCACTCTGTCATTTAGGTTAGTATTGTGGAGGAACAAAAATGTTGTTGATCCATCCTCAGTTTTCTCCTATCACAGCCATTAAACTCTGTAACTGTTTTAAAGTCACCATTGGCCTCATAGTGAAATCCCTGAGCGGTTTCCTTCCGCTCCGGCAACTGAGTTCGGAAGGACGTCTGTATTTTTGTAGTAACTGGGTGTATTGATACACCATCCAAAGTTTAATTAATAACTTCACCATGCTGAAAGGGATGCTTTTTAAAAATGTACAGTATATATACCAATAAGTGCCCTACTTTGCGAGGCATTGGAAAACCTCCCTGGTCTTTGTGGTTGAATCTGTGTTTGATATTCACTGCTCGACTGAGGGACCTTACAAATAATTGTACTGTATGTGTGGGGTACAGAGATGAGGTAGTCATTCAAAAATCATATTAAACACTATTATTGCACACAGAATGTGTCTATGCAACGTATGTGACTTGTTAAGCAAATTTCTACTCCTGAACTTATTTAGACTTTCCATAACAAAAGGTTTGAATACTTATTGACTCAAGACATCTCAGCTTTTCATTTTTAATTAATTTGTAAACATTTCTAAAAACATAATTCCACTTCGACATTATGGGGTATTGTGTAACATGCGTTGTTTGAAGGAGACCAAGGCGCAGCGTAAGTGAAACCAAAACGAACGTACTGTTCCATAGGCTAGAAGAGCTGTACAAAAACAAGATCCCACAACATAGTAGGAAAAAAAGGCTACCTAAGTATGAATCCCAATCAGAGACAACGATAGACAGCTGCCTCTGATTGGGAACCACACTCGGCCAAACACAAAGAAATACAAAACATAGAATGCCCACCCCACATCACACCCTGACCTCGCCAAATAGAGAAATAAAACGGCTCTCTAAGGTCAGGGTGTGACATATTGTGTGTAGGCCAACGACACAAAATCTCAATTTAATCCATTTTAAATTCAGGCTGTAACACAACAAAATGTGGAAAAAGTCAAAGGGTGTGATAACTTTCTGAAGGCACTGTAAATTACCTAAATGGTGATAATCCTGTGTAACTGTCAGACTCTTCTTCCAGCAGGGCCTGGGTAATGCAATATGCTATTGAATGAAAGACTGTGTGCATTATGGAATAACAACAGTATGTGTATCATTCTGTTCTTAGTTCTACTGACATGTTCTTTGTTGACAACCTGCACTACCCTCTTAGAAAAAATAATTCCAAAAGGAGAACCCTTTTGGGTTCGATGTAGAACCCTTTCCACAGATGATTCTACATGGAACGAAAAAGGGTTCTTCAAAGGGTTCTCCTATGGGGATAGCCAAAGAACCCTTTTAGGTTCTAGATAGCACCTTTTATAGTGTAGTTACATTATGAGATGAAGTCATGAAGTCACTTAAAAGCAAAGCCCTCTGGTCCATCTAATCCTATACAGTACTTGTTTTGAATAGACAAGTGGTATATATGGATAAGTGTGGATGAAAAAGAATCAACAAAAACAAGAAAACACTCAACTAATGCATAACTCATCCATATATTTACATGTACATATTCTCATTCCAATCCTTTAGATTTGTGTGTATTAGGTAGTTGTTGTGGAATTGTTAGATTACTTGTTAGATATTAATGCATTGTCGGAACTAGAAGCACAAGCATTTCGCTACACTCGCATTAACATCTGCTAACCATGTGTGTGACCAATAACATTTGATTTGATTTGAGAACACACTGATATTAACAAGGGAGCATAAACCAGTGGTGGAAAAAGTACCCAATTTTCATACTTGAGTAAAAGTAAAGATACTTTAATAGAAAATGACTCAAGTAAAAGTGAAAGTCCCCCAGTAAAATACTACTTGAGGAAAAGTCTAAAACTATTTGGTTTAAAATGCACTTAAGTATCAAAAGTAAATGTAATTGCTAAGATAAAAGTAAAAGTATAAATAATTTTAAATTCCTTATATAAAGCAAACCAGACTTGTTTTTTTAAATTTACGGATAGCCAAGGGCATGGTCCAACACTCAGACAAACGAAGCATGTGTTTAGTGAGTCCGCCAAATCAGAGGCAGTAAGGATGACCAGGGATGTTCTCTTGATAAGTACGTGAATTATACAATTTTCCTGTCCTGCTAAGCATTCAAAATAGTAAAAAGTACACAATTGTCTTTAGGAATGTAGTGAAGTGAAAGTAAAAGTTGTAAAAAATATTAATAGTAAAGTAAAGTACAGATACCCCCAAAAACGACAAGTATTTTTACTTTAGTACTTTACACCACAGACATAAACATTGGTAAACGCACTGCAGGAAGTGTTTATCTCCAATCCAGGAAGTAATCATTGAGTCCCACGGTCCGACTCATCTGAGATAAAGGCCCATATGTACAGAGCCTCATTTCCCTCCATTATGGAATGCTGCCTATTCAGGTTCTAGGGGAATCTAGCTACATTATAGTGTCTGTAGCCATACACTTTGTTGTGTATGACTCAATCCACGTGCCATTACACTTCTATTATATTATTTTCATCCGAATGTCCTTCATTCCTTGTATTTGGATAGTGATTCCATTGCTTAATGTATTTAGGCCTATCCATGACTGGAATGCAATACGGGGTAATATTCCACTGTGGAAACCTCATATTAAAATGAAATATGTGTTAATCATCGGTTATGTTAGCAACTGACAATTATAGTAGATAATATCTGCTGACTTTCTAATTTACAGATTTACCTGCTAGCTGGATGATCGCTACAGGTTGGAGTTTGTGCCTTTGTGACATATAGCCTATTAGCTCAGCAATATGACTTTCAGCTTTCTGAGGTAGCAGAGTAGATGTCTAATTGCTAGCCTGCTTTTAGCTTAGCAGTTATCTGACTGTTAGCTTTCTTCTTGGGAGGCTACATCCTGTCGAGAAGGAGGACACACAGTACAACAACAAGCTTTTGTCTGACTGTTACCTGAGTAGGGCCTCTAACTGCTTCTCCTTCACAGAGACTTCTGGTTATTTCCATGGATCCACCTGTCTCCAGTTGACTATGAGATCATCCCTCGACAGGAAAGATAATATGGAGTTGAAAAGGTTGTGAGGCCAGGTTCTGAGGATTACTCCCTGTGGAGGAATCACATCCTCCACCGTCCAGCCCAGATCCTCCGGAACACATTACCCACCAGCCCAAACTTACTCCTGGCTGTCGGCAGAGGGCATGGGACCTAGACCGTAAATCATGTGATGAAGGGGAATGCTTTCCCGACCTCTTCTTCATCATCTTCATCTGTGAAGAATGAACCAGAAAGGTCAAGGATTTTCTCAGACCTACAAATATGCCACCTAACAGAGCATTTGATCCTTCCGATGGGACCCCCTAAATTGTTCTTAGTTCTTAAACCATTATCAGACCCTAGGGAGACTATGAATAATGTTGTCTTAAGTGCAATGAATACTTTGGGAAACAACCATTAAGATATATTTGATTCAGCTGATCTCTCACCAAAACACTTGAAGATAATCCTATAACCTAGGATCTGTAGCGTAATACACCGGGAGTCAGGAAGCAGGTGCAGAAGGTGAGTTTAATATTGAAATGATACAGATGACCAAACATGAGCCGTGTACAGAACGTGAGAGAAAACAATACTACCTAATGACTGATTTAATCTGAGGGCTAAATAAAGGGGGAATAATTAAGTCCAGGTGTGCGTAATGATTTGGGAGCAGGTGTGCGTAGTCATAGTTGCCAGGACCGGTGGTTAATAGACTGGCGACGTCGAGAGAGGGAGCAGGAGTGACAGGATCTAAGATCAGTTTTTGCCTTTCAAATCATAATGAATAATATGATGTGAACAGGGGGAGTCTGATCCTAGATCAGCACTTCTACTCTGAGACGCTTTGTGAATGCAGGCCCAAGTTCAATGTTGTGACCCAGTTTCCCACAGCTAGATCAGTGATGATAGACATGTCCTTCCCCTCATACTGACACTGTTTTCATACCCTTTAATCTACAATCAGACCACTTGAGTTCAGGAAGTAGGCTAGTGGACTAGGTTTAGCTCTCTTTTTCTCACTGTTCTCCTTTATAACACTATGTGCTCTCCGTTGGCAGTGAAATGAGTAAGTGAGTTTGATTTAATACATAATGTAACAAAAAAGCACAATCAGTAAATCAGATGAAAAGGTTATGATAAAACTGTTTCTGTTATTCCAAATGTTAACAAAGGAATTCTCCAATAACTGCAACGTGTGCACTGAGAGTCAGGAAGCAAGTTCAGGGAGTGAGTGTTTTAATAAATAAACGTAACATAATACCAAACACGAACAACGCACAGACATGACACTGGAACAGAAACAATAACGCCCGGGGAAGGAACCAAAGGGAGTGACACACAGTTGAAGTCAGAAGTTTACATACACCTTAGCCAAATACATTTAAACTCAGTTTTTCACAATTCCAGACATTTAATCCTGGTAAAAATTCCCTGTCTTAGGTCAGTTAGGATCACCACTTTATTTTAACAATGTGTAAAGGAGTGGACCAAGGCGCAGCGTTGTGAGCGTACATACTTGTTTATTTAACGATGTCGCCAACAAAACAATAAATATCCAAACGACACGTGACGCCAATGTAGTGCATCCAGGCAACTAAACATGGACAACTACCCACAAAACCATCATGGAAAATGGCAACCTAAATAGGCTCCCCAATCAGAGACAACAATAAACAGCTGTCTCTGATTGGGAACCCATTCAGGCCACCATAAACCTACATACCCCTAGACAATACAAAATCCCCATAGATAACCAAAAAACCCTAGACAAGTGAAACCCCCTAGACAATACAAAAACTAAACAAACCACCCCAAACAGTTCTATTTTTCTTTCATCAGACCATGGGACATTTCTCCAAAAAGTATGACCTTTGTCTGGCTTTTTTATGGCAGTTTCGGAGCAGTGGCTTCTTCCTTGCTGAGGTTATGTCGATATAGGACTCGCTTTACTGTGGATATAGATACTTTTGTACATGTTTCCTCCAGCAACTTCACAAGGGCCTTTGCTGTTGTTCTGTGATTGATTTGAACTTTTCGCACCAAAGTACGTTCATCTCTAGGAGACAGAACGCGTCTCCTTCCTGAGCAGTATGACGGCTGCATGGTCCCATGGTGCTTATACTTGCGTACTATTATTTGTACAGATGAACGTGGTACCTTCAGGCATTTGGAAATTGCTCCCAAGGATGAACCAGACTTGTGGAGGTCTACAAATTTTTTTCTGAACTGATTTCTTTTGATTTTCCCATGATGTCAAGTAAAGAGGCACTGAGTTTGAAGGTAGGCCTTGAAATACATCCACATGTACACCTCCAATTAACTCAAATAATGTCAATTAGCCTATCAGAAGCTTCTAAAGCCATGACATAATTTTCTGGAATTTTCCAAGCTGTTTAAAGGCACAGTCAACTTAGTGTATGTAAGCTTCTGACCCACTGGAATTGTGATACAGTGAATTATAAGTGAAATAATCTGTCTGTAAACATTTGTTGGAAAAATTACTTGTGTCATGCACAAAGTAGATGTCCTAACCAACTTGCCAAAACTATAGTTTGTTAACAAGAAATGTGTGAAGTGGTTGAAAACGAGTTTTAATGACTCCAACGTCCGACTTCAACTGTATATAGGGAAGGTAATCAGGGAGGTGATGGAGTCCAGGTGAGTCTGATGACACGCAGGTGCGTGTAACAATGGTGACAGGTGTGCGCCATAATGAACAGCCTGGTCACCTGGAGGCCGGAGAGGGAGCACACGTGACAATAACATCATGTTTTTCTTCCACTGTGCAATGACCTTAGCAACGTACCTGGACTGCATATCTAATCAAATAGATTCGATTTTTTTATATCTGATTTTATAGACAGCATTGCTGTCATCATTCTAAATTCACGTGGGTGCATTTGATTATCTACGTAACCCATTGTTTAGGCCAAACAAAGGAACAATGGAATAAAACCATGATGCACTTGCTAATATAATACGTTCCAATCATTTGGTTTAATGTTTTTACTTTTTCTTTTTTTAGCTTTGAAAATGAAAAAAACAAAAGACAAAATACCTTTCCTAGGTTCATCCCCTGTTTGTGCATTTGACAAGGCCAACCACAAACACTGAAAACACTGAGATCATATAGGACAGTTTTCCTGTGTACATTCAAAATGAGCATGTACCTCACATGAATGATAGCACTCAGACAGAAGAGTAGCAATGTGTAGTAACGTAGAGGTAATGTGATGGCTCAGTAGTGTGAACTCAATAAAGACTGTCTGTCTATACGATTACATAGGACCATTGAGAATCTCATTGATGTAATTGGTGTGTCCGTCTCTGCCCGTGCCTAGTGACAGTTGGAATTACTGAAGCCTCAACACGCCCTCAGGCTCAACATGGATGGTCCTCTTAACTCAGTGTTTTCCGAAACTCTCTTCCAGTACCCCCAGCCAGTTCCACTTATTTAATGTAATGCTCCTTCGATGTAATCTAGTACACACCCTTAGGCACTACATGGATGGATGGCCCCAATGGACTGGCCATGAACTGAGGCTAGCCAGTTCTGCTTGGGGGTTGGTTTGGGGCATTGTGGTAGTGTATTACTGACCTCTGTATACCAAAGTCCAAAACTAGCCATCTAACTTTTGAACTGATAACAATACAAATGCAGTATAGCATTGACTTCTTCAGGGGGACATACAACTGGTAAACATGAAAGAAAATGTCATATCCATATTCCTGATCTTTTGAGCAAAATTGAATCACAATTGAACAACTGGTGAAGCGGAACACACAAATAATAGAATAATATGATAAACAATAATCTGTAAATCAATCAATCAAATTGATTTATAACGCCCTTTTTTACATGTCACAAAGTCCTTATACAGAAGTGGAAGTGTCATCAATTCTAACATGAAGAGACCTTGTCATAAAATATTCTCTCTAGACATCAGAGGAATCAGACGTCACTGTGATGTCATGTTGAAACCCTCTGGATCTATGTCTTGTGTCCACATCTACATTGAGTTAAAGGCATTCCAGAGGCTCAAGTTTTTATTTTTTTATTTTTTATTTCACCTTTATTTAACCAGGTAGGCTAGTTGAGAACAAGTTCTCATTTGCAACTGCGACCTGGCCAAGATAAAGCATAGCAGTGTGAACAGACAACAACACAGAGTTACACATGGAGTAAACAATAAACAAGTCAATAACATAGTAGGGGGAAAAAAGAAAATCTATATACAATGTGTGCAAAAGGCATGAGGAGGTAGGCAATAAATAGGCCATAGGAGTGAATAATTACAATTTAGCAGATTAACACTGGGATGATAAATCATCAGATGATCATGTGCAAGTAGAGATACTGGTGTGCAAAAGAGCAGAAAAGTAAATAAATAAAAACAGTATGGGGATGAGGTAGGTAAATTGGGTGGGCTATATACCGATGGACTATGTACAGCTGCAGCGATCGGTTAGCTGCTCAGATAGCAGATGTTTAAGGTTGTTGAGGGAGATAAGTCTCCAACTTCAGAGATTTTTGCAATTCGTTCCAGTCGCAGGCAACAGAGAACTGGAAGGAAAGGCGGCCAAATGAGGTTTTGGCTTTAGGGATGATCAGTGAGATACACCTGCTGGAGCGCGTGCTACGGGTGGATGTTGCCATCGTGACCAGTGAACTGAGATAAGGCGGCGCTTTACCTAGCATAGCCTTGTAGATGACCTGGAGCCAGTGGGTCTGACGACGAACATGTAGCGAGGGCCAGCCGACTAGAGCATACAGGTCGCAGTGGTGGGTGGTATAAGGTGCTTTAGTAACAAAACGGATGGCACTGTGATAAACTGCATCCAGTTTGCTGAGTAGAGTATTGGAAGCTATTTTGTAGATGACATCGCCGAAGTCGAGGATCGGTAGGATAGTCAGTTTTACTAGGGTAAGTTTGGCGGCGTGAGTGAAGGAGGCTTTGTTGCGAAATAGAAAGCCGACTCTAGATTTGATTTTGGATTGGAGATGTTTGATATGAGTCTGGAAGGAGAGTTTGCAGTCTAGCCAGACACCTAGGTACTTATAGATGTCCACATTGATGTGATGCCACTGGGAAGAAAGGTTTGTTTCATAAATGGAAGAAATGGAAATGCCACTCATACCAGTAAGCAATAATGTCATGTCATTCTTGGTCCTTATCTCTTGTTTAGTTGAACTCCAGATTGTACTTTCCCCATTATATTTGTGCCTTTCGATATTATTTAATGTCCTGAATAAATCATAAAATATCAAGTGAATCATTATTGGAAAGAAATGGAATACAACAAGAATGTCAATTCAAGGATGGTATTTAGACTTTTTTTTAAAATTCAGCTTTGGGTGTAGGCTACATGAATGATTGAATAAGGCTGCATTTGAGACAGTGGACCTAGGACCTATTTGGATCTTTAATTGAAGCTCGTTCCTTCACTACACATGACCCCTGAGCTAGACACCTGCAAATAATTAATGTATGTATGCGCGTATTCAACGGAATATTACATGTCAAAGTACATACCTTGATTATGAACTTCTATTCATGAAAATGGCCAATTCATTTGATGAAAAAACATTGTTGTTTCCTCAGAGCGTCGCTGCTGGCGGTTGTTTACAGAAGTTTTGCAGGTAAAACGGAAGCTCAATGAAGAACAGCTTCTCTCCCGTGAGAGTGAATACGTTTTCACGGACAGGATGTCGAAGGTTAGGACGGTCAAATCCTTTCAAAGCGTCAAAGAAAGCAAGTAAGTGCTGAATACGTGTTTAATCTGAAATGCTATTCTGCACATGATTGGGGAAAGCCATTACAAACTTGTTCACTGTTCTGAACCTATGAAGACATCGCTAGTTGCCTCATCAGGACCCAGTGACGGTTAGATGATTGACACTTCATCTCAACATTCTTGCAGACGTCTGAAATATCGTCATAGCCAGTCCACTCTGCATGTGGTCGTGGATAAAAAGTTTCGAGGCGCTTTCCAAGGGTGTGTTATAGAAATGTACTCAAAGACAAGTTAAAGTTACACACATGGCTATTATGTTGAGTTTATGTCCAGAGGGTCTGTCATTGAAGATTTAGATCAACACCCTGTTGTCGTTTTCTCTAACATCCCAGGAATTGTCATGGAATACTGAAGGCTATACAGCAGAATTGATCTTTGGTACCTTTTGCTGACCATGTGCAGGCAAAATGTGTGACTGGGAGATGGGTGCCATGTGCAGTATAGGTTTGTTGGCTTTGTGTGTGTGTGTGTGTGTTAATGTAATAATACTTGGCGCTGGATTCAGAAGGGTAGTTTCTGTACATGACATACATAGTTTATTGATTGTTGTTGTAGTGGAAATATTGTCAATTTTTGTGCCATTGACAAGATTTGCAGAGAAATGGCCTTTTCTGCTTTCTCTGAAGAGTGCTAGAGGTGACTTCATCAGCATAACAGATCAGAAAGAAATCCTACACATAGTACCAGGCCTGAGTAACCATAACTTTCCTTCATCACCTCTGGCTTGTAAAGTGATTGGATAGGTTTCGTCAACATAAATTACACCTATCAAGTCCTTGTATATCAATGGATATGAAGGGAAGGAGTAGGAAACCTGCCTGTCACACCACTGGGATACAGCACCACCTGCCCAGGGAGCACTGCGGCTCTTCAGTCCAGGGTGCAGGTGTTTACACTGGCACTTAAATCTCGTGAGAATGTAACCGGAGAGGAAGTGACCTCACCCCCCCCCCCCCCCCCCAAGTTTGCTACCCAGTAAAGCTACACCCTGACTGGTGATGGGACAGGCTGGATCCCCCAGTACTCCCAGTGACACCTCCCTAGTGATTTACTGGTGCTCTAATGACGTGCTCGGTTTATACGAGGGGGCAGTGGGGGTGTGGGAGGGGGGTGCGCTTCCAGTGGTTTGTGACAGTTTCACATGGTGGGGGGGGATAGGCGGTAGGTGGACGCGAGAGTGTGTTCAACAACTCTGCATTCTCCAGGCCCCGCCCCTCTTATTCTCGAATGTACAACACCTGATCTAGAATAAGCCCTTCTATCACCACTCCCTGTTCTTTTACTTAGTGGTCACTGTCTGGTGGGAAAGTTGGGAAGACTATGCTGCGCTGTAGCCTGCAGGGCAGATTTAAGAGAGCACAGCCGTCCCTCACTGTGTTCTGTAGCTGTTACTAGGTTGGCTCTTTACAGGGATGGCTCCACTTCCACAGTATGCCTTTGGACCTGTTCCTGTCTGTGTTGTATAACATTTAATTTCTCTCTCAGAATGACATCCTCAATTAAATGAAATCCACAACCTGCCCTCTGTGTACTGCACTACAGATAGAAAACCTGCTGGAAGCAGAGCTTGAAGTTGAGCTTTTGTGTGAGGGTTGTGTGCGTGTTAGTGTGTGTGAGATGACGGCACCCTGATGTCCACTGAAACCCTACACTTTTATCTCCGCTCTTCTCTAAGGAGTTCCAGATTGTGCTTCAAGTTCAAACACACTGTAGACGGAAGAGACCCAACTGTGACTCTGCCATCAGACATGAAAGGCATATCGCAAATATTTTCCAACACGGGGTAGTATACTTACTGAAGGTAAAGATACTGCAGAGAGATGGGGGGGGATCGTTTGTAGGTGAATGAATAGGGAGATGGCCTTTGGGAGATTAAACGGAACTGTTGTTTATTCTTCCTGACTTTTTCCTGTATAATACTACTACTATAATCTGTTGCCCAGTGTGATCACCAAATCCTCAGTAGCTTTGGTCTTGGCTGTTTGACACTGTTTTGGGGAGCGTGGGGGGTGGGGCTTAGACCCCCCCCCCTCTACAGGAGCAGTAGAGGGTCTTTTGTATGGTGGTTCACGACCTTTCACCTGCTACTGGCTAGCCTCCCTGCTGTGAGGTCACGTTTGGGAGCTGAGGCATGGAGTGGACAGGAGGGGGAAGGGAAGTCTGGAGGGGGAAGGTAGGAGAGAAGGAGAATGTAGGGCTGGGCGATATGGCCAAAATATCATATGGTATTTTAAAAATATTTGATGGTATTTAATGTTTTTGATTAATACATTTCTAAATTTGCTTTGTAAGTAGTGCGTGACCCTGGGGTGGCAATATATATATATGTGTGTGTAAACGTCCTCACTGTCAACTGCGTTTATTTTCAGAAAACTTCTTATGGCTGCAGGGACAGTATTGAGTAGCTTGGATGAAAGGTGCACAGAGGTGCCCATAGTAAACTGCCTGCTCCTCAGTCCCAGTTGCTAATATATGCATATTATTATTCGTATTGGATAGAAAACACTCTGAAGTTTCTAAAACTGTTTGAATGTCTGTGAGTATCTGTGAGTATAACAGAACTCATATATATGGCAGGCAAAAACCTGAGAAAAAATCCAAACAGGAAGTGGGAATTCTGAGGTTGGTCGATTTTCAACACAGCCCCTACAGAACACACAGTGGGATATGGATGAGTTTGCACTTCCTACGGCTTCCACTAGATGTCAACAGTCTGTATAACCTTGTCTGATGCCTCTACTGTGTAGTGGGGCCGAAGGAGACAGGAAATAGTCAGGTCTACCATGACCTGGCCATGCACGTTCACATGAGAGGGAGCTCTGTTCCATCGCACATCTGAAGTCAATGTAATTCTTCGGTTGGAACGTTACTGAAGATTTATGTTAAAAACATTCTAAAGATTGATTCAATACATCGTTTGACATGTTTCTACTGACTGTTACGGAATTTTTTGACATTTTGTCAGCTTTTAGTGAACGCGCTTTCTGACTTTCGATTTGTTTACCAAACACGCTAACAAAAATAGCGATTTGGACATAAATGATGGACATTACCGAACAAAACAAACATTTCTTGTGGAAGTGGGAGTCCTGGGAGTGCATTCCGATGAAGATCAGCAAAGGTTAAGTGAAGATTTTTGTTGACTGCACAATTTGGCGGGTAACTGTATGGCTTCCTTTTGTGGCTGAACGCTGTTCTCAGATGATTGAATATTGTGCTTTTGCCGTAAAGCTTTTTGAAATCTGACACAGCGGTTGCATTAAGAACAAGTGTATCTTTAATTCTATGTAAACATGTATCTTTCATCAAAGTTTATGATGAGTATTTATGTTATTTAACGTGGCTCTCTGCAATTTCTCCGGATATTTTGGAGGCATTTCTGAACATGTTGCCAATGTAAACTGAGGTTTTTGGATATAAATGAGCTTTATCGAACAAAACATATATGTATTGTGTAACATGAAGTCCTATGAGTGTCATCTGATGAAGATCATCAAATGTTAGTGATTAACTTTATCTCTAATTCTGCTTTTTGTGACTCCTGTCTTTGGCTGGAAAAATGACTGTTTTTCTGTGATGTTGCGGTGACCTAACAATCGTTTGTGGTGCTTTCGCTGTAAAGCCTATTTGAAATCGGACACTTTGGTGGGATTAACAACAAGATTACCTTTAAAATGGTATAAGATACATGTATGTTTGAGGAATTTTAATTATGAGATTTCTGTTGTTTGAATTTGGCGCCCTGCACTTTCACTGGCTGTTGTCATATCATCCCGTTAACGGGATTGCATTAACATGTGTAAATATTTGTATGAACATAAGATTCAACAACTGAGACATAAACGAAACAAGTTCCACAGACATGTGACTAACAAATGGAATAATATGTTCCTGAACAAAGGGGGGATCAAAATCAAAAGTAACAGTCAGTATCTGGTGTGGCCACATCTGGCATTCAGTGAAATACGGAACCGTTCCATATTTTATCTAACGGGTGGCATCCGTAAGTCTAAAGATTTCTGTTACATTGCACAACCTTCAATGTTATGTCATAATTATGTACAATTCTGGCAAATTAATTACGGTCTTTGTTAGGAAGAAATGGTCTTCACACAGTTCGCAACGAGCCAGGCAGCCCAATCTGCTGCATATACCCTGACTCTGCTTGCACAAAACGCAAGAGAAGTGACACAATTTCCCTAGTTAATATTGCCTGCTAACATGAATTTCTCTTAACTAAATATGCAGGTTTAAAAATATATACTTGTGTAATGATTTTAAGAAAGGCATTGAGGTTTATGGTTAGGTACACATTGGTGCAACGACAGTGCTTTCTTTGCGAATGCGCTTGTTAAATCATCACCCGTTTGGTGAAGTATCCTGTGATTCGATAAATTAACAGGCACCGCATCGATTATATGCAACGCAGGACACGCTAGATAAACTAGTATTATCATCAACCATGTGTAGTTAACTAGTGATTATGTTAAGATAAGTTTAATGCTAGCTAGCAACTTACCTTGGCTCCTTGCTGCACTCGCGTAACAGGTAGTCAGCCTGCCAGGCGGTGCAATGTAATCGGCCATAATCGGTGTCCAAAAATGCCGATTACCGATTGTTAAGAAAACTTGAAATCAGCCCTAATTAATCGGTCAACCTCTAATATAGACAGGTGTGCCTTTCCAAATAATTTCCAATCAATTGAATTTACCACAGGTGGACTCCAATCAAGTTGTAGACACATCTCAAGGATGATGAATGGAAACAGGATTCACCTGAGCTCAATTTCGAGTCTCATAGCAAAGGGTCTGAATTCTTAGGTTTTTCTGTTTTCCATTTTTAATACATTCGCAATAATTTAATGCTGGATGATTTTATATAATGCTCAGTAACAGGGATGTAAATACATTTGTGCTCAAAATTTGAATAAGCTTTTTGTGCTATATCTAGTTTATGCTATATCTAGTTTATATTTTGCCTTCCTTGTTGACTAAAAATAAATAAAACCGAGTCGGGCAGATTACTTGAAAAATTGCATCTAAGTTAACCTACTAATAGGAGTTAGCCACTGTGCAGAAAATTTAATATCCTGCATAAGTTATTTTGAACTTTTTTAATAATTCATTATTTCAATTTGCTCTAAAATCTAACTATTGTATGTCAGCAACATACTGAATATCTCTAATAGATTGGATAAATATTACTAGGCTACTAGTGATCGGCACCAAAATGGAAAGTCTGTCAGTTAATAAGCTGCATTTCTTTCGATATGAAAATCAGAGATAGAAATGTGACTGGCCTGCACAGGTAGGAAAGTGTCCAGACTTTGTGCTGGTTGAACAGTTTCGCTGTTATGGAAGCTTAATTCGAATAAAACATCTGAAAATCATCCCATTGACACCTGATGGGATGATATTCTGATGGTGCACCAAACGGCTGCTGACAAACATTTATCAGCAAAATGGTGTGATTGCAATATCGAACGTTTCTATAGCCTACGCTAACTGAAAGTCACCTTTAACTTGATTCATCATTAACGTGGTTCTTCAATAATTATACATGGACTAACGGACTACTTGTTAGATGCGCTTTTGGTGGCCAGTTGTTTAGTCTGGCATGTATTGTGATAGGCCTATTGTTGACCATCATCAGCTGATCCAGTAAATCATTTTCTGAATGAGTCAAGTGATTAAATTGATATTGTCTGCTTTATTTACAGCAGGTTCTAGTAAGAAAGCATCAAGGTAATGATTTAAAGGAGAAGTGTTCTTTTTTACAACCACATCTAAATGTTTTATGGAAACAGATGTTATAGAAGGGTCCAGGCACATTGTTTTGTGAAATCAGGTTTTTGAGAAACTTACCACAAACAGCGAATCACTTCCTCATTCTCAATGTGTAGTATGGGGGCCTTGAACAAAAACATGAACAAAGGCTTCAAAAACACCCAAATACTTATTTTTAGAAATGGCAAAGCTCACAGTATGGTGATGAAATTGTCATTCCGAACTTCACATGTTTCTGTGTGTCGGATTGGACACCTAGTCCACTGTGTGCAATTGTGTAGGCTATTGTGCAATACCCAATGGTATTGTCCTTTCCATTATTCAGGACATTTTATTTAGAATGACCGCAAATTAGTTGCCGAGTGTGCTTTATAAACAAAAATATCTGGTAATCAGGTTATGAAATGTCATGACAAAGAAATATTAAATTATAGTCCTAGATCAGTGGTCACCAACCTTTTCTGAGTCAAGATCACTTTCAGAGTCCAAAAGCAAGCCGAGATCTACCGCTCAGATAAAAAGAAAAAACATGACTTAATAAACATAAGCCTATGCAACATTAACCAATTAAAAACAGTTCTGTAGCAATGAGGTGTCTGCAGTAGGCTATAGGCCCAATACATTATCACTGCATACTGTCTATGCTTGAATTGCCCTGCCAATGTTGTTCTTCTCAGACAATTTTGAAATTATATTTAACAATGTAAGTATATAATGATAATAGATTATTTGTATTACTTGTGAGGCACAGCTGAAGGACCATAATTAGCTTTTTTATTTTACTGATGTTCAGTCTGAGGGGAGGGAGCAGCGTTGAGGCTGCCTCTCACCTGACTCACTTCCCTCCGCTCTCCCTCCCTCCGCTCTCCCTCCCTCCGCTGAGAAAAGGGGACACTGTCTTCCAGCTAATGGTGAAACTCAAGTCGCACTGCATTATTTCTGCCTCATGCACCAATTCATGTTGTTTCTCCTATGACCAGAGACTGAAATATTCCTCTATTAAAAAAGACACAAGCTGCTAATAATAACAACGCAAGCTTATCGAAACAACACTTTGCTTTACTCATTCATTGCAGCTGCAGTGCTGGTTGTAGCGTGAGTGGAATTAGGGAGAACTCACATTTTACTTCTTATAAAAAAGTGTTTAACAAAGTGTTGACAGTGTTGAATAACAACTTAACCATGAACTTACTTATAAAAATAGCAGCTGTTTCCTGAGTCACACATCGGTCTAAGGCACTGCATCTCAGTGCTAGAGGTGTCACTACAGACCCTGGTTCAAATCCAGGCTCTATCACATCTGGCTGTGGTTGGGAGTCCCATAGGGCGGTGCACAATTTGCCTAGTGTCGTCCGGGTTAGGGGAGGTTTTGGCCGGGGTAGGCCGTCATTGTAAAATAAGAATTTGTTCTTAACTGACTTTCATAGTTAAATAAAGGTTACACACACACACACACACCACACTGACCCAAAAATTAATTTGTTGGCATTTATGTATGTCCCCATTAACAGTAAAACATAATCAAAACCTATGTCTTTCACTTACTTGCTGTGCTGTTTCGTTCATTTCTTCAGTCGTTTCATTCTCAAGCAGGATTTCTATGGAACGCCGTTTGGGTCTTTGCGTGTCAAAAAAGATATATGTCAAATAAGCTTGTTGACCAATAAGGATCTGAATATGACTGCACGTCACAATAATTTAACACGTTCATACATTTTTTACATAGTAATTACACATTGATTACACTATTACCTGTATTTCATATGTCACAATGGTTCATCGATACGTATGCTATGATGTCGGTAAAGTTGTCTCGCGCGCCTATAGTGCTGGTCATTAAAAAAAAGCTAGCTAGCTCATGGATGTAAACAATGTTCTTCCCCAAAAACATAGCAAAACGACATAAGCTACTGAAACGGATATCGTTAGCTAGCTAACTATATAACTAGGTGTCATCACCTAAAATAACCCTAATATATAAGACAGTTCTTATTTGATTACTGGTGGTCGGACCTATCTATCTGCCACAATGAGGATTAGGCACAATAGTGGACTTTTGCCTGGTTTGCCTTCAAAATAAAAGTATGTGGGTCAGATCCAAAACTGGGTGATACCGATGTTGGCATTTTTAGCTAACATCGTCCGATTTCGATATGTTCACCGATTTAAAATAAATAAATATATATATATATTTTTTTTAAATAACATTTATTTGTAAATGTTTTTATTTATTTTATTTTTGTATTTTTTTAATATTGTGCATCCCTAGTTGTTACCTACCCTTACCACCTGGGGGCGGCCCGTCAGGAAATCTAGGATCCAGTTGCAGGAGGAGGTGTTTAGTCCAAGGGTTTTTAACTTAGTGATGAGCGTTGAGGGCAGTATGGTGTTGAACGCTGAGCTGTAGCCAATGAATAGCATTCTCACATAGGTGTTATTTTTGTCCTGGTGGGAAAGGGCAGTGCAGAGTGCAATAGAGATTACGTCGTCTGTGGTTTCTGGGATGATTGTGTTGATGTGAGCCATAACCAGTCTTTCAGACGCATGAAATGGTTAAAAATGGGAACCCTTGTCCTTCCCGCCACTAGGGCAGCTGAATCAAGTTCACCTACCGCCAACAGCACTAAACTGAAAATAAAAAGTTGTATTTTTCATTTTTACATCAAAGTTTGGTAATCGACTACGAATGCCTAGGAGATCGACCAGTCGATCGTGATCGACCGGTTGGTGATCACCGTATAGATCTATTGTTGTTAGACCCAATGTGTGTCTCCTCACTTATATCAATGAATACATGGTGGGGATTGAGATGCACATGTGAGTTGATTCAATTAGAATTATGTGAATATCCTAATGATGATGACATTGATGATGGTGAGAGCCCAGTTACAAATTGACTGTAGTCCCTTAAATCATAGGCTATAGTTACTTACTCTCTAACATCACAATGTTTACATTTCTATAGGCTAGTCATGTGACCGAGTATAATTGAAACTTCCAAACATCTGTACTTTACAGGATCTGTTTTTTTTCACTCTCATTAACTGTTTTATTTTCATAACTGATCAACATTTGGTATGCTATAGCCTATAGATAATATTCTGCCCATATGAACAAACTTATTTTAGGTCAAAAAAGAAGAGCTATGCATGATTTAATGAAAAGCAACAAACAGACACATTGTTTCACATTCCTTAATAAAAGTCTCAGAAACAGGCGATAGGCTATAGAGCTCGCTTCAGTTTCCCCGCCAAATAGGCCTACAAGAAGAACTCAACATATCTGGACGACGTTTAATGTACCAGAGGGATCTGCGCAGCGTTGTACCTTCCACGAAAAGTTTTGCTTGGCAAAAAGACACAAGTGAGAAATTGTCTGCGCTTTAAGGTTCAGATTTGACTTTATATTTGATTCTAATACTATACAACATACTGCCTGTGTTGTGATGTTTTGTGTGTTGGGGTATGGTTGGTATTGAATAGGAGGAAATCAGACTCACCTGTCTGTGTTGTTCCAGGCAAAGCCATGACTTCAGCAGTTTATGTGGATTTTTTTCTTCTCTCTTTTAGAAGGAGAAAATAGGAGCAACAAGATGAGGAAGTGAACTTTTGTAAGATATCGCTAACTTAAGATATCTCTGCGCCTAGCCAGAGCACTGTGTGCTTGTTTTAAACCAGAAAGGGGTGGGGGGGGGGCTTCGCTGTTTGTCCTTGCTGATGAGGAAAACACCAAATTGGCCCTGTCAAACTGGC
This sequence comes from Salvelinus sp. IW2-2015, assembly GCF_002910315.2. Lineage (NCBI taxonomy): Eukaryota > Metazoa > Chordata > Actinopteri > Salmoniformes > Salmonidae > Salvelinus > Salvelinus sp. IW2-2015. Next base: position 8,060,238 of record NC_036854.1, on the reverse strand, counting down.
ATGTGTTTGTCTTCCTGCACAGCTGAATGGCCTTTCCTGCTTGCCGTACAGGAAAAGGAAGTGAGCTGTGCCAACAAGCAAGACGTTCAGCTTGAACCTGAGCTCGTCATTTTCCTTGCCACAATCAGACATTTTGGCTATTGCACACAATAACACAAAATGCACAAATACAAACACTTATGCATGCACTCACACACTGACTTGTGTACAGAGCATTATAATTTGAGATATGTTGTGAGAATGTAAAGGCCATACTAATACCCCTCTCATTAATTCCATTCATCTGAAGACTAAATGGCAGATATCAGTTTGGAAGCTCCAGGTACTGAAGGCTCTGGTGCCTTTTGAAGCAGAGAACATCCCTACCCTCCCCTCTCCTCTCCCTCTGCTCCTGTTGGGATTTTGCATGCAAAAGGGCCTCAATGCAAAGGGTGCTCTTAACCAACATGCAAATCAGTGTGACTTGGTTCATGGCCCTGCTACTCACTCTCCATTGCAACCAGATTGTGTATTAATAATGATGTGGATGTAAAGATTGACAGTTTATGGACAGGAGGGTGTTTGTTTTGTTTGTGTTGCATTAACGTTTGTTAGTGTTGTGTGTGTTGTAGTGGTCACCTGCAGGCTTGATAAGGGGACATCTGCTGTGAGTGCTGCTTCCTGTTGCTCTTTATGGAAACTCTGTCGTCTGACCCACGTGTTTGCTTGTCGAAGGATGGCGGACTGACGAGCATCAGCATTTGTTTCCTGAAGTCCTCAGAAGTGTATGTGCCTGTGTGTGTCCAGCCACTGTTTCCGTGGCCCAAACTGGAGGCAGAAAGGGGCAGGCAGGGACCTGTTGGACACTGCTCGGTGCTCGCTGATATTTTTGGTTTGTTGTGTATGAGCGCTGAGCAGTGCACTGCTAGAGGGAGGGTTTGCCCCCACCCCCATCCCCCGTACAAACATCCCAGGATTTCCTTTTGGAGAGCAAATTATTTTGGGGGCCTAGAGTCTGGAATGTCCCTGCAGGAGGGAGCGTTGTGTCAATAATTGAAGTATTTATGCTGTCATAAGGACTGACGGAAATCATTGTCCACTATAGAACAGCTTGCTGTCATAAGGACTGGGACGGAAATCATTGTCCACTATAGAACAGCTTGCTGTCATAAGGACTGACGGAAATCATTGTCCACTATAGAACAGCTTGCTGTCATAAGGACTGACGGAAATCATTGTCCACTATAGACAGCTTGCTGTCATAAGGACTGACGGAAATCATTGTCCACTATAGAACAGCTGCTGTCATAAGGACTGACGGAAATCATTGTCCACTATAGAACAGCTTGCTGTCATAAGGACTGACGGAAATCATTGTCCACTATAGAACAGCTTGCTGTCATAAGGACTGACGGAAATCATTGTCCACTATAGAACAGCTTGCTGTCATAAGGACTGACGGAAATCATTGTCCACTATAGAAAAGCTTGCTGTCATAAGGACTGACGAGAATCATTGTCCACTATAGAACAGCTTGCTGTCATAAGGACTGACGGAAATCATTGTCCACTATAGAACAGCTTGCTGTCATAAGGACTGACGGAAATCATTGTCCACTATAGAACAGCTTGCTGTCATAAGGACTGACGGAAATCATTGTCCACTATAGAACAGCTTGCTGTCAAAAGGACTGACGGAAATCATTGTCCACTATAGAACAGCTTGCTGTCATAAGGACTGACGGAAATCATTGCCACTATAGAACAGCTTGCTGTCATAAGGACTGACGGAAATCATTGTCCACTATAGAACAGCTTGCTGTCATAAGGACTGACGGAAATCATTGTCCACTATAGAACAGCTTGCTGTCATAAGGACTGACGGAAATCATTGTCCACTATAGAACAGCTTGCTGTCATAAGGACTGACGGAAATCATTGTCCACTATAGAACAGCTTGCTGTCATAAGGCTGCTGCAATAACATTTAACTGCACTGTTTAGTTTGTCATTCACTCTCTTTCATCCTCATTTTAAACAGGTATTTCCCAACAAGCTAAAAATCTATTTTAAGACCTGAGTATTAAGAGTTTTTTTCCGCAGGATAAAGTCTGTAAATACCTTCTTAACCTTTTGTTTCTCATAGTGACAGCAATGAAGACGTTTACTGTTGTGACATTTTTGAACGTGTTGACGGTTAAACTGCTCCAAAGACATGATCTAGAGATGCATGACTACCAACTGACCTGAGCTCTACCCACGGGCCTATATTCAGATCACCTACATACAGAACCTTGCCCTGATTTAAATACAATGCGCACACACACACTGAGGGAGTCTCAAGCTCCAGAAAGCAGGGAAGTCTCAGTTTTAACCCACAAAGCTGAGTGCTAGTATGAAACTTGTACACTATATGAACAAAAGTATGTAGAAACCTGCTCGTCAAACATCTCATTCCAAAATCATGGGCATTAATATGGAGTTGGCCCCCCCCTTTGCTGCTATAACAGCCTCCACTCTTCTGGGAAGGCTTTCCACTAGATGTTGGTACATTTCTGCGGGGACTTGCTTCTATTCAGCCACGTGCATTAATGAGGTCGGGCACTGACGTTGGGCGTTTAGGTCTGGCTGGCAGGTCAAGTTCTTCCACCAATCTTAACAGATAATTTCTTTATGGACCTTGCTTTATGCACGGGGCACTGTCATGCTGAAACAGGAAAGGGCTTTCCCCAAACTGTTGCCACAAAGTTGGAAGCACAGAATCGTCTATAATGTCATTGTTATGCTGTAGCGTTTAAGACTTCCCTTCACTGGAACTAAGGGGCCTAGCCCGAACCATGAAAAACAGCCCCAGACCATTATTCCCCCTCCACCAAACTTTACAGTTGGCACTATGCTTTTGGGCAGGTAGCGTTCTCCTGGAATCCACCAAACCCACATTCGTCCGTCAGACTGCCAGATGGTGAAGCGTGATTCATCACTCCAGAGAATGCGTTTCTACTGCTCCAGAGTCCAATGGAGGCGAGCTTTATACCACTCCAGCTAACGCTTGGCATTGCACATGGTGATCTTAGGCTTGTGCGGCTGCTCGGCCATGGGAATCCATTTCATGAAGCTCTCAACGAACTCAGTAATGAGTGTTGCAACCGAGGACAGATGATTTTTACACGCTTCAGCACTCGGCGGTCCCGTTCTGTGAGATTGTGTGGCCTACCACTTCGCGGCTGAGCTGTTTCTCCTTGACGTTACCACTTCACAATAACAGCACTTACAGTTGACCGGGGCAGCTCTAGCAGGGCAGAAATTTGACAAACTGGCTTGTTGGAAAGATGGCATCCTGTGACCTATATTGTGTGTGTGTTGTGTGGGTGTGTGTGTGTGTGTGTGTGTGTGTGTGTGTGTGTGTGTGTGTGTGTGTGTGTGTGTGTGTGTGTGTGTGTGTGTGATATATATATATATATATATATATATAATTTGCCAGCCGGGAGTACACATAGAATCGCGTGAAATTGACGGCAGTCAGACGTCCACCAGTGGGTGGTCCCTTAGTCTCGAGGTGAGAGCTCACACTGCCCTGACATGGCTGGAATTCACTGGTCAAAGGTCAGAGGTGACTACAGTACTGAAGAGGTTCAGACACAAATCTCCTGACTCATTTTATTTAACGTTATGTCAAATCTCAGTGGTTAGTGACTGTTTATCTCACAACTGTAAATAAGTATGTGTGTTCTACACAACAACTACCACTTATAGCATGTAGGAGGGGTTTACAGTAAAAACATGTCACAAAATTACATGGTTAGAAAGAAGAGAAAGTTGTAGCTATTCTTCTACCGTCTCAAATCGCTACCTTTGCGAATACTTTAATACATACCTTGATGATTAGCCTACCTAAATACTTCTCTTGTTAAACAACAATTTTTGAAGAGGCACATTTTTATAACTGCAACTCTTAAATGTATTTGAAATTGTACACACTCTCTCGCTCACAAACACACAATCTGCAGATCTTCAACTTTCTTGAGGCGTGTTCGTGCATGGTGTGTGCGTTTTGTGATGGCCTTGACAAGGGTTTGTCTATACACTTGCCTCTCGTTCATCCCAAAAGGGTGGTGGCATGGCCATGTACATTCAACCCTGAAAGGTCAGAGGTCACCTACTGGGTGAGACTGAAATACCCTGTGGGTGAACTGTAGCGTACTCAATAGGCTAATTCAGGGAACAAGAAGGCAGGCATGATTATTTGAAGGTCTATGTGCTTGTCTGTTGATGGCCACTTAGCCTACTATACAGTAGTGGGGTTGGGGTGGTAGTACAGTGGACTTAGTACATGTTAACATGTAATTTTACAAAATGGAGGATAAACCCAGCCCTGACATTTGAGAGAGGGAGAGAGTGTCTGTTCGGCATGCACAGACAGGTCTTGGACAAGCTCTCTTGTTCTGTTGTCCCTAATTAAGGGATCCTGCTCAGTTCCAACCATGTCACGCCATGCCTACTGGCTAACAGAGCTGTGTTCTGTCCCAATGTACTGGTGCGTCTGTGTGCTTCTCTGTGTGAGGGATGTATGCCACAGGTCTGAGGGTTTGGGATGTCTTAACCCCTGTACAGCACCCCCCCTCCCCCTCTCTATAGGAGGCCACTTGGCCTATACAGAACAGTGAGTGCTTGTCAGGGGGACGGGTTATACCCCTGTAATTTACCTCTACTTCTCTCTGCCTGAGCATGAAACGTGGCGGGCTTTAGACACTCTAATTGTGTGCGTGCAGTATTTCCCCTATATTAATTTACCCCCGGACCCCCCCAGCAGTGGCCATCCTAGGCGTACGTTTAGAACTGTTAAAGGTTGGCACAGACAGCTGAAGATTAACACCCATATGGTGTGTGTGTCTACTGTGTTAGTCAGGCGATGGGATTTGACACAGCAGCTTAAGCCAATTAAATGTTTCTTTGAGATCCGCACTGTTCAGATGTCCGCTTGTGAAAAGACACCCTTTGTACTCTACTCTTGAGTCTCATGCCATCTCTCTACCATTTTCCCACTGAAAACCTGCCCTCCATCTCAGTCCAGTTACATACCCACAACACACTATTTTAATCCACAAACATTCCTAATAAAACATTTGTGTATGATAATAAAAACAGTCATTAAACAGACATTTTTATATTTGTGAGTCCACAGAATGGCAAACCTATTCCACACTGCAGAGTTCTCAAGACCCACTCTTACCAATGATTAATCTCAATCCCTATGGGGCCTATCGTATTGGCCTCATCATGTTGATAAGTAGTAGTTTTATGGCTATTTAATGACCAATAAGATCTGACCCAGAGAGAGGGTCACCGCCCGACTGGACTGGCAGTTGGAGAATGTTCCCATGGGGCGATTCCACGCCAGCATAGCCCAAAGAGCTTTTGGTAACTCAGATTGTTCTTTCAATTCCCACATAGAAACGTAATCGGGAGGAAGACTTCAAGCACGTAGAATTACCAGAGTGGGCTTTCTGGTATTTTTTAAGATATGACCCATTTTATACATAGATATTGACAATATAGGTCATTAACCAATCACAGCCCCCCTTTAGGATTGAACATTCACCAGTAGAGGGAGTTCCCTTTGAATCCATTTCCCATTCACTGTTTTGGTGGTGCTCATAACATTTATCATCAACTTCAAAATTAGTACAGAGCCCACTCTAAAAAAGTATGTACTTGTTGAGTATATTGTTCCAAACAATGTGTCTTTAAAAATTAACAAAATAAAAAAAGGCACTTTTTTGTTGTTGAGTAAATGAATGTGAAATATTGTATTTCAGAATCTAGACATACTCCTTATTTTAGACCACACTAAGGAGTATAATGAAAGCAAGATGTTGTCTGTATTGTGTACGGTTCACGGATCATAGGGTCTTACAAGACGCATGTATAGGTCTAAGAAAGGCCTTAAATGGCTACTTTCATCATGATTTCCTAAAATTGTTTGTGATAAATGTAAAATCATGTCTAACATTATTCTTGCCAATGAGGTTTCTATGTTAGAAGTGCCAGAACAATCTGAGATGGGGCAAATATATTTTGGTTCTCCTGGCGTGGAATCTCCCCATGACGACTGGTGGCATTTTTATGCAAGTAGGGCAGATTCCAGCGTTCTAAATTGATCAGTTGTAGCTGAAGTCAAACTGGGAAACTGTGGGTTTTAATGTTGTGGGGAGAACGCATTCCTTCGTCCCAAAAATATTAACTCAGACCTAAAGTGACCATGGGATGAAGCTGTTAGTGGTAGAGGAGACTGCAGAGATGGGGTTATCAGGGATCTTGACCATCACAAGCTGGTTTGATCCAATGGAAAGTCTTGTTTTGATTGTATTCATGTTATTAAGCTGGGACTGACCAGACATAATAAACCCACTTGTCATGTTCTTGCCAAGCCATCAATTTATGGTCTCAAACCTATATAGTTTAGTCTGCTCTGTCCCTAAGCAGGAACCGTAGCTTGCTGGTCCTTGGTACAAAAACCATTTGAGAAACACTAACTGACCCCACAGGATGTAGGGAACCTAGGTTTCTGATGAAAAGCTCTGGCCTACAGTATGGGAATGTCCACTCACTCACTCACTGCTGTCCATAAGGCCTGTATTTGTCTGGCCTCTTTCCATCTCTCCTGTTATGTCTACAGTCTCCTACACATTCTGCACTATTTTTGGCAACCTGTCATTTTAATGTAAATTTGAAAGGCCCTGCCAGGAGAGCGGGGGAAAGCGAAGGGGAGAGAAAGGGGGAGAGTAGCCTCTAAAACAGAAATAAACAGTGGGGCGTGGAGGTTTGCTGTTCTGCGACAAACCATTCCTTTTGGCCCTCCTGTTGCAAGCCTGTTTTGTGGCGCTGCTCGGTTTGGTTAGTGGGATCCATGCAGCAGTAACAGCTGTATTTGGACAGTGCTCAGGGCTACAGTACCAAACAACCACACCAGGCCTGTCACCCCCCCCCCTGGTCACACCAGCGGTCTGTCTGCTACATAGGGGTTTAGCCTACCTAACGTACACTTTTTTTTGCATATACTTTTTGGGGGGCCCGTCGCACACTCGTTTTAACACGCATACTATACCTAACACATACTATATTACCTAAACATTTTATACCGGTTCTTAGGGACTGGAAGTTATTTATATTGAGGGATGCCTGGAGGTAATCTGACCTCTTTGTAATGAAAATGGATGTCCCTCCCCCTGAGGAGGAATATATATTTTTACCTAGCATCCTATACAGCATCCGCTGTAGGCCTATTAATAAGGTGGTCGCACAGACGCTTTAGGGTGTGTTCATTGTCTTAGTGACAACTGCAAATAGTACTTCAGTGTAGGCTACATGTAGCCGAATGGAAAAAATCTAGAAACTCGTATTTTAATTTAAATGTAGAAATTCAATAACAAACTCTGTTTAGCCTGTGTATCTTTTTACATGTTGCTCAAGTGGTTTGCAAATGATTTCCATTTTTCGATTGGATGTCAATTCATTTGGCTCTTTTTCACTGTGCTCATCAGTCTGTCCTCTGAAACCATTTTAATAGGCTACACAAGTGCAACAATGTTATTATCACTGGCCTGTGATGCACTCTCTCTCCGCCACTTTCCCCGACAGTTCATTTGGCCTAGGCCTATTTTACATTAAGCAATTAGTAAGAGCAAGCCTGCTTCTCTCCACACATCCTATCAGGCCTAGTATTAAAAATGCAGAAAAGTTCATCTCCTGTAGCTTTTATAGCCTATGACTTTTCCTAGGATTTCATGAGAAGAGGAATAGCGGAGTGTCTTGTAGCCTATAGCCTAATGCTCACGGGAATAGCTAGAAGAGTGAGGCTAGAGTTGTGAAGCCGAAATGAGCAAAATATTAGCTTGATATGAGTGGCCTAATTAGTTAAATATTTACCTGTCAAAGTGTAAGAAAAAAAAGTTGGATTATGAAATGGTAGAGTTGTGCATTCCTCCAGGCTGCGCTCTGCAGCAGTCAGGCACGCAAAACTCCACTATTGATTAGGCCTATGTTTTTAGACAACATTATTCTACCTAGGCTACAACAACACAGTGCAATGAGGAGAATATTATTGTTATCAAGTGAGTACACAATTATTGTCTAGGACTGTAAACTGCATGGTTGTAGGCTAATTTCGGTTTGTATTTTTTTACTCTACTTAAATTCCAAAATGCTGACACATACTGACATTTGAATTGATTTACAAATTACATGACCCTCCCATGGTGAAAATAAATATATAAAAATGTAACCTTTTCGCTGACTGAAATTGAAAAAGCAGGACAGTCTCCCATTTTCTTCGGGTAACAATTGCATAAGTTTCGACAGGTCCCTTCTAAGTAACACATGTGCATTTTACTACTAATACGGAAGGCCATATTACTCCAGCACGCCCGAAGGCCCTGGTACTGTGTACCATACATGTAAAGGAACATTCCAGGTTTAGAACGGGGCTAAAGGTGAGGGTCCCACCTGTACCCTCCCTCCTCCTGGTTTCATGTTAAAAGGCAGTCTAGGGCTGTCATCGCCATCTGTGTTAAGCAGAGCTGTCAGCGCTGTGTGTGTCCCAGCTCTGGAGTGACACCAGCATTCTAATAAGGAACATTCCACAGACAAGGGAATATAATAGAATTAATGGGAGGTGGGGATTCAATGTGGACATGTAGTGTATCTTTGAGAGCTGGGAATGTGATAAGACGAAATGTGCGCTGTCGTCTGGATTTTAAAAAAAGAAGTTAATTTTATTTAATTTTCAAGATACTGTTTTCAGTATGTTCTGGAGAGGATACTTTGCTATGAGTTTCAGTTGTGCTTCTCAGAGCAGGTGAGTGTATTGAATGTGTTTGTGACAGTGTTCTGGGGGCTAGAGTGTTTTCCAAGTCGGGGTTGGTCAACCTTAATAAAGTATCCTAGACGGGGCACAAACATAAAAGTAATTTATTTCACTGGCATAGAAAAGAAAGAGAGGAACCCCCTCCCTCTCATTTTTTTCTTTGGCTTCCCCTTCACCCTCCCCTACCACTCAGCAGCTGTTTCCCTCACTTTCTTTTGCCCCCGCCAACCCCCTTTCCCTAAATCCCCCTTCTCTCCCCCTCTGCCTGATGGCTTTGTGTGTTTGGCTGGAAACCCCCTCACTACGGCACAGGGGTCCAGTAACCCTCAGAACACTGGGCTGTAGCTAGTCTGTAACTGTGTTTATGGAGAGATAAGCAGAGGATTAGCACAGGGATGGAGGTTTGGCGTCTCTGTGGTCTGTTGGAGATGTTACATGTAACCCCTCCTTGGCTTAAACACCTGCTTTATACTTTCATAGCTGGATTCATGATATTGATATTGTTGTATAGTGTTTTTGTTCACTCTAATTTCCGGTTACATTTGTGCACCAGAAATGTCAGTTGAAACAAGAAAAGCGAACGTGTTTTAAAATGTCTGGCCCTGGGCCGTATCCAGAAAAAGCGGTTTGAAACAGGGAGGTAACCTACTATTCAACTTGTCCAATATGAAACACTTGATTTCTGTTGTAAATCATTTTAAAACATCTTACTACGCTGTGCAGCCTACTGAACACAACCCTGATGTTGACTAGATGTTAGTGTTTGTCACCCAGCTGTGTGGTTGTTTCAGTGTTGTTTATGGAAAAAGGGACTCATGAGTTCTGCTAGTCAGTGCCTAAATTGGAACCATTATAGTGGATTGGCTCAACTGATAAGACTGTTACACATTATGCCTAAATATCAACTCAAACCCAATATTTTTTAGTACGACTTTGATGAGGAAAGATGTAGCATATCCATGGATGTATCACTTTTCATGCCTCAGACTCAAACACATGGTTGAAAAATTCACTACAAATGTTTTCCTGATCGCCAAAAACAGACTAAAAAACACTCTCTCAGTTGAGGACAGTAAATACACAGTGGCTTCATCTGAAATGGAAGCCTATTCCCTACATAGTGCACTACTTTTGACCAGAGACCTGTCTGTGTCCTGGTCAAAGTATAATGCACTACGTAGGGAATAGGATGCCATTTCAGACACACCCAGCTATTATTTGATGCGTTGACGAATGACCATTTCCTGTACGGGGGAGGCAGAAAAATTGCCAAAAACAGCAGCCCTTCCTGTAGTGCCAGCCGAGCAAAGTATCATCATGAAACACGAAATGGTGTCTGTTGTGCTAGGGGAGATGGGAAGGTACAGCATTCCCTCAACAGCTGATCTAGGGCCTGTTTGACTTGTTCTGCTCATAGTCGTTGAGGTTAAGTTTGCAATGAAGAGAGCTGATCCTGAAGTTGGCAGAGCTGATCCTGATACACAAACAGTGTAGCTATTCTCTCCGCAAGGCAATCAAACAGGCTAAGTCCCAGTACAGAGACAAAATAGAGTCGCAATTCAACAGCTCAGACACAAGAGGTATGTGGCAGGGTCTACAGTCTATCACGGATTACAAAAAGAAAACCAGCCCCGTCGCGGACCAGGATGTCTTGCTCCCAGACAGGCTAAATAACTTTTTTGCCCGCTTTGAGGACAATACAGTGCCACTGACACGGCCCGCTACCAAAACCTGCGGGCTCTCCTTCACTGCAGCCGAGGTAGTAAAACATTTAAACGTGTTAACCCTCGCAAGCTGCAGGCCCAGACGGCATTCCAGCCGCGTCCTCAGGCATGCGCAGACCAGGCTGGCTGGTGTGTTTACGGACATATTCAATCAATCCTTATCCCAGTCTGCTCTTTCCCACATGCTTCAAGAGGGCCACCATTGTTCCTGTTCCCAAGAAAAAGCTAAGGTAACTGAGCTAAACGACTACCGCCCCGTAGCACTCACTTCCGTCATCATGAAGTGCTTTGAGAGACTAGTCAAGGACCATATCACCTCCACCCTACGGACACCCTAGACCCACTCCAATTTGCTTACCGACCCAATAGGTCACCAGACGACGCAATCGCAACCACACTGCACACTGCCCTAACCCATCTGGACAAGAGGAATACCTATGTGAGAATGCTGTTCATCGATTACAGCTCAGCATTTAACACATAGTACCTCCCAAACTCGTCATCAAGCTCGAGACCCTGGGTCTCGACCCCGCCCTGTGTGCAACTGGGTCCTGGACTTCCTGACGGGCCGCCCCCAGGTGGTGAGGGTAGGTAACAACATCTCCACCCCGCTGATCCTCAACACTGGGCCCACAAGGGTGCGTTCTGAGCCCTCTCCTGTACTCCCTGTTCACCCACGACTGCGTGCCATGCACGCCTCCAACTCAATCATCAAGTTTGCGGATGACACTACAGTGGTAGGCTTGATTACCAACAACGACGAAGCGGCCTACAGGGAGGAGGTGAGGGCCCTCGGAGTGTGGTGTCAGGAAAATAACCTCACACTCAACGTCAACAAAACAAAGGAGGATTGTGGACTTCAGGAAACAGCAGAGGGAGCACCCCCCTATCCACATCGACGGGTCAGTAGTGGAGAAGGTGGAAAGTTTTAATTTCTCGGTGTACACATCACGGACAAACTGAATTGGTCCACCCACACAGACAGCGTTGTGAAGAAGGCGCAGCAGCGCCTCTTCACCTCACGAGGGCTGAAGAAATTCGGCTTGTCACCAAAAGCACTCACAAACTTCTACAGATGCACCAATCGAGAGCATCCTGTCGGGCTGTATCACCGCCTGGTACGGCAACTGCTCCGCCCACAAACCGTAAGGCTCTCCAGAGTGTAGTGAGGTCTGCAGAACGCATCACCGGGGGCAAACTACCTGCCCTCCGGAGAACACTACACCACCCGATGTCACAGGAAGGCCATAAAGATCATCAAGGACAACAACCACCCAAGCCACTGCCTGTTCACCCCGCTATCATCCAGAAGGCCGAGGTCAGTACACATGCTCAAAAGCAGGGACCGGAGAGACTGAAAAACAGCTCTATCTCAAGGCCATCAGACTGTTAAAACAGCCACCACTAACATTAGCGGCCGCTGCCAACATACTGACTCAACTCCAGCCACTTTAAAAAATGGGAATTGATGGAATTATTGTAAAAATGTACCACTAGCCACTTTAAACAATGCCACTTAATATAATGTTTACATACCCTACATTACCCATCTCATATGTATATGTATATACTGTACTCTATATCATCTACTGCATCTTGCTCATTTTATGTAATACATGTACCACTAGCCACTTTAAAACTATGCCACTTATGTTTACATACCCTACATACTCATCTCATATGATATACCGTACTCTATACCATCTACTGCATCTTGCCTATGCCGTTCTGTACCATCACCTCATTCATATATCTTTATGTACATATTCTTTATCCCTTTACCAGTTGTGTATAAGGTAGTAGTTGGGAATTGTTAGGTTAGATTACTTGTTGTTATTACTGCATTGTCGGAACTAGAAGCACAAGCATTTCGCTACACTCGCATTAACATCTGCTAACCATGTGTATGTGACTAATAAAATTTGATTTGATTTGATCCTAAATCAGTTGTTAAGTCCCTAGAGCGGTGTTTCTCAATCCTGGTCCTGGGACCCAAAGGGGTGCACATTTTAGTTTTAGCCCTAGCACTCGCACACCTGATCCAAATCAAAGTCTTGATGATCAGTTGATTCAAGTGGTTTAGTTCTATGGCAAACTAAAATGTAGTCCTCATGCGTCCCCAGGAACAGGATTGAGAAAAACCGCCTTAGAGGGTATCGGAAGCATTGTGACATGCCTAAAGACGCCACTCATTTACTGAGGTGAGTAGGAGCTTGGTTGGTGGGATTCAGAGAATTGGCATCCTTCCTAAAAATTTGCATCCTTCCTGCACTCAGACCCTGTCCACCCCTGCGGTCGTAATGACCCTGGTGTTTACCCCACAGGGCCATTTTGGGCAGTTGCTTTCTCACAGGAAAATGACAGAGTGGGGTGAACCGGGGCAGATGCCGTTTTGGTGCTAATTGCTGGTTTTGCACATTCACCTGTGCTTGTGCACGGTGTACGCGTATGTATTGCATAGTGACTGCTGTACCTTGTTATTAAATGTGGTGTGTATCCCTAGGTGAGGCTAAGCTGACATCCTGTAATATTAAGACTGATAGTGAAACAGACTGGGTGTATAAACAACTGTAATTGTGGCACTTAGCTGGTATCCTACTGCTACTAATACTAGCGCTTAGCTAGTATCCCTACTGTACTAATACTAGCCCACTGCTTAGCTAGTATCCTACTGTACTAATACTAGCCACTGCTTAGCTAGTATCCTACTGTACTAATACTAGGCACACTGCTTAGCTAGGTATCCCTACTGTACTAATACTAGCCACGGCTTAGCTAGGTATCCTACTGTACTAATTACTAGCCACTGCTTAGCTAGTATCCTACTGTACTAATATACTAGCCACTGCTTGCTCTGTGTGTGTGTGTGTCAGAGAGACCGAGACGGGGAAGGGAGTGAAATGGTCAGTGTCAGTAATGTAACAGGTGGCATCAGCTTCTGGAGTTTCAGTGTAGCTTGAGAACAATAGCTGGGGATATCTGTGAATGCTGGCTTTCTGGCTCATTGTGCCAGCAGGAACCCAACAGATGTGTGGTGTTGGTAAGAGAGAGGGAGGGAGCAAGGAGAACGTAAGACTGAGGAATGTTGTGTGTGTGTTTGTGTGTGTGTGTGTGTGTGTTGTGTGTGTTGTGTGTGGTTGTGTGTTGTGTGGTGTGTGTGTGTGTGTGTGTGTGTGTGTGTGTGTGTGTGTGTGGTGTTGTGTGTTGTTGGTGTGTGTGTGTGTGTGTGTGTGGCCTATCCATTGTGTCCTCGGCCCTCAGCAGATGTGGCCTGAACAATGAACTGGGTAAATAAAAGGAAGTGGCGTATAAATAGCCTCTTACGTCTGCATGATTGGAGTGTGTGTGTGTAGTTCCTGTGTGACATGAATTAATGTGTTTTGGAAGTTCCATGGCAGAGTGTTCTCTAGCTGCAGCATTCTAAACTAGTCTCAAAGGTTAAGGTAGAAGCTTGAACCTTGCTCATGCGCAAATGTCTCCTGTTTTTACGATGCCCTGCAGGTCTCTCCTTCCTGTCCGCCTCTTTCTCTCCCTCTCTGGATCCAAAGGTGAACACACTGAGTGGTAGTCGGAGGTGTTGGTTTTTGTTTTCTCAGTCAAGGTCAAATTTCTATCCCCTCAGGAGGATGACACCTAGGGCTGGTTTCACACACTGGTCAACTAAAAACTAAATTTCAGAAAGCAAGAAAAAATATTTTTTTGTGGCTGTGTGTTATTTTTCTAGTGTTTTCATGTGCGACACTCAAATTCTGAGTTTTGTGCATAGGGCCAGTGTTGTAGTGTAACATGCTGACCACACCGCTAGCGTCTTGCGCTGCAAAATAAATGTACAATTTATTCAATCATTGCATCCAAACTGCTTGTGCGCGTCAACGAGCGTTTGCATAGCCAGGCGCTAAAATAGAACTTGGTTCTATTTGTGACGCGCTGCAAGTCCCGCCTCTCCCATCTCCTCATTGGTTTTTAGGAGTATACTGTACACCCATGTGGGTGATTGAAAGATGAACTGAGGTCCACAGTCCAGTTGGTGGTGGTAATGCACCTTAAAGTTGGTTGCCAACCACCATATAAAGTCTGAAGAAGAAGAGGCCTGAAGGAAGAGAGATTAAGTTGGTTTACCCTTCTATCTGTGGATTAATTGTCGGAGTAGAGGACCTTATGCATTTCAGGTTAAATAACAACCCAATGTTTATATCCCAGGACAAATTTAGCTAGCAACAGCAAGCTAGCTAGCAAAAGTGCCATAAATGTTTGCTTTTTGACCTGCCCCCAAATTAATATAGTTGGTTCAGAGTTCGTTTTGATATTTCAACCTGTGTGTCCTCATCGCGTCTAGTGTGGGTGGACAAAATCAACATGCACATGATGGCGCACACGGACGAGCGGTCTGGTCAGCATGTAAGAGGCCTATTTTTAATCGGTGATTGAAGCCCTGTTAGGAGCCAGGTCCTAAATCACATCCTGGTTATAAGTGTGCTAGGGAACACAGCTAAATATACTCCAAACACCTTCCCCTTCCCTCATTCCCTCTGTCCCCTCCTTCTCTCCTTCCCTCTGTCCTCACCTTCTCTCCTTCTCTCTGCCCCCCTTCTCTCCTTCCCTTCGTCCCCCGGTCATCTATCTTCTCCTCCTGTATCCAGGGCGCATATAGTGCCAGAAACACTCACTCACACCTACTCAGTTTTCTAGGCCACCTCTTGAGCTGGCCTGCCCCAGTCGGGTAGCTTCTATCTGGGGCTGAACTAGGCCAAGCCTCAGCCTGCCAATGCAGACAATGATTATGGTACTGTATTATATTATGCTCATCTATAAGAGACAATGAGGTGGATCTCTCTCCCCTTTCTCTCTCTTTTGTGGTAAATTCTAAGTGGATCCCTGAAGAGTGGTGACAAACGAGCTCTCATGTCCTAATGAGCACTTAATTGCAGCTATTACCGCAAACCCATACTCCCATACTAACACACACACTCCTTTCTGCATCTCTATATAACCCTCATTAATCCTATGCATTTCCTCTCTCCCGTTCACATTGTTGCAGATTTTAGTGATAGGTGATTTGTTGCCGAACAGACGCATTTCTGAGTCTGTGAACGAATTTCAACTACTATCTAGAGATGTTGACAGGTGGACACACCTCTCACACACACCTCACTCATACACTCACACACACACCTCACACTCACACTCACACTCACACTCACACAACCACACCTCACTTAACCACAACACACCACACACACACCACACACTGCACACACACCACACCTCACTCACACAACACACCAACAACCTCACTCGACCACACACAACACACCTCACTCACAACACACACCTCACTCACACACCTCACTCACACACCTCACTCACACACACCACACCACACACACACCTCACTCACACCACACCAACCTCACTCACACCACACACACCTCACTCACACACCTCACTCACACAACACACACACACACACACACACACACACACACACCACACACACACACACCACACAACACACACACACACACACACACACACACACACACACACAACACACCACACAACACACACACACACACCACACACACAACACACACACACCTCACACACACACACACCACACCACACACACACACACACACCTCACCTCTCACACACCCTCCACTCACACCTCACTCACACCTCACACACAGCCACACACAGCACACACACACACACACACACACAGCCACACACACACAGCCACACACACAACACAACACAACACACACACCACACACACACACACACACACACAACACACACACACCACACACACACACACACACACACACACCAACACACACACACAGCCCCCCCCCCCCACACCACACACAGCCAACACACACACCACACACACACACAGCCACATCCACACACACAGCCACATCCACACACACACAACACACAGCCACACACACAGCCACAGCCACAGCCACACACACACACCACACACACACACACACACACACACACCACACACACACACACACACACACACACACACACACACACACACACACACACACACACACACACACACACACACACAGCCACAGCACACACACAGCCACACCCACACACACAGCCACATAACACACAGCGCCACAACACACACACACACCACACAGCACACAACCACACACACACACCAGCCCACACACCACACACCACACAGCCACACCCACACCACCACACACACAACCCCCACAACACACACACCACACACGCACACACACAATCATGGCTCGTTCCTCTTTGCTACCCCGAGTTACCGCTCCTCCTGCGCCGCGCACCCGCACGCGTCGCACTACCGGCCCGCCTTCCCGCCGACCCTTCTCTCTCGCTCCGCCCGTCCATCTTTCGCTGCTCGCTACCGCCGCCCGTCCTCTCGGCTCCCCGCCCCGCCCTGTTCTCTCGCTTCCGCGCCTTTCTCTCTCCTTCCTTTCTTGTCTTTCTTTTCTTTCTTTCGTTCTTTCTTAGCACTGGGCGTCCTAGATCCTGAGTTCTGTTACAGCACCTTAGGGAGCCAGGCGAGGAGGGTTAGAGAAGGGGTGGGTTTGGGCTGGGAGATCTGGGTGTTGTCATTGAAGTCACAGTTGTCCTATATTAGCAACACACTTGGGCTGAAACGTAATACAGGTAGCCAAGGCTGCAGATCAGTTTAATACATAGTTAGGGAGAGAATGAGGGGGAAGAGAGAGCGAGAGAGAAGTGTGGGTTATAGATTGGAGTGGTGTCAGAACGTACATTCAAACCACTGTGTGTCCTTCTATTAAATCATGACCACTGGTGTGATGGTGAATAAAGCCTTTGACTGTGTCCCCCCATATCTGTGTGTGATATGATGCAGTGCGAGAGCTCCTGTTCCCATTCGTTACCTCTAGGACTTGATCCAATTAACGCACACACGCACACACACTATCCACCCTGGTCAAAGTGCTGCCTAGTTAATCTTACCCTTGACCTACTCTCACAGTACCTGTCAAAGAGGTTTTGAGTTCAGTGCCGGGCTCCTAGGAGAGGAGCAGTCTATCACATGATGCCTGTAGGAAAGTAAGGGTATGCATTGCATTAAGCTCTCACACTCTCACTTCAGAATTAGACGTTCATCCATGTTTCTCAAACGTCAAATTTCGAGGTGGTTCTCTCGGCTAGATGGAGCCTACAGAGATGATCGCCTCGCTTCTAGTCCTTAGAAAACTATGCAGTATTACATTTTTTATGTATTATTTCTTACATTGTTACCCCAGAAAATCTTAAGCGTTATTACATACAGCCGGGAAGAACTTTTGGATATCAGAGCGACGTCAACTTACCAACATTACGAGCAGGAATACGACTTTTCCGAAGCAGATCCTTTGTTTGCACCACCACCCAGGACATTGGATCTAATCCCAGAGGCCGACTCGAAACAAAGTCGCCACAGAAGAGGTAGATGGAGCGGCCTCCTGGTCAGACTTCGAAGGCATACCCACCGCTTCCGAGTATATTACTTGCCAATGTCCAGTCTCTAGACAAGGTAGACAAAATTAGGACAAGGGTTGCTTTCCAGAGAGACATCAGAGATTGTAACATTCTCTGTTTCACGGAAACATGGCTCTCTCGGGATATGTTGTCGGAGGTGGTACAGCCACCGGGATTCTTCATGCATCGAGCTGACAGAAATAAACATCTCTCTGGGAAGAAGGGCGGGGGTGTATGGTGAACATACAGGAACTGGAGTCCTTTTGTTCACCTGACTTAGAATTCCTTACAATCAAATGCCGACCATATTATCTCCAAAGAGAATTCTCGTCTGTGATTGTCACAGCCGTGCATATCCCCCCTCAAGCCGATATCACAACGGCCCTCAAGGAATTTCATTGGACTCTATGCAAACTAGAATCCATATATCCTGAGGCTGCATTTATTGTAGCTGGGATTTTAACAAAGCAAATTTGCGAACAAGGCTACCGAAATTCAACCAGCATATTGATTGTAGCACTTGTGCGGGCAATACACTGGATCACTTCTACTCTTAACTTCCGCTAAGCATACAAGGCCCTCCCCCACCCTCCCTTTGGCACATTTTTTGCTAATGCCGTCCTATAGGCAGAAACTCGAACAGGATGTGCCCGTGACAAGAACTATTCAACGCTGGTTTGAACAATCGGAATCCACGCTTAAAGATTGTTTTGATCATGCAGACTGGGAAATGTTCCGGGCAGTCTCAGAGAATAACATCGATTTACACGCTGATTCTGTGAGTGTGTTTATGGAAGTGCATTGGAGATGTACCCACTGTGACTATTAAAACCTACCCTAACCTAGGGCTGGGCGGTATACCGTATTTGACTATATACCGGTATTGATGCACGGACCAGTTAGGGTTTTTACGTTACCTTCTATAACGGTATTTTAATGTTTGGTTTGTTAAATGTGATACACTGTGTGTGTAACGTCCATTTGTATAGTTTACTCTGCTACCTGAGTCATCCCTCTCTCCTCTCTGTCTCTCCATGCCGCTTTCCACACAGACCTAGTCCCACCTGTCACTCAAGGAGCACATTTGTTGTTGCTTGACAACGCGACACTTTCATTCAGTCTGCATGGTCAATGCAGCACATGCAACAAAGTGTGTGATGACAATGTTGTTGTTTCCACTTTGATCTTAATATAAATCCACAAGCGTTCTATAATTACAATATTTGTGTTTCTTACATCTGCAAACAGCTAGTTTGTATTTTCTTAGCAAGTTAAGCTAAATCGTGTTAGCCACTAATGCTAATCGCTAGTTAGCTGGCTAGSTAAKYAGCTAATAAAAGTWSTGAGTRAGAGCAAACYTAGCTAGCRAATACAGCCTGATACCAGTGCTGGTGGAGGCCTAAATCAGCATGTTGTTTGTGCAACAGTATCTTCTAAATCAAAGAGGAATAGGCAAAGCATGAATATGTTGGCTACATGAATAAAGATTTAATGTAACCAAAGATTATAGGGTCCCCTAGGAAACCCTGAATATCACTTTGGTTCCAACCCTGTCACAATAACTCGTCCATGGCATTTTCATTTGTCATGTTAAACACTGTATTCAAAGTGCCCACTATTATTTATATTCTAACTATATAATTAGAATAAACATTCTATTTCCATGATTCCAAAAGTTCACCCAAGTGTTTTGATCTGAATCTCAATTGCAACATTTGCTTAAAAATAAGGCCTAGTTAATTTGCCAATATTGTGGCAGTGGGAAATTATCTCAAATGAGTGCAGGAAATGCAGAAATTGATGGAAATGCAGGAAATTATTTTAGGTTGAATTGAACAGTATAAAAGAATCAGAATGGAGAAAGACCGATTTGAAATAATTTAGAATAAATGTGTTGCCACCCTAGGGACACGCACTACTCATAAAGCAAATGTAGAACTTTTATTAATCCAAAACATAAAATACCATCATACTGTCAATTTGAAAAATACCATATGATATTTTGGCTCTACCCTAACCAGAGACCGTGGATAGATGGCGGCATTCGCACAAAACTGAAAGCTCGAACCACTGCATTTAACCATGGAAATAGGTCTGGGAATATGTCGGAATATAAACAGTTTAGCTATTCCCTCTGCAAGGCAATCAAACAAGCGAAATGTCAGTGTAGGGACAAAGTGGAGTCACAATTCAATGGCTCAGACACGAGACATATGTGGCGGTTACTACAGACAATCACGGACTACAGAAATAAAACCAGCTACGTCACGGACACCGTCTTGCTTCCAGACAAACTAAACACCTTCTTTGCCCACTTGGAGGATAATACAGTGCCGCCAACGTGGCCCGCTACCAAGGACTGCCCCCCCCCCCCCTCCTTCTCCGTGGCTGACTTGAGTATGACATTTAAACTTGCAAGGCTGCCGGCCTCACAAGGCTGCCGGCCCAGACGGCATCCCTAGCCGGCATCCCTAGGCCAGCATCCCGGAGTCACCTCTTCACCGATAGACGTTGAGACTGGTGTTTTGCGGGTACTATTTAATGAAGCTGCCAGTTGAGGACTTGTGAGGTGTCTGTTTCTCTAACTAGACACACTAATGTACTTGTCCTCTTGCTCAGTTGTGCACCGGGGCCTCCCACTCTTTCTATTCTGATTAGAGCCAGTTTGCGCTGTTCTGTGAAGGGAGTAGTACACAGAGTTGTACGAGATCTTCAGTTTCTTGGGGATTTCTCGCATGGAATAGCCTTCATTTCTCAGAACAAGAATAGACTGACGAGTTTCAGAAGAAAGTTATTTGTTTCTGGCCATCTTGAGTCTGTAATCGAACCCACAAATGTTGATGCTCCAGATACTCAACTAGTCTAAAGAAGGCCAGTTTGATTGCTTCTTTAATCAGAACAACATTTTTCAGCTGTGCTAACATAATTGCAAAAGGGTTTTCTAATGATCAATTTGTCACTACTTTCGCTGAATTCGGCTCCTCTCCTTGTTCGGGCGGCGTTCGGCGGTCGACGTCACCAGTCTTCTAGCCATGGCCACTCCACTTTTCAATTGTTCCATGTGTTTTATCTTGTTTCCCCGCACACCTGGTTTACATTCCCTAATCACACTACATATATATTCCCTCTGTTCCCCCCCATGTCTTTGTGTGGAATTGTTTTGTTACGTGTTTTGTGTGACGCGCCAGGCTGGTTTTCCCCCGGGTACTGTGTTTAACCCAAAGTATGTTTAATTGTTAAACATTTGCATCATTGTGACTGTTGTCTCGCTTTTCACTTTTGCCATTGGCTGGAGGTTTTTTGACGCAGTTGCGTCCGTCTGTTGTTGCTTCTGCCAAATAAAGTGTGCGCCTGATATCAACTCTCTGCTCTCCTGCACCTGACTTCTATACCAGTAGCACACAACCTGACACAATTAGCCTTTTAAAATGATTAACTTGGATTAGCTAACACAACGTGCCATTGGAACACAGGAGTGATGGTTGCTGATAATGGGCCTCTGTACGCTATGTAGATATTCCATTAAAAGTCGGACGTTTCCAGCTACAATAGTCATTTACAACATTAACAATGTCTACACTGTATTTCTGATCAATTTGATGTTATTTTAATGGACAAAAAATGTGCTTTTCTTTCAAAAACAACAACATTTCTATGTGACCCCAAACTTTTGAACGTAGCAAAATAATCAGTAAAAAAAAAACTAAGCTATTTGTCCTTCGAAGAGTGGGGGTGGTGGAAAAATTAAAATGCTGTTTATTACCTACAGCTCAGCATTCAACACCATAGTACCGTCCAAGCTCATCATTAAGCTTGAGGCCCTGGATCTCAACCCCACCCTGTGCAATTGGGTCCTGGACTTTCTGACAGGCCGCCCCCCATGTGGTGAAAGTAGGAAACAACATCTCCATTTTGCTGAGCCTCAACACTGGGGCCCCACAAGGGTGCGTGCTCAGCCCCCTCCTGTACTCCCTGTTCAACCATGACTGTGTGGCCATGCATGCCTCCAACTCAATCATCAAGTTTGCAGACAACACAACAGTAGTGGGCTTGATTACCAACAACAACGAGACAGCCTACAGGGAGTAGGTGAGGGCACTCGGAGTGTGGTGTCAGGAAAACAACCTCTCACTCAACATCAACAAAACAAAGGAGATGATCGTGGACTTCAGGAAAAAGCATAGGGAGCACCCCCCTATCCACATCGACGGGACAGCAGTGGAGTAGGTGGAAAGCTTCAAGTTCCTCAGCGTACACATCACGGACAAACTGAAATGGTCCACCCACACAGACAGTGTGGTGAAGAAGGCGCAACAGCGCCTCTTCAACCTCAGGAGGCTGAAGAAATTTGGCTTGTCACCTAAAACCCTCACAAACTTTTACAGATGCACAATTGAAAGCATCCTGTCGGTCTGTATCACCGCATTGTACGGCAACTGCACCACCCACAACCATATGGCTCTCCAGAGAGTGGTGTGGTCTGCACAACGCATCACCGGGGGCAAACTACCTGCCCTCGAGGACAACTACAGCACCTGATGTCACAGGATGGCCAAAAAGATCATCAAGGACAACAACCACCCGAGCCACTGTCTGTTCACCCTGCTACCATCCAGAAGGCGAGGTCAGTACAGGTGCATCAAAGCTGGGACCGAGAGACTGATAGAAGCTGTTTATCTCAAGGCCATCAGACTGCTAAACAGCAATCACTAACACAGAGAGGCTGCTGCCTATATACAGATTCAAAATCATTGGCGACTTTAATAAATGGATCACTAGTTACTTTAATAATTCCACTTTAATGTTTACATATCTTATCTCATATGTATATACTGTATTTTTGGGGGGGATGCACGATATATCAGTGAACAATCGGACGATATTAGTTAAAAATGCCAACATTGGCATCGACCCGATGTCTAGTTTAACGCCGAAGTGCAAAACTGACGTCAAAGCTGACGTGCATACTTATATACATGACGTGATGTCACCACATGAAATTTTGCGCTACATGTGCAACACAGCATTCCTAACCTAGCCCACAATGTCTGCTGTGTGGATCGAGCAGCCATTTGAAAGAGTAATACAATTTCAGCGAAACAACTCAAAGGCGAAATCCATTAATGGATTGGGGATCAATGAAATGGGGTATCAGTCTACTCAATACCCAATATATTTTTTCCCAACGTCCTCCTCAGAATTATCAGACTCCAAAACATCCACGCAGTATTGTTTTTCCTCAGGAATAGTGTTCAATACACATAGGTTGACAATAAATGTGGCTCAATTCACAGTTGTTTCAGAGTCCCACAATAAGATCTACGACGCTAATGTTCTCTGGGAGTCACTGAGTAGATTGATACCCCATGTCATTGATCCACAATCTATAGGTAAGGCTGTACAGTGAAATAAGTATGCCCCCAATGCAATTCTAAAGTATAATACATCCAGCGTGATGTATTTTTTTGTCTTTTGTTGATTTTTTTATATAACATTCCAACCTCGTTTAGCTAGATCTATTCAATTATGGCACTATTCTCCTATTTGTATTCATTTGCATCACTGTCAATTACATACTTTTATTTTGAAGGATAACAACAAAGTCCACTATTGTGGCTAATCCTTATTGTGGCTAGCTTCACATAGATGGGTCCGACCACCATTAATCAAATAAGAACTGTCTTATAAATTAGGGTTATTTTTGATGACACCTAGCTATATAGTTAGCTAGCTAACTATAGCTACTGAAACGGATGTAATTTTGCTATGTTTTTGGGGAAGAACATTGTTTGCATCCATGAGCTAGCTAGCTGTTTTTAATGACCAGCACTGTAGGTGCCCGAGACAACTTTACCAGCATCATAGCATAGGTATCGAAGAATCGTTGTGACGTATGAAATACGAGTGATAGTGTAATCAATGTGTAATAACTACGTAAAAAATGTATCAATGTTTTCAATTATTATGTGACGTGCAGTCATATTCAGGTCTTGATTGGTCAACAAGCTTATTTGACACGTCAAATAGACCCGAACAGCATTCCATAGTATGAGGAATCCTGGTTGAGAATGAAACGACTGAACAGCACAGCAAATAAGTGAAAGAAATAGGTTTTGATTGTTTTACTAGTAACACGTAAATGCCAAAAAGTAACTTTTTGGTGTGTGTGTGTGACCTTTTTAACTAGGCAAGTCAGTTAAGAACACATTTTTACAATGACGGCCTACCCCGGCCATACCCGGACGACACTGGGCCAATTGTGCGCTGCCTTATGGGACGTCCAATCACGGCTGGATGTGATACAGCCTTGATTTGAACCAGGGACTGTAGTGACGCCTCTTGCACTGAGATGCAGTTCCTTAGACCGCTGCGTCTGTGTGTGTGTGTGTGTTTACTATTTAACTGTACTAGAATGCTTAAAAGGCATCAATAATTTTAAATATCGGTATTGTTTGTTTTTTACATGAAACATATGGGGTATCGGCCAAAAATGTCATAACGGTGCTTAACTCATTTTATACTATCTTCTGCATCATGCCTATGCCGCTTGGTCATCGCTCATCCATATATTTATATGGACATATTCTTATTCCATTCCTTTCGATTTTTGTGTATTAGGTAGTTTTTGTGTATTTGTTAGTCTAGCAATATCTAACAAGAAATCTATCGGAACTAGATGCACAAGCATTTCGCTACACTCGCATTAACATCTGCTAACCATGTGTATGTGACCAATAAAATAAAATGTGATTTTATTTTAAGTATAGGCATTAACTCTAAATGGTTAAGGTTTGGGATAGGCTTAAAAAACACGCCAAAAAAAAACCTTCATCACTGGATTCGAACATGCAACCTTTTGGATTAAAGACAGATGCTTACACCCACCCGCCATCCCCAACTCCTTTGCAAAACCGAAACCTACTTGAAGGTAACAGCGCTCACTGTTGCCCCTAGTGGCCGATTTCCAAGTCATCTTCTGATGTCCTCAGACATGGATGGACATCGAATACTGACTTGTATTACGGGTGACCTGGCTGCCGCATTGACATTCTGTGTCTGAGGATTCGGGCTAGATTATTCTCCAACCCACCATTCCATTCCTATGGTCCATTTGGTTTAGGAAGTGCTGTGTCAGGATATCACCCCATGTTGAAGTTTTTTGAGGCCCTTCCTCACTTAGACCTATTTACTCATCCGGATCTGGTTAACAGGTCGGGCACTGATGTTTTAGGCCAGTGGTTCCCAAACTTATTATAGTCCCGTACCCCTTTAAACATTCAACCTCCAGCTGCGTACCCCCTCTAGCACCAGGGTCAGCTGTGTACCCCCTCTAGCACCAGGGTCAGCGCACTCTCAAATGTTTTTTGCCGTCATTGTAAGCCTGCCACACACACACTATGTGATACATTTATACATAAGAATGAGTGAGGTTTTTGTCACAACCCGGCTCGTGGGAAGTGACAAAGAGCTCTTATAGGACCAGGGCACAAATAATAATATAATAATAATAATCAATACTTTTGCTCTTTATTTAGCCATCTTACATATAAAACTTTATATGTAAGGTTATATCGCTATATCACATTTGACATTGTCCATAAGTTTGAGTTCATTTGTACACAAAAAATGATACAATGATGGAAAGACCTGTGTGTTGTCCTTGTTAATGCAGACAGAGAAGAGCTCCAACTTCTTAGTCATAGCCTCAATTTTGTCCCGCACATTGAATATAGTCGCGAGTCCCTGTAATCCTAGATTCAGATCATCCAGGTGAGAAAAAACATCACCCAGATAGGCCAGTCATCATGCAAGCGGTCAGACAAGTGAAAATGATGGTCAGTAAATACAATTTTAAGCTCGTCTCTCAATTCAAAACAACATGTCAATACTTTGCCCCTTGATAACCTGCGCACTTCTGTATGTTGTAAAAGCGTTACGTGGTCACTGCCCATATCATTGCACAGTGCAGAAAATGCACGAGAGTTCAGGGGCCTTGCTTTAACAAAGTTGACCATTTTCACTATAGTGTCCAAAACGTCTTTCAATCTGTCAGGCATTCCCTTGGTAGCAAGAGCCTCTCGGTGGATGCTGCAGTGTACCCAAGTGGCGTCGGGAGCAACTGCTTGCTGCGTACCACTCCACTATGTCTCCCTGTCATGGCTTTTGCGCCATCAGTACTGATGCCAACATGAGCAGCAGCTACGTTTGGCTACATATGGACCGTTAGTGGAATTCCCGCGAGAGAGAAACGGTTAATGTGATTGGATGTTAATTATTTGACTAGGCTACTTGTATTTGACATTGTTGTTATTTCGCTGAATACTAGATGTTTTTATTTGATTTTTGGCAGTGAAACGAGGCTACTCGGGTGAGGAAAAAAAACTCACACAAATGTATAGCCCCGTTGGAAAATATAAGTGGACTGTTTGAAAATGTGAAGATTTATTTGTATTTATTATATATTTTTTTAAATGTGAATCACATTTTATTTGGCGTACCTCCGACGGCATTGCACGTACCCCAGTTTGGGATTACCTGTTTTAGGCGATTAGGCCTGGCTCGCTGTCTGTGTTCCAATTTATCCTAAAGGTGTTCGATGGGGTTGAGGTCAGGGCTCTGTGCAGGCCAGTCAAGTTCTTCCACACCGATCTCGACAAGCCATTTCTGTATGGACCTCGCTTTGTGCACTGGGGCATTGTCATACTGAAACAGTAAAGGGCCTGCCACAAAGTTGGAAGCACAGAATCATCTAGAATGTCATTGTATGCTGTAGTGTTAAGATTTCCTTTCACTGGAACTAAGGGGCCTAGCCCAAACCACGAAGAACAGCCCCAGACCATTATTCCTCCTCTATCAAACTTTACAGTGGCACTATGCATTCGGGCAGGTGGAGTTCTCCTGCTATCCGCCAAACCCAGATTTGTCCGTCGGACTGCCAGATGGTGAAGCGTGATTCATCACTCCAGAGAACTGCTCCAGAGTCCAATGGTGGCGAGCTTTACACCACTCCAGCCGACGCTTGGCATGAAACCCCATTTCATGAAGCTTCCAACGAACAGTTCTTGTGCTGACATTGCTTTGTGGCAATTTGGAACTCGGTAGTGTGTGTTGCAACCGTGGACAGACGACTTTTACGTGCTTCAGCACTCTGCTGTCCCGTTCTGTGAGCTTGTGTGCCCACCACTGGACCATTGTGGCTCCTAGACTTTTGTACTTCACAATAACAGCGCTTACAGTTGACCCGGGCAGCTCTAAAAGGGCAGACATTTGACAAACTGACTTGTTGGAAAGGTGGCATCCTATGACGGTGCCACGTTGAAAGTCACTGAGCTCTTCTGTAAGGCCATTCTACTGCCAATGTTTGTCTATGGAGATTGCATGGCTGTGTGCCCGATTTTATACATCTGTCAGCAATGGGTATGTCTGACATAGCCGAATCCACTCATTTGACATGGTGTCCACATACTTTGGTGTGTGTATGTATAGTGTAGATTTCACCTGCATTCACCCAGTCAGTCTGTCATGGAAAGAGCAAGTATTCCTAATGTTTTGTACACTCAGTGTATTTCAGGATGTTATTTGGTCAAATTATCAATTTTGTGTATGTTTTCCTAGAAACAAAGGTGGCTCAACTTACCCCTTTGGCTCAACTTTCCCCACTCTCCGCTACTCTGAATCATGTCTAACAAAGTCCACACATCAGCATAAACATGTCTCTGCGTTGTGAATAACTCTGGAGTTTATCCTGCAGAGAAGGACTTCCTCCCTCTCTGGCCTGTTCTGGTCAGAAAATCCACCGTTTCCTCCTCATTTGGGAGAGGGTGAGGAAGAATGAGAGAGGGAGGGAACGCTAAAGAGTGAGAGGGAGAGCGAGTTTCTTTTGGTACTGTAAATAATAGACCTCTGAGTTGGACGGCTTTCAGGGCTCCTTTTGTTCACGATGACATCTTAGGTTCCCTGAAGGCTGCAGAGGGCCGGTCTGCAGAGGGCCAGGTTGCAGGTGTTTTCACTGTTCACTGGCAGCATTGGAAACCAGGGGTGTTAACCTAGGATTAATATCAGAGAATATAACCCCCCCCCATACTGTAGGTGAAAAGCAAACTGCCAACATTCCTCCCGCTTCTTGATCTGGGGCATGCACAAATACACACGCTATCAAACAGTAGCACACATACGTACGATTTTAGCTTCACCCCCTCTTCACCACCAGCAAATGGAGGAAACTTCACCAAAACTCAACAGGCACTAATGTGTTTTGGCCAGGATTACTGAGGCGAAGGCTGTTTTCATGAGAACAGCTCTGTGGTAGCGTTGTGGCCTACTCTTTTCTACACTGTAATATAGGTTTTTAATTTTAATAGCAAACGCATGGGTTCCATCTGATGCCCAATTACACATCTATAGTGTGGTGTATTTGAGAGGGACTTAGTACTCCCTAGGTACTCCCTTTAAAAAATGCTTTTATAGAAAATATGTCAAACTGCTTGTCTGTTATTTTCGTGCGTCGGACTTGGCCTGAAATGATCGACCACTTCACTTGAAATTTTGCTTACTCATTCAATGACGTTATCTCTCTATACTGCTGTCACACACAATCTAATTCCAAAGTTCATCATAATCTGACATGAGCTCATTCAGCAGAACCAGGAAGTAAACAATGATACGTGTTAAATGATACCATCATCAGAACAACTCATGAGAATGAAAAGATCCCTGATTAGAGAGAGAATGAAAGGATGGGGTTTCGACTGACTCCTCTGGAGTGACAATGCTACTAAATGGAGATGATTCATGTCCCAGGTGGATGACATCACTTCCTGTTTGATTCCTTAATTTCCAAACATCCGGAGAGGGACAGGAAGGGGTGGGATGGCGTTTCCTGTGGAAGTTTGGGGCGAGTCCGAGGCTGTTATTCGCTCCTCATTACATCTATATTAGGGGTTTATTTTGACTGGCCACTGATTTCCACCAATACCACCTCTAGTGTGCTGCAATATCTCACCTCTCTGTGACAAACACATGTGCGCAGCCAATGACGGTGGGTGCCTTTTGACTCCTACACTCCTAACCTACCTTAGATGGCAAATGTCTCTCCCAAATGCATCTATATTCTCGGATGGTGCACGTGTTAGGTAGATCATATGATATAAGTAGTCAAAACATTGTGTCAATGGATGCACTATCTGCCTCTCTGTAGGTCATTCTAGTATTCCCCTCATAATATGACCCTTGGGGCATCTCCATTCCATCACCCAGAAGCAGTCCTTATTGTGTTGTTTAGGCTATATAATCTTCACTCCCCATCTTTGGCATCCTGTGTTGTGCTAATACATTATTCTGGAGCCCAACCATGGACATTGCCCAAGGATATCATAAGCACCAGCTAATATCTATTATTCTCCTCATCTCTTGTAGGTCTGGGGTATTGTGTGTCGTATAGGCCTGGCACAATTACCGTATAATTGTGTAACCATTGATTATGGATGAAGACCGTCTTGAAATTAAAATAACCAACATAATGTTTTTATTGGGGGGGGGGGCATTACAGCTGACTGTAGATGGGACGGCCAGTATTTGTGCGGTGTCCTTTTCTGCGTTAATATGGATTCTTTACAACGTAATGAAACTTTGTTGCTCCTTGCTCAAACAAGCAAGGTGTTGTAGCAAACAAGTCTTTGGTTGCCTAGGCACTGCCCCTTCCCTGCAGTCAGGAGTGGCGTCAAGAGCAGAGGAGAAAATGTCCGTCTTTAAAACGAAATCGTGCTGTTCAAATGATTTATAATGTGTCCGCGGTCATCTGGCTGACCAATAAGTCATCCAAAATGTCATCAACGTCACAGCCCTAGTGTCTTACACATATAGGTATATATGTTTTTAAAGGCCATGTTTGTACTGAGTGTGTAGGCTGTTGTGTGAGTGTTATTCCCTGCTCTCTGGGTGTGGCAGCCTGGTGATTATACAGGTTAAGATAACAGCTGGTGACCCATATCCTCTCTGCCCACAGAGTATGAATAGCTATGGTCGGATCGCCACAGACTATATGTCAGAGTCAATGGTTAACATTACTTACTGTAGTGTGTGTGTGTGTGTGATACATGCATGTGCATACATACAGTGCATGAGTGATTTCCCCAGAAGGATAATTGTCCAGTCCAAGGACTGGCATCCTCACAGTTTCATATTTCAAGAAAATGAAAATCCTTCACTGAGAACATGGAAATGAGGAAGTGAACTGGTGTTGGGAACTGGGCTGTGAGGTATCTGATCCCAGGCAGCCTTGTTGAAGTCAGGAGTGAGGAACGCCGTTGGCTCTCAGTGAGGGGACTTTCCTCTGMCCTGGCTGTGCACACTGCACTGAGGATTCAGAACAATGAGGCCCTACTACTCACAATGACTATTCACCCAGATATGCAGTATGTTTTTATTTGATTTATTTCACCTTTATTTAACCAGGTAGGCCAGTTGGGAACAAGTTCTCATTTACAACTGCAACCTGGCCAAGATAAAGTGAAGCAGTGCGACAAAAACAACAACACAGAGTTACACATGGAATAAACAAACGTACAGTCAATAACACAGTAGAAAAATCTATGTACAGTGTGTGCAAATATTGTAAGATTAAGGAGGTAAGGCAATAAATAGGCCATAGTGGTGAAATAATTACAATTTAGCATTAACACTGGAGTGATAGATGTGCAGATGATGTGCAAGTAGAGATACTGGGGTGCAAAAGAGCAAAACAAAAATTACAATATGGGGATGAGGTAGTTGGGTGTGCTATTTGCAGATGGGTTGTGTACAGGTACAGTGATTGGTAAGCAGCTCTAACAGCTGATGCTTAAAGTTAGTGAGGGAGATATAGGTCTCCAGTTTCAGTGACTTTTGCAATTCGTTCCAGTCATTGGCAGCAGAAAACTGGAAGGAAAGGCGGCCAAAGGAGGTGTGGCTTTGGGGATGACCAGTGAAATATACCCGCTGGAGCACGTGCTATGGGTGGGGGTTGCTATGGTGACCAGTGAGCTGAGATAAGGCGGGGCTTTACCTAGCAAAGACTTATAGATGACCTGGAGCCAGTGGGTTTGGCGACGGATATGTAGCGAGGACAAGCCAACGACAGCATACAGTTCGCAGTGGTGGGTAGCATATGGGGCTTTGGTGACAAAACGGATGGCACTGCGATAGACTGCATCCAATTTGTTGAGTAGAGTTTTGGAGGCTATTTTGTAAATGACATCGCCGAAGTCAAGGATCGGTAGGATAATCAGTTTTACGAGGGTATGTCTGGCAGCATGAATGAAGGAGGCTTTGTTGCTAAGTAGGAAGCCGATTTATAGATTTCATTTTGGATTGGAGATGCTTAATGTGAGTCTGGAAGGAGAGTTTACAGTCTAACCAGACACCTAGGTATTTGTATTTGTCCACATATTCTAAGTCAGAACCGTCCAGAGTAGTGAGGGGGTGCGGGCAGCAATCGGTTGAAGAGCATGCATTTAGTTTAACTAGCATTTAAGAGCAGTTGGAGGCCACGGAAGTGTTGTATGGCATTGAAGTTTGTTAAGTGTCCAAAGAAGGGCCAAATGTATACAGAATGGTGTCGTCTGCGTAGAGGTGGATCAGAGAATCACCAGCAGCACGAGCGACATCATTGATATATACAGAGAAAAGAGTCGGCCCGAGATTCGAACCCTGTGGCACCCCCATAGAGACTGCCAGAGGCCCGGACAACAGGCCCTCCGATTTGACACACTGAACTTTATCTGAGAAGTAGTTGGAGAACCAGGCGAGGCAGTCATTTGAGAAACCAAGGCTATTGAGTCTGCGGTGATAAGAATGCGGTGATTGATGAAAGCCTTGGCCAGGTCTATGAAGATGGCTGCACAGTACTGTCTTTTATCGATGGCGGTTATGATATCGTTTAGGACCTTGAGCGTGGCTGAGGTGCACCCTCAGAGGGTGTGTGTGAGAGGGAGGGAGCGTGCGTGTGTGTGTGTGTGTGTGTGAGAGAGAGTGTGAGAGAGGGAGCGTGTGTGTGAGGGAGAATGTGTGTGTGAGGGAGCCATGTGTGTGTGGAGGGAGCATGTGTGTGTGAGGGAGCATGTGTGTGTGAGTGGGGAGAGCGTGTGTGAGGGAGAGCGCGTGTGTGGAGAGCGCGTGTGTGGGAGAGCGCGTGTGAGGGAGAGCGCGTGTGAGGAGAGCACGTGTGAGGGAGAGAGCGCGTGTGTGAGAGAGGGAGGGCTCGTGTGTGAGAGAGGGAGCGCTCGTGTGTGAGAGAGGGAGCGCGCGTGTGTGAGAGAGAGAGAGAGAGAGGGAGAGCGCGTGTGAGAGATAGGGAGCGTGCGCGTGTGTGAGAGGAGGGAGCGCGTGTGTGGGAGAGAGGGAGCGTGTGTGAGAGAGAGAGAGGGGAGAGCGCGTGTGAGAGATAGGGAGCGTGCGCGTGTGTGAGAGAGAGGGAGCGCGTGTGTGAGCGCGCGTGTGTGAGAGAGAGGGAGAGCGCGTGTGTGAGAGAGGGAGAGAGAGAGAGGGAAGCGTGTGTGTGAGGGAGAGTGCGTGTGTGAAGA
The DNA here is from genome assembly GCF_002910315.2 of Salvelinus sp. IW2-2015. NCBI lineage: Eukaryota > Metazoa > Chordata > Actinopteri > Salmoniformes > Salmonidae > Salvelinus > Salvelinus sp. IW2-2015. The sequence goes on along the minus strand of NC_036854.1, from coordinate 8,027,613 downwards.
GAGAGAGCGGTGTTTGGAGAGGAAGAGAGGGAGAGGCGCGTGTGTGTGAGAGAGAGGGAGCGCGTGTGTGAGAGAGCGTGTCAGCGAGAGAGGGAGCGCGCGCGTGTGTGAGGGAGGCGCGGCGCGCTGTGTGAGGGAGCGCGCGCGTGTGTGAGGGACGCGCGCGCGTGTGTGGGGAGAGCGCGCGTGTGAGGGAGCGCGGTTCTGTGAGGGAGCGTGCGTGTGGGGGAGCATGCGCACGGCGTGTGGGAGAGAGGGAGTGCGCGTGTGAGAGGGGGAGCGCGCGTGAGAGAGAGGGAGCGAGCGTGAGAGAGAGAGAGAGGGCGTGTGAGAGAGAGAGAGGGAGCGCGTGTGAGAGAGAGAGAGAGGGAGCGCGCGTGTGAGAGAGAGAGAGAGAGAGGGAGCGCGCGTGTGAGAGAGAGTGAGGAAGTGTGTGTGTGTGAGGGAGCACACATGTGAGAGAGAGAGGAGCGCGTGTATGTGAGAGGGAGCGCGTGTATGTGAGAGGGTGCGTGTGAGAGAGAGGGAGCGCTTGTGTGTGTGTGTGTGAGTGAGAGGGAGCGCTTGTGTGTGTGTGTGTGTGTGTGTGAGTGAGAGGGAGCGCTTGTGTGTGTGTGAGAGTGAGAGGGAGCGCATGCGCGTGTGAGAGAGGGAGTGCGTGCGCGTTTGCGAGAGGGAGCGCGCGTGTGTGTTTGTGAGAGAGGGAGAGTGATGGAGAGAGAGCGAGATAGTGAGAAAGTGAAAGAGAGAGGTTTCTCTTGCAGCAGTAATTGGTCAGGATGTGGGCTGGCTGGACGAGCGCTCCCTTCTCTCTCCCCTCCCAGTCGGCTCTGCTCCTTTCTGTTCCGCTCCCATATGCTCTCCTCGCTTCTCTCCCCTCTCTCTTTGAGCTGACTGACCTCATAGAGGTGGGGACCTGTCTTTCCACTGACCATCCCAATATACAGAATAGCTCTCTGCTTTAGAGCGTGTGCCAGTTTTAGTGTGTGTGTGAGGCAAAACTTCCCGATGCGTGGAGATGGACCTAAACAGTTAAAGGATACTGGGATATCATCAGCGACTGGCTGCCCAAAGGAAAGACTAGCCGTTGGAACAGTCTCAAAGGTGAGGGACTTCCTAACGCTGTTGTTCTGTAATATTGCTATATACTGTACACTTATACTGTGTGACTATGAAACAGACTTTGTCAGGGAGATTCACAGTAGAGGTCTTTTTGAAAGTGTGTATCAGTTTTAAAGTAGTGAATTTGTAAGGCTGAAATATAAGCTGTCATGTGTGATGCAGCTTCTGTGCTGAAGCTGATCTCAACACGAGTCTCCTTTACATTAACTCTAGATTTGGTTTTCCCTGCCAGAGTCTCCTTTACATTAACTCTAGA
>NC_036854.1:7989854-8025850 GCF_002910315.2 Salvelinus sp. IW2-2015 | reverse complement strand
AGTCTCCTTTACATTAACTCTAGACGTGGTTTTCCCTGCCAGAGTCTCCTTTACATTAACTCTAGACGTGGTTTTCCCTGCCAGAGTCTCCTTTAATCATGATTGTGGTGGTTGATGCGCCTGGGCTGCTCTGATCTGAAAGGACTCTGTCCAAGGTTTTAATTTAGCCTGGAGCTTATGGTAGCCTTGGATCCCCCTTTAATTAGATGTCAGTCTATTGGTATTATAGCATCTATCCTCTCTTCTGCAGTTAAGGTAAAGGTGTGTGTGTTTGTGTGTCACTGTCTAGTGTCTACTAGTGTCAAACAGTGTATACATCCTTCTGGTTCTCTGAAGCTTCATGTTTGTGTATATGATCATGCGCGGCTGCAGGTTGGCAGGTACAGTATCCTATGGTTAGAGGGCTAGGATGTGTGTGTGATGGAGGGTTGTTGTACTATAATGTATTGAGATGTTAGTGTTTTTTTTGTCTTGTTTTATTGAAATGGAATGAAGACGTGTGTCTGGATCTTAATGTTCTAAGCCTTCTATGATTGAAATGTGATTGATTTGTTTGATGTGGAGGATAATGATGGATTGATAGGGTTTTGGCCTGTTGTTTTGTCATGTTGAGATTGTTGTTGTCTGTCAACCTCAGACTCTAGTATCTCACCTTTCGAACACTAGTGTGTGTGGTTGTTTGTGGTTGTGTGTGTGTGCGCGCACGCGCGTGCTCCCTTATAGTGAGAGGGGTAACTGGTGCAGCCAGCCAAACTGCGTCACACACGGAGGACAGAACAACTTGAAAGTACTTTGTCTTAGCCTTGATTTATTTTAACTTCTTACATAATAGAACAGTACTGTTTATGTTTACATTTTGAGTTTCATAAACTCTAAGTTACCAAGGAAACGTGGGTGTTTCATTGAGACGTGTCTGTTCTTCCTATGTCCAGGGGGCTGTGTTAAGTTGTGTTGTAATGGTGGGAGTAGAGAGGGAAGAGGTGGAGGAGAGAGGGTGGAGAGGTGGAGGAGAGGTAGGCCCTTTCACAATCTCTTCCTGCTGGACCCTCATCCTGCATTTTTAATCTGAGTCCAAACACAGCTTCCTCCATATGTCCCCTACACACGCACGCTCACACACACACACACACACACACACACACACACACACACACACACACAACCACAACCACACAACACAACACACACCACACACACACACACACACACACAACACACACACACACACACACACACCACACCGCCTCTCCACACACCACACACCGTCTCTCTCTCTCACACACACACACACACACACCGTCTCACACACACACACACACACACACACACACACACACACACACACACACACCACACACACACACACACACACACACACACACACACACACACACACACACACACACACCACACACACAACACAACACACACACACACACACACTACCATGTCCAGTTGTAACTCTGGCAGCCTCTTCTCTTTCTTGCCCCTTTTAAGTTCTGTGCCCCAGTTCACTTATCCCTCACTCAGTCACTCACTCACTCAGTCACTCACTCACTCACTCACTCACTAACTCACTCACTCACTCACTCACTCATTTCCACTCCTCCCCCCTCATTTCCACTCCTCTTCCGCCTGTAGTGATTTGTTTACTCATTAAGCCGTTTATGTGAATACTAAACACTATACTAGCTACTACCTTTTATAGTATTGGATGTTGCCGTTTCTATTGTGGTCAAAGAGCTGCTGCTGCTGTTGTTTCAGTGGCAATGCTGTTCATTGTTGTTGTTTAGTCTGCTATAAGGCAGAAGCTGCTCCTTGTTTTCCTCATGGGTTTTCCAGTTTCTCTGGTCATCCCAAGGGATCCCTGCTCTTATAGGAGCTTTATTCACAGAGTCTGAATTCTGTCCCCCGGACTCAGACATTCCTGGACTTGTCCCGGCACCGTGGCCAGACTGCTGCACGCTGCTCAGGGAATATGGGAAGCTCATAAGGCAGGAATCTTAGGAAAATAAATTAGACACATTATGGAGGCCACCAGGTGGAGGATAGTGCTTTTTAATTGGTCTGTTTCAGTGATGTCATTTTTTTATTCACTGCTATTCATATGGACTTGAATCGTACTGAAAACCCATATGAAACTCTTGTTGCACTGTTAGGCTTTAGTTGAAGTAGTTGAAATGAACGTTGATATACTGTATCAAACAGTACAGTCAAATATCAAAAGAGAATGTAAGAGGTGAGGTATGCAGAATGAATGATTATGTTGACTTTCCTACAGTGACATTAGGTGAATGTGGACGAGAAGAATGGAGCTTCCCTCAGATCTACAAGTGATCCATCTCTGGGCTGACAGTGTAACAGGGTCACAGAAGGAGGAGAGGAGAGTATCTGTAAATAAATGACCCCTCCCACTCTATCTAGCCCTCAGTACTGAACCCCTCCTCCTCTGCTCCCCAAACTGGTTTACTGTAGAAACACACTGGCCTCATTGTGACTGGCACAGCTGGGAAAACGAAGGAGCTGTCAGGTCGTCTGAGGAAGCGCACACACGCTCACTCTGTGCCGACTGCAATAACAACCACCCCCCTTCCCGTCTGTAGCACCCCCTCCTCTTGGGACAGATGCTAAAGCGCAAAGGGGGTTGGAACGAGCCACTTTTTTCCTTTCGTGCAGAACTTTTCCCAAAAGTTTTGTTTGTCTCTTGTTTTCAAGCTCTCTGATCGTGTGTGTGTGTGTGTGTGTGTGTGTGTGTGTGTGTGTGTGTGTGTGTGTGTGTGTGTGTGTGTGTGTGTGTACCCTTACCCCACTCCAAGTGTCTGTCTGTCTGAGTGCTATGAGGAATAGAGGGCTTTATTGACGCTCTGCTCTCGGTGCCTCTCTTCACTCCCTTCCTCAGGCTCGGGGGTGAGCTGAGCGCCTGACTGTTGCCATGGTGACCACAGCGCTATAGCCTCAATCATCCTGGCAACCACACAAACCCTCAAACCCTAAGTGTGTGTGTGCATGTGTTTGTGGGTGCTCTGTGTTAGCCATGAAGTGGGGAGAGGCCTTGTGATGGGCTGTTTTCAGAAGAATCGTTTTGCTTCTGAAGAGCCAGAGGGAAAGTGGAGGAGTTGTAAAATGTTATATTAGTTAGGAGGAAACGAGGGTAAGAGAGGCAAGAGCAGCTGGGTTGTAAGGGTGTCAGATAGGATAGGCTGTGACTGACTGTAGGGATTGGTCCTTAATGAACTGTCCAGACTTCGGAGCAGGAGCGCTGGTCAATGGTGTTGTGTATTTGCTTAGCCGGGGGTGCTCGTTATGTGGCAAGGGGAGAAGGCGGTCGGTGTTTGGGGTTAGGGGGAGAGGGTGGAGGCAGAGGCCTTCATGGGTCAGTGGGTCCCCTTAGTACTAGAGAGGTTGTGCTGCTGGAGATGGACTACTTACTGGAGGTTTCCTGAGACGTGTTGGGGTGGGGGCTCTAGTTAGAGTTCCCACTGAGAGGGTTCACTAGCGTTGTATGGTAACCTACTGACCAGTGACCAGTAAGCTGCACTGACCAGTAGGGGGTAGGGGAGGGGGGCAGTATTATTGTATGGTCAGTAAAAGGGGGAGGGTTTAGGGGACGCCCTGCTGCTGGGACCAGTACCTCTCCTCTGAAGAAGGGGGACAAATAGCCGACCTACTCGTGTGTGTGCAGAAGCAGCTATTGTCTAAAACGTGTGGTCATTAGCTGGTGTCTGTCCTGACGTGAGCTGAACTGTCCGCAGACTAGGTGATCACTCATAAAAATTGAAAATTGAAATGAAATATTTGTAACCGTTTGTAATAGACAAATGGTGTTCATTTGGAACATGTGGCGATTACCTTGGCTTATGAAAGAAATATACTTCCTGTTGCATTTCATTCTTGTTTGATGCACAGTGTACCTGTATGTGTGCAAACCTACTCTCACACTTGTCCCATTACAAACCCATTCTGTGTATATAGGGGGGGGAAACTGAACACTAAACACAAGTAGTGTGCTGGGGGGGTCTTTTGTTTGGGACGGCTACCAGCTATTGATTAGGGCTAACCTTAATCAAGAGAGTGTGAGTGAGAATCTGTGAAATTTGAGAGATAATTCCATTTGAGTAAATTTCCTGCAATTCTCCACATTTTGCCATGGGGAGGAGAAAATATTTGGCAATTTAACAGATTTTCATGCAATTCTACTCATTTTGCCATGGGGAGGAGTTCGGGCTGGGCTATATGACCAAAATCTCATGTCCCCGATATAGGTCATTTCATATCCCGATAACGATACATATCACGATATAGCACATTTTCTGTAAATTCAATGAATAAATAGTTTATATAAAATGACCACATGTTAAGGGCTATTTCTTATTACCTTTTGAATTATACTCAACAACTAAAAAGTACTTACTCATATTTGATTAGTTCTCCTTTTATTTAGAACCTTTGTATTTAGAACGTCCAGTTACGTTTGAGGCAACACACAGCATTTGAGGTGGCCACACCTGTTTTTTCACAGAAACGTTTTGCACAATGTTGGATACAATGAATTTGTATTAGGATATTGAATTTGTTTTCAATATTTTTGAATGTTTACTGCACAAATTGAATCATTGAATTCATAAATTGAACTTGTTTTTCTTGATTTGAAATGGAATTGAATGAATATTGCATTCAGTTTTAAAACCAAATGTAAATTTAATTGAATATTCAAATTCAATATTTTATATATTCACTTTCAATATGATATTGCGTTCATTGTCTGTGTATCAAGTTCACAAACCATAATTTCAATTTAATCAAAGTTTCGTACAGTTGAAGTGGGAAGTTTACATACACCTTAGCCAAATACATTTTAACTCAGTTTTTCACAATTCCTGACATTTAATCCTAGTAAAAATTCCCTCTCTTAGGTCAGTTAGGATCACCACTTTATTTTAAGAATGTGAAATGTCAGAATAATAGTAGAGAGAAAGCTTTAATTCAGCTTTTAATTCTTTCATCACATTCCCAGTGGGTCAGAAGTTTACATACACTCAATTAGTATTTGGTATCTTTGTTTTTATGGCGGTTTTGGAGCAGTTGCTTCTTCCTTGCTGAGCAGCCATTCAGGTTATGTCGACATAGGACTCGTTTTAATGCGGATATAGATACTTTTGTACCTGTTTCCTCCAGCATCTTCAGAAGGTCTTTTGCTGCTGTTCTGGGAGTGATTTGCACTTTTCGCACCAAAGTACGTTCTTCTCTTGGAGACAGAATGCGTTTCCTTCCTGAGTGGTATGACGGCTACATGGTCCCATGGTGTTTATACTTGCGTACTATTGTTTGTACAGATGAACGTGGTACCTTCAGGCGTTTGGAAATTGCTTCCAAGGATGAACCAGACTTGTGGAGGTCTACAATTTTTTTTCTGAACTGATTTCTTTTGATTTTCCCATGATGTCAAGCAAAGAGGCACTGATTTGAAGGTAGGCCTTGAAATACATCCACAGGTACACCTCCAATTGACTCAAATTATGTCAATTAGCCTATCAGAAGCTTCTAAAGCCATGACATAATTTTCTGGAATTTTCCAAGCTGTTTAAAGGCACAGTCAACTTAGTGTATGTATACTTCTGACCCACTGGAATTGTGATGGAGTGAATTATAAGTGAAATAATCTGTCTGTAAACAATTGTTGTAAAAATTACTTGTGTCATGCACAAAGTAGATGTCCTAACCAACTTGCCAAAACTATAGTTTAACAATACATTTGTGGAGTGGTTGAAAAACGAGTTTTACTGAATCCAAGCTAAGTGTATGTAAACTTCCGACTTCAACTGTATATTCAACTTCTCATCCTGGTACTTTGCCAGTCAGGAAGGGTAGAGCTGAACAGATAGAATCAAACGCTTACTATGGTAAACAGAAACTTCTGGCAGTTTCTGAAGCCAATGTGGCATGTTGAATTCATTTTCTTAAGGTGAATTTGACTCTAGCATTTGAACCATTTTGGCTATCAGCTATTATGACCCCATTCCTGAAAGCTAAGACTCTCTGGTGTTTGGATGTGCGTTCTGTTTCCCTCTATGATGATCACAGGCCAAGTTAGAAGGGAGTGTCACAGAAAAACGCAATTTGTCCCCCATAAGAATGAGTCTGACCCCATTTAGTCGTCTGGTCGATTGTTTGGTCAATAGGCTGTTGGTTGACCAAGATCTGATAGTATTTTCTTAACTTACCACCACTGTGGAGCTTCTCAAAGTAATTTTTTCTTCACCTCAAACAGCAAGTAAAAAGGGGGAAAAAAGGGGAGGGGGGGAATGTAATGCTCTGATCCAGGGGAAACTCATAAAATAGGCCTACCCGATTACTTATTCTTTGCGTAAATTGCCTACAGCTATGTCTATCCTGTCTGGAGCTCATTGGTGCAGGAAACTCTGAGGGCCCAGAATTTTTATACAATGTTGCAAGTTTGCTACTGCCAGCATCAGGCCAGACCAAAGTTAATAGTTGATACAGTACAATGTTTCAAGTTCCTTGCAGACAGGCCATGCGTATCCAATGTGATTTATAAGATATTTATTTTTATCAGGATATTGTCTACCTGCAGGCTGCAATGTTTTTATTTCTTGGCATTTTAGAATTTGGATTAACCACATGATAATGATTTTGAGATAGCTGGTGTAGCCTATTATCGAACTGCAACTTCAGGAGCGTAACAGCAGAATCTGCTAAGGCCAACAGCAGCAGGAGGAAGAGGGTCGGAAACAGCCTAACCAGAAGAAAAAAAACTATCTTGATCTCTGGCTCCCTCTTGAGTAATTTGTGTCTTAATTATTTAATCACAATGTGCTTAAAGCATCAGACAAGCTCAGTAGCCTATATATTGTTGATTTGACTAAAACACACATATATGTGTATATATATGTGTGTGTGTGTGTGTGTGTGTGTGTGTGTGTAGGGAAAAATACATGTTTAAATTCTACCTATCAATTGGTCGAAAGGACATACAACTCTAGGTCGATCAAGATTTAGTCGGGGACAGCTCTAATAAGATATAGTTGTCTAGCACCAATATAACTGACTGGGTTCGAAGTCGGGCCTACTGCACAACAACACTTTCTGTGGCAGAAGGATCTGTGCACCACATTTAATGAGTGCACAGATGAGTGCAACAGAGGTGGTGATGAGTAGCCTCGTAATTACCAGACTGATTACCTTGTGTAGCGAACCATTCATGTAAGCTCGCGGGATCAGGCCGTCTCACGAGGCTGTTTATTTATTTAAAAAATATATATATTTCACCTTTATTTAACCACGTAGGCCAGTTGAGAACAAGTTCTCATTTACAACTGCTACCTGGCCAAGATAAAGCAAAGCAGTGCGACGAAAACAACAGAGTTACACATGGGATAAACAAACGTACATTCAATAACACAATAGAAGAATCTATATACAGTGTGTGCAAATGTAGTAAGATTAGGGAGGTAAGGCCATAATAAGTAATTACAATTTAGCATTAACACTGGAGTGATAAATGTGCAGATGATGATGTGCAAGTAGAGATTAGAGGTCGGCCGACTAATCGGAATGGGCGATTAATTAGGGCCGATTTTCAAGTTTTCATAACAATTGGTAATCGGCATTTTTGAACACCGATCATGGCCGATTACATTGCACTCCACGAGGAGACTGCGTGGCAGGCTGACTACCTGTTATGCGAGTGCAGCAAGGAGCCAAGGTAAGGTGCTAGCTAGCATTAAACGTATCTTATAAAAAACAATCAATCTTAACATAATCACTAGTTAACTCCACATTGATGATATTACTAGTTTATCTAGCTTGTCCTGCGTTGCATATAATCGATGCGGTGCCTGTTAATTTATCATTGAATCACAGCCTACTTCGCCAAACGGGTGATTTAACAAGCGCATTCGCGAAAAAAGCATTGTCGTTGCACCAATGTGTACCTAACCATAAACATCAACGCCTTTCTTAAAATCAATACACAAGTATATATTTTTAAACCTGCATATTTAGTTAATATTGCCTGCTAACATGAATTTATTTTAACTAGGGAAATTGTGTCACTTCTCTTGCGTTCTGTGCAACAGAGTCAGGGTATATGCAGCAGTTTGGGCCACCTGGCTCGTTGCGAACTGTATGAAGACCATTTCTTCCGAACAAAGACAGCCAACTTCGCCAAACGGGGAATGATTTAACAAAAGCGCATTTGCGAAAAAAGCACAATCGTTGCACGAATGTACCTAAACATAAACATCAATGCCTTTCTTAAAATCAATACACAGAAGTATATATTTTTAAAACCTGTATATTTAGTTAAAATAAATTAATGTTAGCAGACAATATTAATCTAGGGAAATTGTGTCACTTCTCTTGCGTTCATTGCACGCAGAGTCAGGGTATATGCAACAGTTTGTGGCTCGTTGCGAACTAATTTGCCAGAATTTTACGTAATTATGACATAACATTGAAGGTTGTGCAATGTAACAGCAATATTTAGACTTATGGATGCCACCCGTTAGATAAAATACGTAACTGTTCTGTATTTCACTGAAAGAATAAACGTTTTGTTTTCGAAATGATAGTTTACGGATTTGACCATATTAATGACCTAAGGCTCGTATTTCTGTGTGTTATTATATTATAATTAAGTCTATGATTTGATAGAGCAGTCTGACTGAGCGGTGGTAGGCAGCAGCAGGCTCGTAAGCATTCATTCAAACAGAACTGTCTTGCATTTGCCAGCAGCTCTTTGCTGTGCTTCAAGCATTGCGCTGTTTATGACAAGCCTATCAACTCCCAAGATTAGGCTGGCAATGCTAAAGTACCTATTAGAACATCCAATAGTCAAAGGTATATGAAATACAAATGGTATAGAGAGAAATAGTCCTATAATAACTACAACCTAAAACTTCATACCTGGGAATATTGAAGACTCATGTTAAAAGGAACCACCAGCTTTCATATGTTCTCATGTTCTCAGCAAGGAACTTAAACGTTAGCTTTTTTACATGGCACATATTGCACTTTTACTTTCTTCTCCAACACTTTTTATTTTGCATTATTTAAACCAAATTGAACATGTTTCATTATTTATTTGAGACTAAATAGATTTTATTGATGTATTATATTAAGTTAAAATAAAAGTGTTCATTGTTCATTCAGTATGGTTGTAATTGTCATTATTACAAATATATATATATAAAAATCGGCCGATTTAATCGGTATCGGCTTGTTTTGGTCCTCCAATAATCGGTATCGTTTTTTTTTGGTCCTCTAATAATCGGTATCAGCGTTGAAAAATCATAATCGGTCGACCTCTAGTAGAGATACTGGGGTGCAAAAGAGCAAAGAAAATAACAATATGGGGATGAGGTAGTTGGGTGGGCTTTTCACAGATGGGCTGTGTACAGGTGCAGTGATCGGTAAGCTGCTCTAACAGCTGATGCTTAAAGTTAGTGAGGGAGATATAAGTCTCCAGCTTCAGTGACTTTTGCAATTCGTTCCAGTCATTGGCATCAGAGAACTGGAAGGAAAGGCGGCCAAATGAGGTGTTGGCTTTGGGGATGATCAGTGAAATATACCTGCTGAAGCACGTGCTACGGGTGGGTGTTGCTATGGTGACCAGTGAGCTGAGATAAGGTGAGGCTTTACCTAGCAAAGACTTATAGCTGACCTGGAGCCAGTGGGTTTGGCAATGGATATGTAGCAAGGGCCAGCCAACGAGAGCATACAGGTCGCAGTGGTGGGTAGCATATGGGGCTTTAGTGACAAATCGGATGGCACTGTGATAGAGTACATCCAATATGCTGAGTAGAGTGTCGGAGGCTATTTTGTAAATGACATCGCCGAAGTCAAGGATCGGTAGGATAGTCCGTTTTACGAGGGTATGTTTGGCAGCATGAGTGAAGGATGCTTTGTTGTGAAATAGGAAGCCAATTCTATATTTAATTTTGGATTGGAGATGCTTAATGTGAGTCTGGAAGGAGAGTTTACAGTCTAACCAGACACCTAGGTATTTGTAGTTGTGCACGTATTCTAAGTCAGAACCGTCCAGAGTAGTGATGCTAGTCGGGCGGGCAGGTGCGTGCAGCAATCGGTTGAAGAGCGTGCATTTAGTTTTACTAGCGTTAAAGAGCAGTTGGAGGCCACGGAATGAGTGTTGTATGGCTTTGAAGCTCGTTTGGAGGTTTCTTAACACAGTGTCCAAAGAAGGGCCAGATGTAACAGAATGGTGTCGTCTGCGTAGAGGTGGATCAGAGAATCACCAGCAGCATGAGCGACATAATTGATATATACAGAGAAAAGAGTCGGCCCGAGAATTGAACCCTGTGGCACCCCCATAGACTGCCAGAGGTCCGGACAACAGGCCCTCCGATTTGACACACTGAACTCTATCTGAGAAGTAGTTAGCGAACCAGGCGAGGCAGTCATTTGAGAAAACAAGGCTATTGAGACTGCCGATAAGAATGCGGTGATTGACAGTCTAAAGCCTTGGCCAAGGGCGATGAAGACGGCTGCACAGTAGTGTCTTTTATCGATGGCGGTTATGATACCGTTTAGGACCTTGAGCGTGGCTGAGGTGCACCCATGACCAGCTCGGAAACCAGATTGCATAGCGTAGAAGGTACGGTGGGATTCGAAATGGTCGGGTATTTGTTAACTTGGCTTTCGAAGACTTTAGAGAGGCAGTGCAGGATGGATATAGGTCTGTGATGAGCATCCTTGGCTGAGACATCAAGACGTGTTAGTTTGACTGATGGGTCTCCTGTGCACCAGGAGTTTATTAGTCATATGCACAGCGTCGCACATGAAATTGCAGGATACAGTGAATTTCTTAAGCTCCGAGCTCTAACAGTTACTCATCACACGAGCATGGTCAGCGAACCACATGCTACATTTCACCCCCCTTTGACCTCCTCCTTGAAGAGACCCATCCAAGTCACAGGACCAATGCCTAGGCTTTAGCTCAACAGGCTAACAGTCTTAACCCAGTCAGTCACATGTTAGCCTAATAATGACTACCCTTGCCGGAGACTTGAACCTAGACTATGTTTAAGACAAAATAACACATGTCAAACTAACATGTCTTCATCACATAAGCATGGATCACCAAACCACGCGAGTAACCTTGCTGGATCTTGAAGACTTGTGTTAGTGTAGCAGATGGGATCTGTGAAACTCTGAAGTGTTGCCCCTTTTTTAATAGCCTTTTTTAATAGCACGATGTGTTGAAACGCTTCAGGAGGGCTGTCACGTGTGTTTGCGAGGCAGATGTCCTGAGTTTGAGCTGTAATCGTTAAGCAAGCAATGTGTTGTCCTTTACATGAACTTCCTGTACTTTTCTCTATAGGCTTTAGCTAAATGGGCTAACACAGTCTTGTTATCTGCAGGAGACCTGGTTTGAACCCAGTCAGTCACAAGTGCAAGATTAAACAGGGAGTGGAAAGACTATCCTTAGAAGGGCTATGAAGGGGCATTTCAACCTATATTCTTATGGGTCCAAATACATATATTTTTTTGTGACACTCCTTTCTAACGCAGCCTGTGATCATCATAGCGGGGAACGTCCATGCTCCAGAGAGACTTAGCTTTCAGGAAAGGGGGTCATAATAGCTAATAGCCAAAATGGTTCAAATGCTAGAGTCAAATTCAGTGTAAGAAAATGAATTCAACATGCCACATTGGCTTCAGAAACTGACAGAAGTTTCTGTTACCACAGTAAGCGTTTGATTTGATCTATTTTCCTCTACCTTTCCTGACTGTCAAAGTGCCAGGATGTTGTCTCTGGTTTTGTTGAATATACATGTCTGAAACTTGGATAAACTTGAAATTATAGTATGTAAACTTGATATACAGAAAATGTATGCAATACCTACCATATTGAAAATGAATTTATAAATATTGAACTTGAATATTCAATTAAATAGAATTTTAGAACTGAATGCAATATTCCGTTTCAGATCATGAAGTACAAGTTACATTTCTGGATTCAATTTTTGCATTACAAATAAAAAAAATATTACATTCAAATTCAATATCCTAATACAAATTCTAAATTATGGGATTCAAATACAGTTTCTGTTGTCACTGAAATCGCACCATAGGGGTAGCGGTGTTTCTGTGCTGTACAATGTAGGCCTACATTGTATGCCCTCCCGATTTTGATACAAATCATCATGATATCATTCTGCCAGGTAGGTCTATTTTGCATTTATTGGGAATGTTTGTTGGGAAATGTTTGTTGGGAAAGATATGTTCATTCAAACATCGCATGATGATTGCATTGCGCATCGCAAAGTTTCACCAAGACTTCGGACCAAACTTTTTCAATGCCTGGCCTGCATACCCATTGTTGCCTTAGTTGGCATTTACTGGTAGATATAAGTTGAAACGTCTTTCCAATCCTACCGATGTTGTTCACTATTCTACTTTGATACACATCAGTCGGGATTAAGAAGTGAGTATACGCAATGCCCACTGAAAAAAAATATAGCCCCCCCATTGGTATGTGCCCAATTTGATAATTCAACCATGATTACTACAAGTTTATTTAGCTGGCTAGACTAATTTAACCAATCTCAACAAAAAAAATCCTGACATGGACTAATTGAGTCACTGTCAGTTACTGACATATCAAGAGAGAAACTACTGATTCACAACCCCATTTCGAAATTGCACCTTGTATATTCTACTATTCTAACTTTCAACAGAGACAATTGAGACCCCGACTGAGTTCCCCCAAAACATTTTGGTGGTCACGGGCCCCCTAGCGGCCAGGGCCCTAAGCGACCGCTAATGTCACTTATACCTGGTGCCGGCCCTGGAGAGGGCACTTACTGTGGAACTCCGGTCCTTGTAATTTGTTGTGGGAGAGAGGGGAGGAGTCAGGGGGAGGGGAAAGCCCAGTGGGGAGGGAACAGGGGAGAGCAAAGGCCATTCAGTCTGATGCACACACAGAGATATACAGACATATACAGAGTGTATGTGCTACCACTAGAGAGAGGAAAAGAGAAATGTAGGCTTCTGAAAGAGCGACCGAGAGCCCAATGAGAGTTTTAGCAAGCCAGCAAAGGAGAAAGAGAGAGAAAGCTATACAGAGCATCAGAGAGAAAGAAAAGGATAGCAAAAGTGGTCAGCTGCTACACCAGTGAGAAGTCTGTCTGTGATAGGTGAAAGAGTGAGTGTGTTGGGAGCAGCGGACTGCACGCTTGCTCCCTGAAGAAGGAAATGTATCGGGCTGACTGAGAGAATGTGAGGTGTGCTGTGGCTGCGGGAACTGGGAGTACTGCGATCAGTATAGTCTGCTCCCTGTGCATATGTGAATTTTCCTGGACTGTTGTTTTCTTATTAACAATTCACTCCTGTTATTTTTGCTGAAGGAAATTCAAAGCCATTATGCCAACTGGTAAGCAGAATTTATTTCAGGTATTTCTAATGTAGACTGTTTTATGTACTAGGCCATTTGAGAGCTCAACATCAGTTGGTTTTGTATGGTTAAAAAATGCCTAGATATATATTTTTTCCTCAGGTGTTTGATCTGCAGTCAAAGGTGCAACAGAGTTTAGATTTCTTTATCTTTCATATAATATTTTAGTTTTTGTGGTAAACTGGGGGCCTTGTGGTAAATTGAAAGTCTTTGAAGGTGAATGCCTTGATGGTGTGTCTGGTAGGAATGAGTACTCCTATTCATGTTTTTATTCACATGGATGTAAGAGCTGGCTCTGTTTTAGTTCCACATGTATTTCTTGCGTCTGGTAAAGGTCATTTGAATGAAACTTGTGTTGTGTGCTTTTGTCGTCCTTGTTTGGTTGTTGGTTAGTTGTGTGTTGTATCTAGCCCTCTTATTGCTGTCAGTTGTGGTTGTGCGTTGGCTCCATTTGTGTGTTGGTGTGATATCTTCTCCCTGCTGACACTGTTGTGTGAAGTATGTGTGACCTCTTTGTCGAAAGGTTCTCTCCGCTATGCTGTGAACAGTGTTTTCTAGTTTTCCTGCTGAGGCAGTTGAATGAAACATGTTTGCTTTTCCGCAGGGTTGTTGGTTCTTGATATTGTTGTTATTCCATTGCAGATTACGAGTGATTATTTAAAATTCAGATCATCGTTAGTTCCTCTCCTGTAATTTCTCCCCCACAGACGTTGTTCGTAGGTAGAGCCTATTCTCACTGATTTGAGAGGTGGAGGCACAGTTGAAGTCAGAAGTTTACATACACCTTAGCCAACTACATTTAAACTCAGTTTTTCTCAATTCCTGACATTTAATCCTAGTAAGAATTCCCTGTTTTAGGTCAGTTAGGATCACCACTTTATTTTAAGAATGTGAAATGTCAGAATAAAAGTAGAGAGAATGATTTATTTCAGCTTTTATTTCTTTCATCACATTCCTAGTGGGTCAGACGTTTACATGCTACCAAATACTAATTGAGTGTATTGCCTTAAAATTGTTTAACTTGGGCCAAACATTTTGGGTAGCCTTCCACAAGCTTCACACAATAAGTTGGTGGAATTCTGGCCCATTCCTTCTGACAGAGCTGGTGTAACTGAGTCAGGTTTGTAGGCCTTCTTGCTCGCACAAGCTTTTTCAGTTCTGCCCACACATTTTCTATAGGATTGAGGTCAGGGCTTTGTGATGGCCACTCCAATACCTTGACTTTGTTGTCCTTAAGCCATTTTGCCACAACTTTGGAAGTATGCTTGGGGTCATTGTCCGTTTGGAAGACCCATTTGCGACCAAGCTTTAACTTCCTGACTGATGTCTTGAGATGTTGCTTCAATATATCCAAATAATTTTCCTCCCTCATGATGCCATCTATTTTGTGAAGTGCACCACTCCCTCGTGCAGCAAAGCACCCCCACAACATGATGCTGCCTCCCCCGTGCTTCGCGGTTGGGATGGTGTTCTTCGGCTTGCAAGCCTCCCTCAAAAACAGTTCTATTTTTGTTTCATCAGACCAGAGGACATTTCTCCAAAAAGTATGATCTTTGTCCCCATATGCAGTTGCAAACCGTAGTCTGGCTTTTTTATGGTGGTTTTGGAGCAGTGGCTTCTTCCTTGCTGAGCGGCCATTCAGGTTATGTCGATATAGGACTCGTTTTACTGTGGATATAGATACTTTTGTACCTGTTTCCTCCATCTTTACAGGGTCCTTTGCTGTTGTTCTGGGATTGATTTGCTCTTTTCGCACCAAAGTACGTTCATCTCTAGGAGACAGAACGTGCCTCCTTCCTGAGCGGTATGACGGCTGCATGGTCCCATGGTGTTTATACTTGAGTACTATTGTTTGTACAGATGAACGTGGTACCTTCAGGCGTTTGGAAATTGGTCCCAAGAATGAACCAGACTTGTGGAGGTCTACAATTTTTTTCTGAGGTTTTGGCTGATTTCTTTTGATTTTCCCATGATGTCAAGCAAAGAGGCACTGAGTTTGAAGGTAGGCCTTGAAATACATCCACAGGTACACCTCTGACTCAGATTATGTCAATTAGCCTATCAGAAGCTTCTAAAGCCATGACATAATTTTCTGGAATTTTCCAAGCTGTTTAAAGGCACAGTCAACTTAGTGTATGTAAACTTCTGACCCATTGGAATTGTGATACAGTGAAATAATCTGTCTGTAAACAACTGTTGGAAAAATAACTTGTGTCATGCACAAAGTAGATGTCCTAACCGACTTGCCAAAACTATAGTTTGTTAACAAGAAATTTGTGGAGTAGTTGAAAAACGAGTTTTAATGACTCCAAGCTAAGTGTATGTAAACTTCCGACTTCAACTGTATATCCGGTATAGATACAATGGAGGAAGCTTCTCACCGAGGCTGTTGACAGAAGTTTATACTCAAATGTTTTCTGTGTAGAAGTGTCTGTTTGCTAAATTGACATGGAGTTATTTCCATGCACTGTTTCTATGTAGAGTTAATGTTTTGCATGGGCCATGAATGGGCTGTGTCAGTGGTGTAGTGCCTGGAGAAGTGTGTACCCTAATTTAGCAAAAACAAATCCTAACCGGCTCGCCCGGCGAAGGGAAGGCCAACCCAACCTGTACTCTGCAAGTAGGCTAATAGTAGGCCTATAATTGAAACAGATACATTAGGCTGTCAGTTAAGTCAGAAATTCAGAAGTTTTTAAAAACAACAAAAGTGGGTGTTCTAAGTCCACAACAATGCGTGAACCACATCGGGATGACTTTTGAGGTCTGGGAAAAATGTAAGACATTTTTATTTTTCATGTAGTTACCCTTTAATTAAACTGTGCTCCAGGCACCTAGCAATGTTGTGTGGTTAGCATTGTTTCTGTAGCGCATATGAGATGGAGTTTGCAAAAGAAATGGACACTGGATTGATGCAAATAATCATGGTATCATTCTGCCAGGTAAGCATAGGCTACTTTGTAGCTTGTGAACATTTAATAGAGATGGTTTCTGGGAAAGCCTTTCCATCTACCAGAAGATGGTTAGGTCTATCATTAGCATCACTATATTTTTCCTGTTTCTTCATTGAATGAAACCTGGACATTTTACTTCATATTATGAGGCATGTCTTACCTTGCTTCAAAGTAACCTATAGCCAAAATACCACCATAGAAACATGGCGGCAATTATTTTATAAAGACTTTATTGTATACGCTGTCCTGTTCTTTCATTGTCTGGCAGCCAAAGACATTATCCTAGTCATATATAAACCCATAATAGTTGTTGCATCTTCAGATCTTCCCTCTTTCTAAACTTCTAACAGATATTTCCATCTCTGTCTATGAAACTGCTTGCAACCGCTTGTATGTGCATGGTGTTTTCCCGCAATTGCATTTTGTAACATTTGTGGGAATGCCCACTGGCTGTGTGCCTATTGCTGCTCTAACAATGTGAAGAAATAATAGTTTATCAACATTTTAAGCTAAACATTCTGATCTGTTATATCAACCTTATTAATTGATACGGCCTATTCCACCACCACACTACTTTGATACGCATCGTGGGGATTAAGAAGTGAGTATATGCAATGCCTTATACCTGTGTATACCCTCCACTGTACACCATTGAGCTATGTTGACTCTTTTTAAATTGTGTGTTATTTAATTTCTCCATCTCTGCACTCCTGGTATCTCTGAGGGCCTTTTGTTAGTTGGTGTGTGTTGGTTTCCTCTCCGTACCTGCCTGTCTGTCTGTTTGACAAAGTAGCTGTTTGGGTAGGGCAGAAATGCCATTCTGCAGCCCATGACCCAAATTAGAGCCCTCAGGGGTGGCAGGAAGGGCGCGAGGGGTTGAGGCAGGGAGGCTAGAGGGGGGCATAATTACTATTGAGAGGCTCAGTGGACAATACACCACCAACCTACCCCAGCTCAGTAGGACATCTGTCCCCATACTTAGCTAGCCCTGCTGGGGTAGGGATGGGGAGGGAGCATGGTGGGAGGGTGGGAGGTCAATATCTTCCCCTTTCACCCTCAAAGGTCTCATGTATATTGGTGTGTGTATTGTTAAAAGAGAGATAGGGAGACTGAGGGAGGCTGTGGACAGCAAGCACAGGCTAGTGGGACAGATGCAGACCTTAATAATGTGGGAAGTTGTAAGGGATACTAGGGAGAGAGAGAAGTGAAAATCTATGTCAGGCTTGATGAGAGGAAGGGATAGGATAGGAACGCAACTATTTCAGTTCCTATGGTGTGGATTTCTGTGGGGTGGTGAGATCCAATCACTTTTGAGAATAAGCCCAGTATGTCACATAGTCATAGGAAGGGCGAGAGAGTGTGCCAGGGGGCTTGTTGGTGTCCCAAAGGTGTGTGTGTGTGTTTGTGTCTGTCTGAATAAAAGGGGGTGTTAGTGGACTTTTCCCCACAGCAACTCTCTCTCGCCCTCTCCGCTTTCAGCTATACCACCACCCCTCCCCCCTCTGAGCCCTCTCCCACTGTTTTAATAACACAGAATTAACACTATACTAATGTGTCCCATACTGTTATTTTCATGTTATAGACACTACTAAGATACGAGGTGTTCATCTGTTGTTATACACACTATACAGTGCATTCAGGAAGTATTCAGTCCCCTTGACTTTTTACACATTTTGTTACCTTATTCTAAAAATGTATTAAATAAATGTTTTCCCTCATCAATCTGCACACAATACACCATAATGACAAAGTGAAAACAGGTTTGTAGAATAAATAAAAAAATGTATTAAAAATAAAAACAGAAATTCAGACCCTTTGTTATGAGGCTCCAAATTGAGCTTGGGTGCATCCTGTTTCCATTGATCATCCTTGAGATGTTTTTACAACTTGATTGGAGTCCACCTGTGGTAAACTCAATTGATTGGACATGATTTGGAAAGGCACACACCTGTCTGTATAAGGTCCCACAGTTGACAGTGCATGTCAGAGCAAAAACCAAGCCATGAGCTCAAAGAAACTGTCCGTAGAGCTCAGAGACAGGATTTTGTCGGCACAGATCTGGGGAAGTGTACCAAAACATTTCTGCACCATTGAAGGTCCCCAAGAACACAGTGCCCTCCATCATTCTTAAATGGAAGAAGTTTGGAACCACCAAGACTCTTCCTAGAACTGTCTGTCTGGCCAAACTGAGCAATCTGGGGTGAAAGGCCTTGGTCAAGAACCAATGGTTACTCTGACAGAGCTCCAGAGTTCCTCTGTGGAGATGTCAAAACCTTCCAAAAGGATAACCATCTCTGCAGCACTCCACCAATCAGGCTGTTATGGTAGAGGGGCCAGACAGAAGCCACTCCTCAGTAAAAGGCACATGACAGCCCGCTTGGAATTTGCCAAAAGGCACCTAAAGGACTCTCAGACCTTGAGAAACAAGGTCTGATGAAACCAAGATTGAACTCTTTGGCCTGAATGCCAAGCGTCTTGTCTGGAGTAAACTTGGCACCATTCCTATGGTGAAGCATGGTGGTGGCAGCATCATGCTGCAGGGATGTTTTTCTGATGCAAGGACTGGGAGACTAGTCAGGCTCGAGGAAAAGATGAACTGAGCAAAGTACAGAGAGATCCTTGATGAAAACCTAATCAAGAGCACTCAGGACCTCAGACTGGGGCAAAGGTTCATCTTCCAACACGACAACAACCCTAAGCACACAGCCAGGACAATGCAGGAGTGGCTTCTGGACAAGTCTCTGAATGTCCTTGAGTGGCCCAGCCTGAACTTGAACCCGATCGAACATCTCTGGAGAGACCTGATAATAGCTGTGCAGCGATGCTCCCCATCCAACCTGACAGAGCTTGAGAGGATCTGCAGAGAAGAAACTCCACAAATCAAGGTGCACAAAAAATGTTGCGGCCTTTTAAGCATTCTAGTACAGTTAAATTGTTAACACACACATGGATGCAACGGTCTAAGGCACTGCACTACAGTCCCTGGTTCGAATCCAGGCTGTATCACATCCAGCCGTGATGGAGAGTCCTATATGGCGGCGCACAATTTGGCTCAGCGTCGTCCGGGTTTGGCATTGTAAATAAGAATTTGTTCTTAACTGACTTGCCTAGTTAAGCAAATGTTACATACACACATACACACACGACCGAAAAGCTATTTGGTTGGCATTTACGTATGTCATAATCAAAACCTATTTCTTTCACTTACTTGGAATGCCGTTTGGGTCTATTTGACGTGTCAAATAAGCTTGTTGACCAATCAGGACCTGAATATGACTGCACGTCACATAATAATTTAACGCGTTCATACATGTTTTACGTAGTTATTACACATTGATTACACTATCACTCGTATTTCATATGTCACAATGATTCTTCGATACGTATGCTATGATGCTGGTAAAGTTGTTTCGCGCACCTACAGTGCTGGTCATTAAAAAAAAGATAACCAGCTCATGGATGTAAACAATGTTCTTCCCCAAAAACATAGCAAAACAACATCTGCTTCAGTAGCTATATAGTTAGCTAGCTAACTATATAGCTTGGGTCATCTAATATAACCCTAATTTATAAGACACTTCTTATTTGATTAATGGTGGTCGCCCCATCTGTGAAGCTTGCCACAATAAGGATTAGCCACAATAGTGGACATTGTTGTTATCCTTCAAAACAAAAGTATGTAATTGACAGTGATGCAAATGAATACAAATAGGATAATTATGCCATAGTTGAATAGATCATGCTAAACGAGGTTGAAATGTTGTTATATAAAATCAAAAGACAATTTGTTAATTTGACAAAAAATTGTTGAAATCACGCTGGATGTATTATACTTTAGAATTGCATTGGGTGCATACTTATTTCACTGCATAGCCTTACCTATGGATTGTGGATCAATGACATGGGGTATCAGTCTACTCAGTGACACCCAGAGACCATTAGCGTCGTAGCTCTTATTGCGGGACTCTGAAACAACTGTGAATTGAGCCACATTTATTGTCAACCTATGTGTATTGAACACTATTCCTGAGGAAAAACAATACTGCAGGGATGTTTGAGTCGGATAATTCTGAGGAGGACGTTGGGAAAAAATATATTGGGTATTGAGTATACTGATACCCAATTTCATTGATCCCCAATCCTTAGGTAAAGCTGTACACTGCAATATGAATGTCAATACACACAATGGGCTGACTGGGGAGGTGATTTCACACAGTCACAGTCCCGCGACAAGAGCTACAACGCTAATATTTCCATAAACTCTTCACAGTTGTGTTCTGTGGGTGTCACTGAGTAGGCTGATACCCATTTCATTGCTTCACATTCCAACCTTGTTTAACATTACCTAGTCTAAATATGGCATGATTCCACCAATTGTAACCTTCTGCATCACTTTCAAAGGAGGTACTTTTATTTTGAAGGCAAACCGCAAATTCCACTATTGTGCCTAATCCTTATTGTGGCTAGCTTCACAACACATAACCCGGTCCGGTAGAGCATCACTAGCCAGATGAAGCTACCTGGCTGCTTATAACGTTAGCTTTGGGCAACAGGGTTAAGTAGCTGGCTAGCTATTTATTTTCATGAACTGAAGTTCAATTTCAATAGGTGAACAACAAGTGGCTACCTAGCTAATACTTACAAGGATTCCTAAATCATTGCTAAGAATAATGAAAATGACTGCAGTTTCTACTTGTCATTGCTTTCATGCTGGTTGTATTGGTGCTAGCTAGGTACCAAGCTAAAGCTAGCTACCCCAGAAGTTGCGGTCGACGAAATAATGCTTTATTATCAATGTGGAATTGTAAACTCATCGTTCGTGGCCGGGTTTTGCTTGTCTGCAGGCTTTTTTGTACAGCTTTGACAGTGCTACTGATAGTGGTGGCGCTTGGCTTGCACGTGCAAATTCAGAACACACAACATTCTTTAATAGAACTGTGTTATTTGAAATGTAAAATTAAAAGCTTATTTGACTTGTCAAATAGTGTTATTTGACGTGTATCTTTTTTGACACGCGAAGACCCAAACGGCGTTCCATAGTATGGAGTGAAGCAAATAGCAGTGACGCTATTCATGGGTAACTCCGATAGGCGAAAGCCAACATCACCCACGACAGAGAACGGTTGATTGTCAAGGGCAAAAAATTCCAAAGATTTCCACTTTGAGTTATCTCGCTGAAATGTTCTTACTCTTTCAAATGACTGCTCGACTTGTTTATTGCTCGATCCACACAGCAGACATTGTGGGCTAGGTTAGGAATGCTGTGTTGCACGTGTAGCGCAAAATTTTATGTGGCATCAGTATCATCTCCAGTTTTTAGTCATGACAGGGCCTCTTCAGGTTGAAATACTGTCGTGCAGATGTTGTTGTTTTTGTTGTTGTTGCAGCATGCTCTTGCAGAGCCAAAGCATTAAGTGTGGAATGTTTTTTTTCTTCCCACTCCGACACACACGCATGCGAGTGTGCATGCACACACATGCAATCTCTGAAGTTCACTATGATTCTCTATTTTCTGCTCTCTTTTTCTTTCTATGTCTAACGTCTGTTCTGTAATGTATGGCCTAGTCATGGCAGGTGTGTGTCCGGTATTCTCTCTCCTACTCTCTCTATTCCTTCTGTTCCTTTTGGATTCATTGGGCTGCAGTGTGAAATCCTGAGTGACACTTTAAGTTGTTAAACGTCGGTGAAGATCAGCCCTGCATCTCTATCAGAGAGAGAGACACTTGGAGGACAAAATATCAGAGCCAGAGAGAGAAGAGTGGATCCACTCCGAGGTGTTTATTAGATCCATACTAGCCTAAATATGTTAGGTTGTAGATAAGTCTAATAGTGCAACACTAAGTTAAACTTTCAAGGTAGGACTCCGAACAGTGGGGGGAAAAGGAGGGAGGGAACGAACGGAAGGTTGGCATTTGTGACTGATTATTTTTTCTCATTTTTTTCTCTGTCTCGTGTTCTCTCCCTCTTGGGTTAGTCCTTGTCTGATTTAATCACATTTAAAACCGTTACCATAACGTTGCCGAGGCGGAGAGACTGCTGTAACTCACGGCAACGCCTTTGGCCTATTACAGCTACTCATGTCCCTATGAGTGTCCTCTGCCCCTCCTCCCAGACCCAATACACACCCCACCTTGGGCACTATTTGTACTTGGATGTTGTTGTTACTTGTTTTTGTTTGTGTTCAACTCTCTTATTGCAGACATGTCAGACACCATCCATAATGATTGACTGTCACCACAGATTTAGTGCAATGAGTAGAGGGCAGTAAACAATTGTGTGGCATAGACACTGCTATCAGTTGGCACTGTTGTTCTTCTCTATTGTCCATGCGGCAAACAAGAACACACAAGGTTGATGGAAGGGGAATGTGTGGTCAGACCCTGCCCAGTCAGAGGTGCTCCTCTCTGGGGTGAAGAAACCACATTTGGCCCCTTGGTGAGAGAAGAGCTGGAATTTATTCTTACTTGATTAAGAACCCAGTCCCAGATTCTCTCTACTTTCTCTGTTGTCCCTCTCTATATATAGTAGCTCTATGTATAGACCGACCCCTGACTCCTTGGTATGACAGAACAGCACATCATGGATTCACCTTGATAAGATCTGGGTGAAATCCCTTTTAACCTCTGATGACCAAGCTATGAGAGGAGAGGTCTGTCCATGGCACTCTTACGGCTCCCACAGCACTCCTTTAGCACTTCATATCAATATCACAACTGTTTATCTGTCATATAGCTCATATAAAGTTTATGGACTTAAGATTTCAAGTGACAGTTGTGATTGACATGTTGTTTAGCAGTGTAAGAGAACTCTTAGTGTGGGTGAACATCTAGAGATTTGAGAAAGTGAACTAGGCTTGGCACACTCATGTTCTCTGTATTCTATGTGCCCTAGTCTGTAAGTATATATGCTCTGCCGTGTGTGTATATTTTAATATGGGAAAGTATATGCTTGGAGTGGTTCGGAATGACCCTCAGAATCCCTCTGGAATCTCCAGGGCTACTTATAGGAAATGCTGGACTTGGCAAAGCTGTTAGGGGAGACATTATATGACTTCCTAAACATCATGTCTCTATGGATATCGCTGTCATGGAAGACCTGAAGAGGTGACAGTTATATTTATGAGTTGGGGGAAATGAGGTAGGAAGGAAGGAAGGAGGAAAGTAATGAATTAATGAATGGAGGGAGTGAGAGATGGAGAGAGGGGGGAAAAAGTTAGATGGAGAAAGGAAGAGGGTGAAAAAAGTGAGGAAGAAAAGGAGAGGGACACAGGGAGAAAGAAAACAAGGGAGAGGTAGGGGAGGTCTAGAGCTCACAGGCCAGGCCATTGTCCTGAATGGAGCTGAATTAAATTACGTCATGATTTAGACTGAGTCTCTCAGCAGTAGCACTCAACAAGGGTATTGGGGAAAGGGGGAAGGGCTCCCTCCATTTCTCCCTCTCCTTTTTTATCCTTCCTCTCTTTCTTCTCTATTTTGTCTATCCATATTAACTTTCTTTCTCTCTCCTTTCCTTGGGCTCAGACAGATTTGATAGATTAGATATGAATGCGGGAGCTGCTTGTGGATGTTTGTTATTTTGGCGGGTGGGATCATGGTGGTAGGTAGAGAGGATGAGATGTGCATGGAGTGTGTGCGTGTGTGTGTGTGTGTTGGGGGGGGGTCCTTTGTGTAGTGAGAGATCTGACGGATGAAAGCTGACTCAGGCTGTATTGTGATAGAGGGGGAGAGAGAAAAGGGAGAGATAGAGAAAGAGAGGGCTGCAGCTGCTCTATACACCCTATACAGACCTGATTCTATCTGTGTCATCTGCTGACTACGAAGGCACATAAGTCTCATACAGCAGCCATAGGACATCTGACTGTCAGTCTTCCTTCAGAATCACCTATATTCTCCAAATACATTTGCATGTACAGGAATTTGACTCGTGAAATGGTGCTGCCACAACAAACAGAATATACGGACAGACAAACAGAATATACTGACAAGATATAGAGACACAGAATCCATACAATCCACATACAGTACGTACACAACACACAGCAAAAAACTATGGACTGCACTATGAACACTCTAAGCTACGTTATGAATTGTGCCTATATATACAGTATGAAGAAATGAGGCATTTTACAGGATGATGTGCAATAGAGTAAATATACTGTGTATATAGGGTCTATTGAGATGAACTAAATGTATATTATGCTATAACATTAAATTTCATTGTGCTCCTGTAACTCATACCACATTTATATAAGTGCTAATGTGTTATGAAGCTTCAGTACTTGTTGATGGAGCACATGAGGCTGTGAAGGTTCTGAAGGATGGGGAATCATGGTTCTCACGGTTGTTTGTTGACC
Source organism: Salvelinus sp. IW2-2015 (assembly GCF_002910315.2). Taxonomy (NCBI): domain Eukaryota; kingdom Metazoa; phylum Chordata; class Actinopteri; order Salmoniformes; family Salmonidae; genus Salvelinus; species Salvelinus sp. IW2-2015. The sequence goes on along the minus strand of NC_036854.1, from coordinate 8,001,111 downwards.
TCTCCCGGGTGAAGGGCACTTCAGCTGGCCATAAAGTGTGGGACTGAAGTAGACTTGTAACAGTGCCTTCAGAAAGTATTCACACTCCTTGACTTTGTCCACATTTTGTTGTATTACAGCCTGAATTTGAAATGGATTAAATTTAGATTTTGTGTCACTGGCCGACACACAATACCAAAGTGGAATTATGTTTTTTAGAAATTTTAACAAACTAATTAAAAATTAAAAGCTGATATGTCTTGAGTCAATACGTATTCAACCCCTTTGTTATGGCAAGTCTAAATAAGTTCGAGTAAACATTTGCTTAACAAGTCACATAATAAGGACTAACTGTGTGCAACAATAGTGATTAACATGATTTTTGCATGACTACTTCATCTCTGTACCCCACACACACACACACAATTATCTGTAATGTCCCTCAGTCGAGCAGTGAATTTCAAACACAGATTCAACCACAAAGACCAGGGAGGTTTCCAATGCCTTGCAAAGAAGGGCACCTATTGGTAGATGGGTTAAAATAAAATAAAAAGCAGACATTGAATATCCCTTTGAGCATGGTGAAGTTATTAATTACACTTTGGATGGTGTATCAATACACTCAGTCACTACAAAGATACAGGCGTCCTTCCTAACTCAGTTGCCTGAGAGGGAGGAAACCACTCGGGGATTTCAACTTAAGGCCAATGGTGATTTTAAAACAGTTACAGAGTTTAATGGCTGTGATAGGAGAGCACTGAGGATGGATCAACAACATTGTAGTTACTCTTTCAATACTAACCTAATTGACAGAGTGAAAAGGAAGCCTATACAGAATAAAACTATTCCTAAACGTGAAAAGAAGGAAACCTGTACAGAATAAAACTATTCCAAAATATGTGTCCTGTTTGCAATAAGGGAGTAGGGTAAAACTGAAAATAAATTAACTTTGTCGTGAATACAAAGTGTTATGTTTCGGGCAAACACAACACATCACTGAGTACCACTCTTCGTATTTTCAAGCATGGGGGCGGCTGCATCAGGTTATGGGTATGCTTGTCATCGGCAAGGACTATGGGGTTTATATAGATTTAAAAAAAATTGAATAGAGCTAAGCACAGGTTAAATATTAGAGGAAAACCTGGTTCAGTATGCTTTCCAAAAGACACAGGGAGACAAAATCACCTTTCAGCAGGACAGTAACCTAAAACACAAGGCCAAATATACACTACCGGTCAAAAGTTTTAACACCTACTCTTTCAAGGGTTTTTCTTTATTTTTTGCTATTTTCTACATTGTAGAATAATAGTGAAGACATCAAAACTATAAAATAACACATATGGAATCATGTAGTTAAAAAAAGTGTTAAACAGCCACCTTTTGCTTTGATGACAGCTTTGCACACTCTTGGCATTCTCTCAACAAGCTTCACCTGAAATGATTTTCCAATAGTCTTGAAGGAGTTCCCACATATGCTGATAATTTTCCTTCACTATGCAGTCCAACTCATCCCAAACCATCTCAGTTGGGTTGATGTCTGGGGATTGTGGAGGCCAGGTCATCTGATGCAGCACTCCATCACTCTCCTTCTTGGTCAAATAGCCCTTACACAGTCTGGAGATGTATTGGGTCATTGTCCTGTTGAAAAACAAATGATAGTCCCACTAAGCCAAAAATCAGATGGGATGACGTATCGCTGCAGAATGCTGTGGTAGCCATGAAGGTTAAGTGTGGCTTGAATTCTAAATAAATCACAGACAGTGTCACTAGCAAAGCACCCCCACACTATCACACCACCTCCTCCATGCTTTATGGTGAGAAATACACATCCGGAGATCATCCGTTCACCCACACTGCATCTCACAAAGACGGCGGTTGGAACCAAAATTCTCCAATTTGGACTCCAGACCAAAGGACACATTTCCACCGGTCTTATGTGTCCATTGCTCGTGTTTCTTGTCCCAAGCAAGTCTCTTCTTATTATTGTTGTCCTTTAGTAGTGGTTTCTTTGCAGCAATTTGACAACGAAGGCCTGATTCACACTGTCTCCTCTGAACAGTTGATATTGAGATGTCTTTTACTTGAACTCAGTGAAGCATTTATTTGGGCTGCAATTTCTGAGGCTGGTGCATCTAATGAACTTATCCTCTGCAGCAGAGGTAACTCTGGGTCTTCCATTTCTGTGGCGGTCCTCATGAGAGACAGTTTCATCATGGCGCTTGATGGTTTTTGCGACTACACTTGAAGAAACTTTCAAAGTTCACGCAATGTTCCGTATTGACTAACCTTCATGTCTTAAAGTAATGATGGACTGTCGTATTCTCTTTGCTTATTTGAGCTGATACTGCCATAGTATGAACTTGGTCTTTTACATTTACATTTACATTTAAGTCATTTAGCAGATGCTCTTATCCAGAGCGACTTACAAATTGGTGCATTCACCTTATGATATCCAGTGGAACAACCACTTTACAATAGTGCATCTAACTCTTTTAAGGGGGGGGGGTGTTAAGGATTACTTTATCCTATCCTAGGTATTCCTTAAAGAGGTGGGGTTTCAGGTGTCTCCGGAAGGTGGTGATTGACTCCGCTGACCTGGCGTCGTGAGGGAGTTTGTTCCACCATTGGGGTGCCAGAGCAGCGAACAGTTTTGACTGGGCTGAGCGGGAACTGTACTTCCTCAGAGGTAGGGAGGCGAGCAGGCCAGAGGTGGATGAACGCAGTGCCTTTGTTTGGGTGTAGGGCCTGATCAGAGCCTGAAGGTACGGAGGTGCCGTTCCCCTCACAGCTCCGTAGGCAAGCACCATGGTCTTGTAGCGGATGCGAGCTTTTACCAAATAGGGCCATCTTCTGTATACCCCCCTACCCTGTCACAACACAACTGATTGGCTCAAACGCATTAAGAAGGAAAGAAATTCCACAAATGAACTTTTAACAAAGCACACCTGTTAATTGAAATGCATTCCAGGTGACTACCTCATGGAGCTGGTTGAGAGAATGCAAAGAGTGTGCAAAGCTGTCATCAAGGCAAAGGGTGGCTATTTGAAGAATCTCATATAAAATATATTTTTATTTGTTTAACACTTTTTATTTTTTACTACATGATTCCATATGTGTTATTTCATAGTTTTGATGTCTTCGCTATTATTATACAATGTATAAAATCTTAAAAATAAAGAAAAACCCTTGAATTAGTAGATGACCGGTAGTGTACACTGGAGTTGCTTACCAAGACATTGAATGTTCCTGAGTGGCCTAGTTAGTTTTGACTTACATTGGCTTGATGAACAACCAACTTGACAGATTTTGAAGAATTTTTAAAAGAATAATGCGCAAATATTGTACAATTCAGGTGTGCACAGCTCTTAGAGACTTACCCAGAAAGACTGACAGCTGTAATCGCTGCCAAACGTGATTATAACATGTATTGACTCAGGGGTGTGAATACTTATGTAAATTAGATATTTGTCTTTCATTTTCAATAAATTTGCAAAAAAATGTAGGCCTGGTCTTTGTGTCCTTATTGAGTTAGCCTAAATGTAGGCCAGATTCTGAGAGCCACTGGTTCACTGTGTTGCTGTTCTGGCAGGAAAGGTAGAGCTCACAGCACTAATACCCAGTCTAATCCTTAAACACACACACACACACACACAGACACACACAGACACACAGACTTAGACATGCACACGCAACTGGAGAAACAGTACCAGCTCTGAGGCTTTAGGCCCGTAATTAGAGAGAATTTACACAGATCAGTTTGAACATAATCTGGGCTGAAGATAACCCCAACCCCCCTGCTCACCTCACTCACACTCTACTTGTTCTAGTCACATTTTACCACTGTTACTCACACAGAGTTTGGGTTGTGCAGTGTGCAAGCGCGCGTGTAACAGGTTAGGTGTGTCCCGAACAGGGGGTCTGGAAGGTGCAGGGGAAGGGCTGGGTAAACAGAAGTAAGTAAGTCTTCGTCTGTTGTTTGGTTTTCACTAGGGGTAGAAACACATGGTTTCTTTGTGTGAATGTTGCTGGCCCATGCCTAATAGCTCTAATGGCTATAAGGAGTCCCACTAAAACCATTAGCTCAGTTAGCATTATCTCAGGGGTGATAAACCAAATGCATGTAAGAAACACACACGAAACACACAGAGTTCTTCCAATCTCATGGGTGTAAGTACCGTGGAGTGGAGAAGCGTTGAGGTTGCCTCTCACCTGACTCTCCCTCCCTCCGCTCTCCCTCCCTCCACTGAGAAAAGGAGACATAGTCTTCCAGCTGATGGTGAAACTCAAGTCACTGCATTATTTCTGCCTCATGCACCAATTCATGTTGTTTCTCCTATGACCAGAGAGAGTGAAATATTCCTTGATATTAGACACAAGCTGCTAATAAGTTCACTTCACTATACTCATTCATTGCAGCTGCAGTTCTGGTTGTAGCATGAGTGGAAGTAGAGAGAATGCACATTACATAAGTCCCACAGTGCATGTCAGAGCAAAAACCAAACCATGAGGTCGAAGGAATTGTCCGTAGAGCTCCGAGACAGGATTGTGTCGAGGCACAGATCTGGGGAAGGGTACCAAAACTTGTCTGCCGCATTGAAGGTCTCCAAGAACACAGTGACCTCCATGATTCTTAAATGGAAGAAGTTTGGAACCTCCAAGACTCCTGGAGCTGGCCGCCCGGCCAAACTGAGCAATCGGAGGAGAAAGGCTTTAGTCAGGGAGGTGACCAAGAACCTGATGGTCACTCTGAAAGGGCTCCAGAGTTCCTCTATGGAGATGGTTGTCTTTCTGGAAGGTTCTCCCATCTCTGCAGCACCAATCAGGCCTTTGTGGTAGTGGCCAGACGGAAGCAACTCCTCAGTAAAAGGCACATGACAGCCTGCTTGGAGTTTGCCAAAAGGCACCTACAGGACTCTCAGACCATGAGAAACAAGATTCTCTGGTCTGATGTGAAAACAAGATTGAAATCTTTGGCCTGAATGCCAAGCATCACGTCTGAAGGAAACCTGGCACCATCCCTACGGTGAAGCATGGTGGTGGAAGCATCATGTTGTGGGGATGTTTTTCAGTAGCAGGGACTGGGAGACTAGTCAGGATCGAGGGAAAGATGAACTGAGCAAAGTACAGAGATGACAACCTGCTCCAGAGTGTTCAGGACCTCAGGACAACGACCCTAAGCACACCAAGACAACACAGGAGTGGCTTCGGCACAAGTCTCTGAATGTCCTTGAGTGACCCAGCCAGAGCCTGGACTTGAACCCGATTTTAACATATCTGGATTAGAGGTCGACCGATTAATCGGAATGGCCGATTTAATTAGGGCCGATTTTAAAGTTTTCACAACAATCGGAAATCGGTATTTTTGGGCACCGATTTGCCGATTTTAAATGTTTTTATTTTTATTTTTTACATTTATTCTTATTTTTTAAAATATATATATATTTTTAATACCTTTTATTTAACTAGGCAAGTCAGTGAAGAACACATTTTTATTTTCAATGACGGCCTAGTGGGAGGGTGGGTTAACTGCCTTGTTCAGCGGCAGAACGACAGATTTTCACCTTGTCAGCTCGGGGGATCCAATCTTGCAACCTTACATTTAACTAGTCCAACGCAATAACGACCTGCCTCTCTCTCGTTGCACTCCACAAGGAGACTGCCTGTTACGCGAATGCAGTAAGCCAAGGTAAGTTGCTAGCTAGCATTAAACTTATCTTATAAAAAACAATCAATCATAACCACTAGTTAACTATACATGGTTGATGATATTACTAGATATTATCTAGCGTGTCCTGCGTTGCATATAATATGACTGAGCATACAAGTATCTAAGTATCTGACTGAGCGGTGGTAGGCAGACGCTTTTCGTTGTGCGTCAAGCATTGCGCTGTTTATGACTTCAAGCCCATCAACTCCCGAGATGAGGCTGGTGTAACCGAAGTGAAAGGGCTAGCTAGTTAGCGCGCGCTAATAGCGTTTCAAACGTCACTCGCTCTGAGTTGTACACCTTGCTCTGCATGGGTAACGCGGCTTCGATGGTGGCTGTTGTCGTTGTGTTGCTGGTTCGAGCCCCGGGAGGAGCGAGGAGAGGGACGGAAGCTATACTGTTACACTTGCAATACTAAAGTGCCTATAAGAACATCCAATAGTCAAAGGTTAATGAAATACAAATGGTATAGAGGGAAATAGTCCTATAATAACTACAACCTAAAACTTCTTACCTGGGAATATTGAAGACTCATGTTAAAAGGAACCACCAGCTTTCATATGTTCTCATGTTCTGAGCAAGGAACTGAAACGTTAGCTTTCTTACATAGCACATATTGCACTTTTACTTTCTTCTCCAACACTTTGTTTTTGCATTATTTAAACCGAATTGAACATGTTTCATTATTTCCTTGAGGCTAAATAGATTTTATTGATGTATTATATTAAGTAAAAATAAGTGTTCATTCATTATTACAAATACATTTTTTTTAAATCGGCAGATTAATCGGTATCAGCTTTTTTGGTCCTCCAATAATCAGTATCGGTATCGGCGTTGAAAAATCATAATCGGTCGACCTCTAATCTGGATAGACCTGGAAATAGCTGCGCAGCGATCCTCCCCATCCAACCTGACAGAGCTTGAGAGGATCTGCAGAGAGGAATGGGAGAAACTCCCCAAATACAGGTGTGCCAAGCTTGTAGCGTCATACCCAAGAAGACTCAAGGCTTTAATCGCTGCCAAAGTTGCTTCAACAAAGTACTGAGTAAAGAGTCTGAATACTTATGTAAATGTGATATTTTTTATTTTATTTTTATACATTTGCAAGAATGTCTAACGTTTTTTGTTTAGTCATTATGGGGTGGTGTGTGTAGATTGATGATGGAAAAAAACTATTGAATCAGTTTTACAATAAGGATGTAACATAATAAAATGTGGAAAAATTCGAGGGGTCTGAATACTTTCCGAATGCATTGTATACATTTTCCAACTATTTTCCATCCCAAAAATGTTGAATAAGATGGAAAGTAGATTGAAAAGGGGTCTTAGAAAACATCTACCAGAAAAGTCATTAAAGGTATTAAAAATACATCAAAACACAACTAAGATCAACACTTATGTTTAGTTTTGGAGAAATGATTTGCCTTCTGTAAGTTTAAGAAATATTGCCTTGTAATTCCGTTACCAAAAACCCACATTACAAGTACAAGTAGACCTGCTAATTAGTTATATATATTTTTATTTATTTTTATTTTTACTGATATCAAGGTTGATTAAAACTCGTAATTCTGTTACCAAGTCGGAATTACTGAAATTGATTTGGCTACAATGGGAGTTTTCAAGTCTGGACAATCACACTCTCTCTCTCTTCTCTCTCCATGTAATGTCACCTCTCCCAGCTCTTACTGACTCCTACCATGATACCTACCACCTAACCTCTTTCCATTTACTGTAACAAGCATCCTCAACCACTGAGCACCAACCCACAACGGACATCCATGGACTTTGAAAAATTGTTTACATTTGGTCAGTCCGTCCTGGCAAGACCAAATCTGAACCAATCATAGACGTTTGTTTTGCATGATGTACAGTAGAAAACAGTACAGAACAGTAAAGAAAAGTAGAGTACTGTAAAATCACCCCTTGGACCTCCGTTTGCGCCATTTGCACAAGTGTCCCAAAGCTGAGGGAGTGAAAATTATCTAGGGTGTAGGGGCTAATTAGCCCCACCGTCAGTTACTTCAACTGAGCCTGCAATGCTGCCGGCTTCATAGCGAATTGGAATCCCATAAGGCACAGCGTTATTGTTGAGTTTGCGCAATTTCACACAAAAGATTGGAGTGGTGTGCCTAATTATATGACACATGCATTTGTTTGTCTGATGGTGAGACTTGACACATATGAAATACCTCCCAAATTAAATGTTTAACTGTAACTGAGGTTTATATTTTGTAAAACGACAGGGGATTTGTTCATTTGAATTTCATGTTCGTCAGCAACACGTAATAACAGTGGGTCCTCAAGGGCGAGTTGGGAGGGGCGAGGCGGTGGTTTGGGATTCATACCTCTTTCACTTACTCACTCTCTCTGTCTCTCTCTCTCTGGTCTCTGTCTCTCGCTCTGGTCTCTCTGTCTGTCTCTCGCTCTGGTCTCTCGGTCTCTCTCTCTGGTTTCTCTCTCTGGTCTCTCTCACTGGTCTCTCTGTGATCTGTCTGTCTGTCTCTCTGGTCTCTCTTTGATCTCTCTCTGGTCTCTCTGTCTGTCTGTCTCTGGTCTCTCTTTGATCTCTCTCTGGTCTCTCTGTCTCTCTCTCTCTGTAAATGACTTAGTGTGGTCATCATGGTTTGGTAGAGTGCTTATTTTTGTGTGTGTTCAAAGCCTTCTGGCCATGGTATGAGTTGAGGACATGGTTGTGGTCAGTTTCAGTTAGGCTGGACACTACACTCTCACGACTGTGGTATGGCCTGTTTTTCAGTTGGAATCCTAAACCGATCAGGGGACATGAACAAGGTGTGGGTTTTCTACTTTGGCCTTTCTGCTGAGAGAGAGAGAGGCAGGCTTCCAGTGTCTAGTTAAACTGTGGCCTGGCAAGCTTGCCACTTGGAATCCAGATAGGGACCCTGTGGGAACATAAAGGGGTTCACTTTTTGTTGTTTTATTAGGATGGTTGAGGCGTTTAAGCATCTTCCTGTTTTGTGAGTATTAACAATGTTTACTCTGAACTTGATGAGAGGACAAGGATAAAGGTCTCAATTCTCACACTTCCTTTTCTCTCCCTCTCTCGCCTCCTTATTTCAGACGATTACACGGATGCCCTCCCTCCTCTCCCAGAGATTCCGGATGCCGGCTCGGTCCTGAGCTCAGTGGGCGTTCCGGGCCGCTTTCGCCACTCCGACATTCACCACACCCCTCTACGCTACTGCTCCGCCCACAGCATGGACTCCTCCCCAGACAGTGCTGAGCGCCCAATCAGCTACGGCTCCACCTCTTCCTCCGCCTCCTCCAGGGATAGCCACTGCTCACTGGGCAGCCGCTCCACTTTAGTCCCCTCCCCTCACTGTCACCCCGCTCCTGACCGGGACTCCGGGGCGATCCGGTTGGAGCTGGTTCCAGCCAGGCAGCTGGGATGTGGGGATGAGGAGGAGAGGAATATTGGAGGAACAGATGCAGGAAAAGGGACTGTTAGACAGGTGTCTGCCCAGACCCCCCAGTCAGACACCAAGGCTGGGGAGAGGAGCTCCCCGGGGCCCAGGGTGCAGTATGTGGACAGGGTGGTTCAGGAGATAATGGACACTGAGAGGACCTACGTACTGGACCTGCAGAGCATCGTACAGGTAAGGAGCATGGTACCACACAACACCTTCTGGGGAGACACAAACATAGTACTTATCCTTCTTACAGGAGTCTGTCCAGTACTGTGAGGAACGGGGTACCACACAACACCACTGGGGAGACACCAGCTATCACTGCACCTACATACAGCACAGGGGTACACAGCACAGTTTTCAGACTGTTAGGTGAGATGCAAACAGTAGGACAGCGCAGGCAGTGTTTCCCTACTCCAGTCCTCCAGTCCTCCCAACAGTACATGTTGTTGTTGTAGCCCCGGACCAGCACACCTGATTCAACTTGTCAACTAATCATCAAGCCCTCAGTGAGTTGAATCAGGTGAGTTTGCCCAGGACTAAAACAAAAATGTGTTATGTTGGAACTGCTGGAGGACCTGAGATGAACCCTGTTGGGACTGTCGGAGGACCTGAGATGAACCCTGTTGGGACTGTTGGAGGACCTGAGATGAACCCTGTTGGGACTGTTGGAGGACCTGAGATGAACCCTGTTGGGACACAGTCCTGACTGTAATGATGCGTTCAGAATTATACTATATCTGTCTTTAGCACTGCGTGTTCCATCAAGTCCTCCAGCAGTCCCAACAGTGTTTTCATCTCCAGTTCCTCCAGCCAGTCCAACAGGGTTTCATCCCCCAGTCCTCCAGCCAGTCCCAAACAGGGTTTTTTTTTTTTTTTTTATCATTCTCCGATCCTCCTAGCTAGTCCAACAGGTGTTTCATCTACAGTCCTCCCAGCAGTCTTCAAACTATGGATACCTTCTTCCAGTCCTCCTCCTAGCGATCGCGCCAACAGGTTTTCGATCTCCGATCTCCGCTTAAGTAGAGGAGTCCGAACAGGTTTCATCTCCAGTCCATCCAGCTTCTAAAGCTAAACCCAACAGTTATATATTTTCACTACTAGATACCAGCAAGGCCAACAGGTTTTTACTCCAGTCCTCCAGCCAGTCCCAACAGGTTTTAAGCTCCAGGTCCTCCAATCGTCCAACAGAGGTTTCATCTTCCAGCAGTCCCAACAGTTTTCATCTCCAACATCCCAACAGGTTCATCTCAGTCCTCCAACATCCCAACATGTTCATCTCAGGCCTCCAACGAAGTCCCAACAGGTTCATCTCCAACAGTCCCAAACAGGTCTTCATCTCAGGTTCTCAACGTCCCAATCAGGGTTCCATCTCATCCTCCAACGGTCCCAAACAGGGTTCTTTCAGTCTCCAACGTACCCAACAGTTTCTCTCCAACATCCCACAGTTATTCTCAGTCCAGCTTCCACGCATCTCCACAGTCCCACAGGTCATCTCAGGTCCTCCACTCCCCAACGTTTATCTCATGGTCAACAGTCCCAACAGGGTATCTTCAGTCATCCAACAGTCCCAAAGATTATCTCACTCCACAGTACCAACAGGTTTCACTCAGGTCCGCCAACAGTTCCCAACGTTATCTCCAACAGTCCCAAAGGGTTCATCTCAGCCTCCAACGTCCAAAACAGTTCATCTCAGTCCTCCAACAGCTTCCAACAGCTTTTCAATTCATCCGCACATCCCAAACATCATCTCAGTCCTCCAGCAAGTTCAAACAGGTTGCATCTCCACAGTCCCCAACAGGTTTATCTCAGGTCTCCAACCAGATCCAACAGGTCATTCGTCCATCCTCCAGCAGTTAAATCAGTTTTTCATCTCACAGTCCAAACAGGTTCATCTGGTCCTCAGCATCCAACATGTTCTCAATCTCCACATCAGTCCAACAGCGTTCATCTCAATCCCCAAACAGTCCCAACAGGTCATCTCAGTCCTCAACAGACCCAAGGGTTTCATCTCAGGTTCTCCAAACAGTCCCAACATGGTTTCATCTTAGTCCTCCAACCATCCCAACGAGTTCTCTCAGGTCCTCCCAACAGTCCACGGTTCATCTCATTCCTAACAGCATACCAACAGTTTTCATCTCCAACA